>NC_086285.1:58499640-58815640 GCF_963924245.1 Chroicocephalus ridibundus | reverse complement strand
TGATGGTGATTCCAGAAATCAGCAATAAGAATTCCAGCTGATAAGACACTTAAGTCACCACTTGAGAGGATACAATAATGCTGTTTTCTTGCTGGCTAACTTTGCTGCAATAATGCTTTTTACTAAGCAGTAAGTTAAGCCTTAGAACAGCTTTTGAAGAGAGGCTGTACGGTTGTCACCCTTGGAGGTTTTCAATACCCAACTGGACAAAGCCCTAAGCAACCTCGTCGGAAGGCAACGCTGACCCAGCTTTGAGCAGGAGGTTGGACTAGAGACCTCCCAAGGTTCCTTCCTACCTGAATGTTCTATTACAGTTGAAAGAAGTCACAAAACAAAACAACGAACAAAAAACCAAAACAACAGAAGAGCCCACCCTCTACTACTACTAAAACAAAAAAGCCTGTAATGTAGACAGGTTTGATCGCATGCACTTTAGAAGAGGAATAAGATGACAAGGATGTTTGAAAACCCAAACTGAGCTTGTTTAATAGCAAATGAGTTACAAAGCTGTGAAATCCTTGCAGCACGTGTCACAAGGTCTGGTTCTTCATGATGAATATTCAGCCACCTCTGTCGAGAGAACAAAGTAATCAGTTTCAACTAATCGAGTGTGATCTAGTGATCCCATCGAAGTCTTCATTTGTCCTCCCACCATTGCCTTGTTAGGACAAACATTACTACTGTTACAGCTTATCTACTATTTTCAAACATTTCTCCTTGCCTAGAGGACCACTCTTACAGGTATAAGCAAGCCGCATGTTGTGGTCACAGAATAGCATTTAACCTGTTCCAGTGCTAGAAAAGGAATTACATCAGTTCTGGACAATCTGAGGAGTTTTAATTGGTAGTGTTAGTACATCAGTAGCGTGGCTGCCGGTCAACTTAAGGTTGAAGTATTTCATGCTGCAACGTTCATTCCAAAAGGTACAGAATGCAGTTACGCGTACAATGAAGTTTCAAACACAATCTGGCACTCAGTAAAGGGAACAAGACCAGCTTTGTTCTGTGCCCTGTCATCTTCCAACACACTCACTCAGTTTTCTCTACCTTACTGTCCATGCATTTACTTCGGATACCCAAATTATAAACTGGAAACAGTAGAGTATGTAAGAGCCAAATAAGGCAAATGTTCTGTGGATAAACACACACTGAGGAACGGGAAATAAAAATATTTGATGTTCAGTTTTGAAGCAGAATACTCAAAAAAAAATAATTAAGAACTATGGATATAATGTTTTGCAGCATGCTAAATTAACGATCTACTTCCTGATCAAGTCCTTTGAATCAATACCTGTCTTATTACACTAGCATGTGAAATGCAGAGATACTAAAGCAATGTGGATCCTTTAGGGCTCACTAACGTCCTCTATTTAAAATTGAGCAGGTAGAAATGAGAGTAAAATTTAGTGAAATTGAAGGTTCATATTTACTTACACAATGATATTGTTGATTGGGATATGGATCAATTTGACAAAGAAACCAATAAATCCCATTATCGCAAAGCCTATTGCTGTTGCCATGGCAATCTTCTGGAACTCTGCAAAAACAAAAAAAAAATTTAGTCTAGGAAGCCTCATGTATGGCGTAGAGGTGCGCGCTACAGTGACCAGAGGAAAATGGTACAAATGGTAGAAAATGGTAATGCTAACACAGGAAGCAGTTCAAAAGCAAACTGCATTGACCTTGAGAAACAAATCTGCTTTTTCAGAAGACAGATGAGATTTTAAGAGAGAAGATGCTGCTTTCCACGAAGCATAGCTGATCTCAATTTTTTTAAATAGTAAGCAGAATCAGAAACACCCACAGTCTTTAACAGTTCATGGACCATTTATTCCATTATCTTTCCTTCACAGCTCTACAAGCCCTGAAAAAAATTCCCAATACAGTATCAAAAATGGAAAAGCTGCATCCTGCCACAGGAAGACAGCTTCTTAAGCCCCCACAGAAATTGACTACATAAGTGATATTCTCAATTATTTTAAGACAGCAACCATGAAGGGGACTAAGAAGGTCAATAGCCCCTCACAACCCTGTCACTCTGACAATGAATGAAGTTTCTTCCTGATCTCAACAGATGTCAGTAAAACTTCATCATGATCATGTAAATAAAGCATCGTAGCTACCACCATTAAGGACAACCAGTAACATTCTGGCTGTAGTTACAGCTTCTCTCTAATGCCCTTGGGAAAGCCCAAAAATCTTCTTCTGTACTTCCAACAACAAAGTTCCTACTGACCTAATCAGGCAGTCACTGACAACTGTGAAGTACTGAATCGGCTCCGAAAAAAGCAATCCTAGCTCCTTTCGAGACTCCTAAAATGAAGCGTTTCCTCCAAGGTCATGTAACGAGCAGTTTCCTCCAGAATTTCCCCCAAATTGACTGTAATCGGTCAAACTTGCCTACTGTGTTTGTCTTTTCAAAGTGCACACAAGTTCTTCGCAGATCAGTTTACCCAATACAGGAAAATGATTACTTGCCTCTCTCAAAATGCCTACTGCTAAATACTTAGCCTGTTTCATAAGGTGAATTTTAGCACCACTCACACACACCTGACTGAATACACACCAGAAAAGGACACGTTCAAGTTTATTACATCCAGAACCATAAACCCATTACCAACTGGACAACTGCTCCAGTTTAAATCTCATACTGGAAGCCAAGAAACATTCACAACAAATAAATGACATCACATACAGAAAGATACACGGTAAGGCAAAGATGAAATAAGGGTTGTGCTCTGTTTTATTGTGTGCTTTACCTTTCCTGTCAGGCTTGGTGCATCTTTTCACAAGTCGTATGGAGTCTTTTACAAACTGTCGGCTGGGCTCCACGAATTGCATTACCTGATCCATGGTTACCTGCAAAGATGAACGGATTTAGTACTGGTGCTGCCATGCGTATACTGTGAGAGAGAATTTTTTGGTTACAGAAGTAGAAGAAGGGCTGCAAAACCCGCAAAGACTTAAGATAATTTAAAACGTCGTATTCCCAGCTAACTAGCTTTTAAGAGATACTTTCACTTTGCAGAAAATAAAGATACCATATCAATATGTAAACATGATGACTTAACACTGCCTAGAAAAAATAAGAAAAAGTATGCCTTTTGGCACAGAGGAAAACAGCAGCTCCACCACAGCTTCCTTTCACCTTATGTCCCACGCTGTGCTTTTTCTGAGAACACTACTGAAGACATCGGAATAGGCAAAAGTCACCCGTTTCGAGAAATCCCCGACACGAAGGCTGGTGACACTGACACAAACACCGTGGCCTAATTTTATTCTCAGAAGAAGCACCCGCCACCCCACGCAGAACCCCAGGCCAGCGGCATCGCCGGCCACTGATCCACACAGACCCTCCGATAGGACGCTCCCTCCTATCGGACCCTCTCCCGCCCACTCCCCTCCTTGTCGCGACAGCGGCCGGGGCCGGCCCGCCCTGGATCCCCCCACTCCCCCTCGGGCACACGCAGCGCGGGCCGGCGGCCTCCCTCCGTGGGGAGCTTCGGCCCCCCGAGATCCAACCCCCCTCCCCCCGGGTGGGGACCGGCCCAGCGGGACCGGGAGCCGCCGAGCCGGGCCCGGAGCTGCCTTACCGCCCCCCGCGTCTCCTCAGGCGGGGGGACACCCAGGCGGGACGCAGGGGGGGGAGGCCGGCGGCGCCGCGCGGCCCTTACCGTTGGCGCTGCCGGGCGAAGGCCACGTCGCACAGCGGCGGAGGGCGATCACGTCACCGGTACGTCACGTCACCGCGCTCCGTCCCGGCGGCCGGCGGGGCGGGGCGGGGCGGGCTCGTTTTAAGAAGAAAAAGGAGGATTTTTGAGGGGGGTGTGTGTGTGTGAGGTTTTTTTCTTTCTGGTTCCCGCCCCTCTCTCCCCGCCCGCCCGCCCGCCCCCCCCCAACCTTTCCCCACTTCACGGCGTCAGGGCCGGCCGGGGCCTAGCGGGGCGAGCGGCCTGGCCTGGCCTGGCCTGGCCTGGCCTGCTCTGCTCTGCGGGCAGGGGGGCCCCGGCCTCTCCCTCTCCTTCTCCCGCCGGCTGAGCGCCCCCGGCCTCTCCGTCCTCTCCCGGCGGCGGAGTGCCCCGCCAGCCCCGCCTCCGGGGAGAGGCCTGAGGGCCCCAGGGCGGGGGGAGGCTGTCGGTGAGGCCCGGCGGGGGTTGCGGTCCGCGACCCCCGGGGGTGCGGGCAGGTGAGGTGGTTGATCCGCCCGTAGTTCATCCGTGCGGCCCTTCTGTGGACGTTTGGCAATGGATTTGCTTTTCCATGCGGTTGTAGGCATAGGCGATCTGCAGGGGTCGTTTCCAACCCCTACAGTTCAGTGATGCTGTGATCCAAGAGCCTTGTAGCAGGAAAGAAAGGGAATACAGTACCAATATATCTATAACAAAAGCTGTTTGGTCAAGGGAGGGGTAAAAAACAACGTGAAAACCTTGTTCAGACTGTGATTGCCCATGAGTCAGACACCTATGGGCTTGTAGGAGCATTGAAGCTGTTCAGAGCTACAGGAGTTCATCACCTTGGAAAACACTGACTCCCGTGGTTTTTTTGTACAGAGGAGTGTTGCTTGGAAATGGGAAAGCTTTTTACATTTCGGCACCATAGGCACAATGTAGAACAATTCCTTGCATCAGGGGGTAAAAGAGGCTGTCACTGCCTAAAATGAGTCCCTTCTTGCAGGTTTTGAAAGGCAAATCAGATCATGTCATAGGTAAGGCAAGAACAAAGATAACATTTAGTGACTTTTATTCTTAATTTGCTTTTGATATTATTAATTTCAGACTAGAATTCTGTTCCTAGCTGTCTGCCACCTTTGAGTGTATAGAGTACTCAAAGTTTATTAATTATTCATCAGTCAGGCTATGGGGTTTTTGCAGACAGATTAGGCAAACATTTTGTTCATCTCAACTCACTATTGGATTTAAATGTGCACAAAATATTTTCTGGGCTTAATTTTTTGCTGACAGCCATCATGACAGATAAAGTACCATGACACCACAGCAGGGTGGTTTTGGATATTCCATGAATTTTTTGACAGATGCCTGCCTTCTCTTTGCCCACAGGGCAGGTCCCTCAGTATTACCGATCACCTTCAAATATGAGCTTTCTCTCTGGCTTTGGAGGGTAGAGGGCCTTGGGCTCCCCTACAAGTTTTCTCCAAAGGCCTGACTTTGAATTGGATTTTGCTTTGAATCAGACCTCATCTAGCACTATGCTGCTGATGGGGCCATAATTTTGGTGGCCAAATTCTGCTGGAGGTTTTCCACTGGCACACCAGCATGGGAAGATTAGAGTCAATTAAGCCTTCCACAACAGATAGGCCTATCATTGGCCTGTTGTTTTTGAGGCCAGTTTGCAACTGCAAGGATGAGCAGTCTCACCACTTTGGGAGAGGAAGATCCATAAGGAAAGCAGCTGAGGGCATCATAGCCAAAGTGCACAGTGCCTGTCAGGGCAGAGCAGGTTGCTAGTGCTCTGCATGAGAAGCTAGTACATGAAGGCTGCCTTTGGTCATTTTTTGGTCTGTTTTGTTTTGGTTGGTTGGGTTTTTTTTTCTCTTCACTGTCACAGTTAAATGCTAGAGACTTTACCGAGAGAGGAAACTCACATTTCCAGCTGTGCTGTATGATGAGCCTTGCTGTGAATCACCGCTGCAGGGGAATGGTTTCCACAGCACTAGGTTCCTGAAACAAATGGCAATGATTGGGAAAAAAAAAAAAAAAACCAACCAAAAAAAACCCTGAAACAAGAAGACACATATGTATGAACAATTCATGACATAGATTTCTGGTTGGATTAGATTATTGCTGCAATAAAGCTTTGTTCCCCCACCCCCCCCAAATTCTCAATTTTAAGTTATTTTTCCTGGGGATAAATGTTGTGGACAATCCTAGCACATACTGCCTGGCTTAAAAATGGGACTTTGTTAGAACTGGTTTGTTACTACGTGTTTTCTGTGATGGGGTAGAAGATATGGATTGTCCTCTGTCTTGGCTGTCCCTCACTGTCCCACGATGAGCTCTTTTCTTTCCCTTCCAGGCTGCGAGTTTGGACTTCAGCAGTTTGAGGCAGAGGCAGAGACCTGTTTTGTGCACAGAGCGCATTTGCTGTGCTTCCTCAAACTCTTTTCCAACTTGCAAGGTTGGGGACGAAAGTGGTGTGCTTGCACATGTAAATTTTCATGACGGTTTTACAAGTCTGCTTTTATGACAATATATAAGCAGTAAATAATCATTCTCTCAACAGAAAAAAGACAGTTGTCCTATATTGTAGTGTGCTGATGCTGATTTGTTTCTGGATATTCATTTTGCATAAACTGGAGCATCGTTCTTTTTATTATTTTTTGTTTTCCTCCATCCTATTGTACGCTCCCAAGGATGAGAGAATTCTTTTGATGATAGTTTTACTTTGCTTATTTACACATTTTGATTTGCAGTTTGTTTCTTGTCCTTGGGAGGACATGGAAGATAAATATCTGCATTAAACTACTGTCACGTTAGATGATGGTATAACATCCACCCCCCCCGGATCTGGATGCTTATGCCCATGCTTAGAAGGGGGAGCGAGATAAATCTCTGCTTTAGTGTCTCCCATTCCATGCTGCCTGCCCCAGCGCAGATCCCACTGCAGCCTGCAGAGCGTGGCAGGGTGACAAGAGCCAGAGAGCTGACAGCAGTTGCAGCAAAAGTAGTGTGGGATCAGCTGGAGAGGGGGAAAGATACTGTCCTCAGGATGAGAGGAAGCTCAGCCTCTGTGTGCTGGGATGGCAGAGCAGCGGGTCTCCAAGCTTCCTTGTTTCCCTGTGGGAGGTAACCCTGCTTTCCCTGCCTTGCCTCCACTCCAGCCCCAGGGAAATGGGAAGAGTGAAGTGCCTGCTCCTCCTGCTCAAGCTCCTGTGAGGCTGGTGCTGCCTGGCTTCAGCAGCAGCTTGAGGGTCTGGGGAGTGTTCTTCTCTGCGTTCCAGGGGCGAGAGACCTGGCAGTCTGGTTTTCTTGTTTTAAGGAGTACTGCCATGTCCTAGAAGAAAATACTTGGGTGTGGTGACCCTGGCAGGTTCCTGTGGCTCCACAAAAAGTGATACAGTTGGGATACGGGGTCTCACTGAGCTGTCTCCTTACCATCCCAACCCCTCCCATGATGGACTGCAGGAATCGAGCTGCTTCTCAGTAGGAAGGGCAGAGGCGTGAGCGGGTGGCAGGAGGCACTTGGCTGTGCCGAGGGTCTCCAAATGCCTTCCTTGTGGCAGGGCATGAGGCAGCATTTGAACTGGAAGGAGGCAAGGCAAAAGACTGGTTGCATCTCCAGGGGAGTTTTTGGGAGGGATGGATTGTTTGAGCAGGGTAGCCTTTGGGGACAGAATCTGACTTGTCTTCATGAATTCGAGGGGAAATGGTTATCCTGAGAGGCAGCAAAGGCAAAGAAAAAGACAGAAGGTGGCAGCTTGTGAAGACAGGCCACTGGGGACAGTGGGCATCTGAGTATGCTCTGCGACAGAAAGCAGATGTAGCAGAGAACAAAGATGAGATTTACAGCCCAAACAAGGGACGAGTGCAGAGAAGGAAGGGAGAGAGAGGAGGAAGAGATGTGATGGACTTCCTTGGGCAGAGCGGCCTGTTGGACTGTGCTGCGGGTAGATGCCTCCTCAGATCTTCAAAGGCGGCAGCACAGTAGCCCCATTGACTGAAGACGTACTAATGATCCATCGCTTGACAGTCGGTGTTGTTGGATGACTAAATGACTATAAAATTCGGTCTCTAGAAATTGCTAAGATATGTGGGACCTTTTATTTCTTAATTTTACATTATCGTAAATATGTTTGATTAATTTATATCTTGAGAAACCTTTGGAATATCTATGTGCTTCTGACATTTAAAAATTATTTTTAGCTTTTCATTCTCCTAAACGATCCCGAGTCTCTATTTGGACTTGATAAGCACATCTGCGTGATTTACAGTGGGAAGAAAGATGATTTCCCTCCTCAGTAGCTGTACAGATATAGGGGAAGAACATAAATTAGGAATTAATGTTAGGAAGGAAATGATAGCTCAGATTCGGGGTTCAGAAGGAAATGATGAAGTACTTGTGGTCCGTGTCTTTGGGCTAGCCTCATTAATTATAGAAATGCCACTAGATCAGGCTTTAATGCCATGGTTGTGAAAGGGAATGTCGCTAGTATGAAGCAGTCAACAAGCCCCATCCTTTGATTTGTGCTGCTTAATTTTCAATGGAGATGAAATGTGGGGATGAGGGAGGAGTGCTGTTAAAATAGATTTTTACCAGTGTTAGATTTATTGTGTATAATTTTAAAGATGACCTTTTAAACAAAGTCCGTGTTCAATTTCATTTGAAAGACCTGACGAGTGAGAGCACTTGGAAGATTTGTATCTGTATAATGATAGATGCAATATGAGAGAAACAAGGGCAGCGTACTAAAACGGCATCACTAAATGGTACTCTAGACTTAAAAAGGTCTGAAGATAAGGTTTCTAGATAGCAAACGCAATACAGGGAAGTTAACAAAGGAATAAGTGTGCCTCTATCAGCTGTTTAGGTCTGAGAGGTAAAGAAAAAACAAATACTTTGTACTTTCTGTGATGCATTGCTTGTAATGGTTTGTTTTGTTTTAGAACAGCTGCCACAGACAGCTGTAATTTCTCTTAGCCACTTCTCAATTCTTTCTTTGAGGGGGGCCACTTTTTAAGTTAATGGTTTGGTTTTTTTGTGCCAGTTAATATCATTCTCCCATTGTTTCTGGGCTCATCCAACAAAAATAAAGTAAAAAGAAAAGTAACTTTGATAAACAATGGGCCAGAAAATGCTTCCTCTAAGTCTTGCTGTGGTAAATATAGGCCTTGTCCCTGCCTTTGCAATTTCCACCTGAAGATTTTTGTGTATAATAAGAAACAAATTACTCAGTCCTTCATAATAATAACACTAATAGTAGTTGTGGAAATACTAATTACCAGTTCAGATTTTAAAAAAGCCAAATTAAAATTGGAAATATTCTTAACCTTAAGATGCTTTTTTTTTTCTCTTGAGGACAAAGCTGGATTAAAAATGAAGTGATAGTTTTATTTTTGTAGCGGAAGAGTATTTTATGTCAGCGGAAACATTTTTCAGGTGCTTTGTGTGTGTTCAGACATTTAAAAATGGCTTTCAAAAATACGCAATGGTTGCATGTATTATACATAAGACTCAATCATATAGTTGGATACAGAAGTAGCAGCAAAAAGTGCAAGCGAAGGATCTTTTCCAGTGTATTGGACATGGCCCCTGTCTGCTTCAAGCTAAGATGACAGAGCAACCGATGTGTTCAGTAACTATGAACAAGCAGTTCATCATTGCATGGCTGTAGTGTCAAAACATTAATTAAAAGTCCCACTTTCATGATGAGATCTTGTTTTATTTTGTTTTGGCAAACCTGCACTTATTTCAGTTTGTGAAGCATGCCCCATGACCCTTTTTGGTATTTTATGTGTAGTAAGCTAAAACTGTATTTTAATTCTGTGATGTTTCAATACACCTTGTACTCAGTTTGTGGCTTAGGAGTAACTGCTCAGGATGTCTGTTCCATCCTGGTAATGGGGTCAGCTGAACTGGACCCCAGTCCTGCTTTCATGGTATGCATTTTAGGATAAAAGCTATTTCATTACATGTCATCGAATCACAGAATGGTTTGGGTCGGAAGGGACTTTAAAAATCATCTAGTTCCAACCCCCCTGCCATGGGCAGGGACACCTCCCACTTGACCAGGTTGCTCAAAGGCCCATCCAGCCTGGCCTCGAACACTTCCAGGGATGGGGCATCCACAGCTTCTCTGGGCAACCTGTTCTGGTGTCTTACCACCCTCATAGTGAAAAATTTCTTCCTAATATCTCATCTAAATCTCCCCTTTTTCAGTTTAAAACCATTACCCCTCATCCTATCACTACATGCCTTTGTAAAAAGTCCAGCTTTCTTGTAGGCCCCCTTCAGATACTGGAAAGCTGCTGTAAGGTCTCCCTTCTCTTCTCCTGGCTGAACAACACCAACTCTTTCAGCCTGTCTTCAAAGGAGAGATGCTGTAACCCTCTGATCATCTTTGTGGCCCTCCTCTGGACCTGCTCCAGCAGGTCCGTGTCCTTCTTATGTTGGGGGCTCCAGAGCTGGACGCAGTACTCCAGGTGGGGTCTCACCAGAGCAGAGTAGAGGGGCAGAACCACCTCCCTCAACCTGCTGGCTACGCTTCTTTTGATGCAGCCCAGGATGTCATCTCCAGTGAGGTTGAAAATCCCACCTGGCTAGGAGTGTGTGCCAGAATGCCATCTTCTTGGAGGTACAAGGTGTTTCTTCAGCTTTTGTCTGTTGTAAAACTGTAAAAATATGAAAGAAGTTGAGAGCCAGTGCTTCATGAGAGTGAGAACCATGTGATGGGTAGAGCAGAGTGAGCAGCTGAAAGGGTAGAGTTGGACAGAGGAAAAAACCTTCTTAACTCTGAAAAGAGCAATAACTTACTTGCTCCTAGGATTTTTTAACATCTCTTTTTCTGCTGATCTCTATAAAGTTGGTTGGCTGCCTGTCTTTGTTCCTGCTTTCAGATTAAGTAGGACATTTGCCTTTGGCTCAGATTAAGCTTTTATTATGGGTTCACGTTTTGTAATACTGTTGAGGTCTCCTGAATTTTGCCACGTGCCTGTGCTGAAGCAGGCATGTCACTGATTTGCACTGGAGCTGCGTGCTTCAGGAACACTAGCAGCATGTGCCTTCACAAAGGGCGCCTTGGAAACATACTTTAAATATGTAATAACTTGGGAAATAAAAGAATCCAGGGGAGTTTGGGTATGTCAGAACGGAAAATCAGCTTTGGAGCTTTGAACTTCAAAAAACTAGAATTGCAAAGTCTCTTTTTTTAATGTACGTTTTTCCTACTCTTTTGAAGATATTTTTAAATGCCTGCCTTTCCTCCTTTCTGCCTTCACAAATCTTCACCCTCTGTCTTACTTAAAAAATAAATTCGAATAGATCTGGGATTTTTGACTATTTCAGTGTCGAGGTGCTCAGTCTAAGAAACCTCGATGGGACCTACTGTTCAGCCAGCGGAGATAGTGTGTCTCTGAACTGTAGGTCCTTTAAAGGTGTTTTGAGAATGACCTGAAAACGTTGGCCATTAGAGATGTAGTTTTGTTTGGTCACTAGTTGAGTGCGTAGTCCTCCTCACATGCAAGTGGGAGCACTGAGGGAGAAGCCGCTTTTCATAGCACGAAGAAGCTGTAGACCTCTCTCACTGTGGTCCAAATCTGCAGCAGTCTTGGTGAGTTTTATTTGGTTCTGTACAGGGAATGATAAATTTTGACGGATTACTCTGCTTATTTATCTCACCAGTAACGCTCCAAGTCTTTATTGGTGAAAAGGATTTGGGGAATCTTCTGCTGAACTGGTACAAATGTATCTAGTTTTTCAACACAAAATTGCCAGTAGTTCCTTAGGCCTGTCAGTAATGGTTGCAATTGGAGCAGGCAATGAAGTATTTGTAAATCTCATTTCTCTCACTTCCTTTCCTGGTAAGATAAAAATCAATTACTTGCATCCTTGGAGAAACGAATGGAAGTCTGCAAGATGGTGTTGGTTTAAAAAATAAATACCTGAGGATCTAGTACTTTCTGATGCCTTTATTGCCCAGATGTCACTTCTTAATCATGCAGTCACGGTGTTGTAAAACTGTCCAAAATGTTGGAGTAATCACATTTAGGAAGTTTCAACAGTGAGTTTTCCTAACACTGTTGTAAGTTTGTGTTTGTTCTGCAACTCCTGAATCAGTCCAAATGCTGTCTTTAATAATTAGATGGAAACATTTCAGTGGCAGAATCTCTGCAATTTTGGCAGCAAGTGACAGCCCCAGGTATTTTTTTAATTAGTACCTTTTTGAAATTATCTAAATCAGTCAAGTATGAAATAATTTTACCCAAATGATTATCGGCAAATTGCACTTTGAACCTTGCATCTGTCTTACTGTGTGGACACAATGCTATCTCAATAATGCTATTAACTGGATTACATATGTGGCTTCTAGCAAATTCACGATGCATAATCTGAATGAAATCTGGCGTACCTTTATAAAATTCATTTTAAAAGCACCTGGCAGCTTGGTACTGGCATTTGTAATATTACAGTTTTCAAGTGTAGTCAACAGCACTTTTCCTTATTACCTGCAACAGAGAACTTGATCTCATATTTATTTCATAAGTATAAATCATTAATTCTTGTTATTCTGGGTTTATGCAGCTGGAGTAAAGATACATGCGCTGGGCCTGTAAGAGCTGTAATCCTGATTAGAACCTAATGCTGAGTCAAGCTGTGAAATTGATATCACAAGGCATTATTCTCCTCGTCTTTGTCATTATTTCTTGAATTTAATATTTCACTCTTCTTGCATAAAAATATACATGTAAGAATCTAATGCTGCAAAATAACAATCCATAAGTAATACAACAGTGTCGCTGAAAAACGCTGCCTGAGAGATTTTCCTGGGCTAAAGAGGCTAAATGTAGTCTCTTTGCATTTTCACCCATGCCGGGCACCATGCTCATAACTGTTCAACCCCACCTCACTTACAAACGTACTGTCTGCAACCGTTCCTTTAGCCTACTCGGTCCCCGCTCACCCGTAAGCCTGATTTTCATTATAAAAGAATAGCCTGCCCTTAGCTACCCTTAGTTAGCTTCTGAGAAAAAGTCAGGTGCTTTGCTAAACCTTGTTTAGTACATCTTCCCTGTAGGAGCAAGGTAAGGAGGTGTTACTCTGTGTTTTCCTACAGCAATGAGGCCAGGGAACATTCAGGTATGGTACATAATGTAAGTAGAAAAAAAGAAATTTTGGCTCGTGTGGTGGTGTAAGAGGTCTGAGCTGAAGGAAATGAGCTGAGAAGCCTGAGAAAGCGCGAGGTAAAGCAGTGAAGGACTGGTTATGCTGTCAAAGTACAGAAACTTTTTGTTTCATTTTCTTCTACTAGTTCTTCTTGCTGGATTTCTGTGTTAATTTGGCAATTAAATTGCAAAGCAAAACATCCTTTCACGCAGGGTACAGCAGTGTATTTTGTCTGTATCAAGCTGTCTCCCCAGGTTATTTAGATAGCTCAGCGGAAGGAAGTGGTGGATCCTCAGGAGCTCAGTCTACCTTGGGTGCAGGATAAAGATGCCTGGTGGTTAATATCCCAGCTCTGGCTTTGGTATCTATGGCAGCTTTTGCAGAGGTTCTCATCGCTCCTTTGGGGCTGCAGTGTAGATAGACCGGTATTTAAACTCCTACAAATCGTTTATAGACAGGAACCCGACAAACATATTGGCCATTGAACATGATATAATTAATTCTGAGTTAATCATTAAGCTATTAAAATGATATTAAATGCTGGGAAATCTATGGCTTCTGTCTGCTGTATAGATTTAAGGCTTTTAAGGACTGACAAATCTTTGTTATCGTCAGTTCAGCATTATTGATACCCTTGGCCTTTAAAATATACAGCTTCAATTGCATAAATTAGGGTCTTTTATTGCATCAACAGCTTTTTAATTCTAATCTTACTGGCAGTCTGTAGCTTGTCATGGATTGAGAGAGGCAGTGCTAATAAGACTACAATTTTTAAAATAATTGCAAAATATGGTACACAGAAAATAACCAAGATGCCTTTTTCTGTTCTTTTACCCTAGAGCAGTGAATGCCTCACTTCTCAGGGGTTGCAGCCTGAAAGGGGGGCAGTGGATATGAATTTTCAAATAAATAATCTCTGTGAAGCGTTTCTGTCTGGACAAGACTTGAATAGGTCCCGAGGGCTTGAGAGGACTTGAGTGATGTGGGCTCTCCTATAGCAGTCTTAGGCTCCATGTCCTCACTTATGGGAGGGGATGAGGAACCACAGTTGGAGTCACTTGCAGATTTCATGTGGCTAGCGATGTTCTCTGGAAATAAACGGCAAACACTAGTTTGTTCCAGTCTTACAACTGTTAAGAAGCAACCCCTGATAAATTGTAATATGAGTTGGGTTAGGCTTCCTTTTAAAATGCAACAGTATAAGACTAAAGGTTATATACATAACTCCCATCTTTTATGTGAAGTGAGTCTCCTTTATGTCATTTTTAAACATTCGCAGTTCAGCTCCAAGTGCTTTGTCTGTATGTACAGTTGCACTAGAAGGGTACCTGTGTTCAAGCACGGAAGCCAGATAGTCTTTGTTGGCTGGCTGTAATAATGAAGGCAGTCCTTTAGGTCTGAAATGAGAACCCACACATCATGCAGCTGAGATGGGATGGCATTGCACTTCTTTGTCAGTTCGTTTTAGTTTCTTGGAGCATTTTTACTTTCTTTTCTTAGAGCTCTCAGGACTCCACGTTATTCCTAGGCATTAGGTCTTAGCTCAGTCTCTCGTCTGCAGTTAATTAGTTGTGTGGCTTTGGCCTGCCTTACTAGTAGTCCTCAAGCATTGTGTATCTGTAGATTTTACTTATTGGATAGTCTTTGTTAAATCACTCATAGTACTGTCTGCATTGGTTTCAAACTCTGCCATCCCTTGAATGCAGCATTGAATGCAGACGTTTTTCAATCTTCTCTAGCTCCTAATTACCCCTGCAGGTTGTTTAACAGGATACTTGTCCGTCTTTAGACTCCTGAGCTTTCTTGGAGCTGCTTGAAATGTTGGTACCCTTACTAAATATCCCCCTCAAGTCCTTGAAACAGTCCATAGAGTGGAGGATGTTCTGTTGCGTTGCGTTGCGTTCCATTCCGTTCCATTCCATTCCATTCCCAAACCTTATGTAGAAATGCTACCCTGCTAGCGCTGTTTGACAAAATCCAACTTCTGGCAATCTCCAGGAAGAGTTGTTTGGTACAGTGTTGTCCCAGCCAGTCTCCAGAGCAAAAGCCTTGGAAGGGAGCATACAATTTCAGAGCATCTGACAGCTCCAAGGTCTATGAACACATAGGCTATTTAGAGGTTCATTTGTCAGCTCCTGTGCAATTTCAAGTTCTGCTTCTCCAAATGGGTCCTCAGGGTAGTAATCCATCTGTAGCTGTCTTTCTCTCAGGATTTTTTTCTGAAATCTTAGAGTTTACAAGACATTACTTTTTAAAGATTGTCTAGCAATGGTGACTTCCTTGATTCTGCTGGTAGGTTGCCTGTGCCAAACTAAAACCATGGTGCTGGGGAAGTTTTGTAGTTGCAGTCTTTTGGCATCTTCAAGTATTGGTGGAGGAGTGTCTGTTTCAGAGTAGAAAGTTAACTATCACTCATATGCTATGAAAGGCTCCCCAGCTGCTGTCCACTTGGGAGTTCTTCCATCTGCCAGAGGTGGAGAAAACCTTCTCATTGATCTTATTTAGCACTAGCGAGATCTCAATGACATTTGGCACCAGCTCCATCCTGTACAACTTAGTGTTCATACGACTCCAGGGAGAACAGGGTGACTCTGATGGCTGCTGGGCTCTGGCTTCTCTGGCACCAGCCCATGCCTTTGGGGTAGGTGGATAGAGCTGCACATTTGGAAAAAGTTCTCATTGTTGCCTATCCCAGTAAAGCTTACTTCTAGGATACTGGTTGTCAGTATGCCCCAACAAATGGACAGAGTGTCCCAAGGCTTGACTGTCCAGCCTTTGGCATTCCAATGCTTTCTCCAATGTCCCTTGCTGATGATTATTTTTCCAGGGACTCGTTTCAGAAAAGCCCAAGTGAAGATCTTACTGGAATACAGGAGACCAGGACAGGTTCTTTTGCTCTAGGTGGGCCATGTTAGAGGAGTTACTTCTTCGTACCAAAGGAGACAGAAGATGGGGAGTGAAGATGCACAGCAGACTGTGTGTATTTGGAAATGCACGTTCAGGTTAGCATCCCTGGTGGCAGTGATTACATTTTCTCAAAGTGTTTCACAAGATGTTTGTAAGTTTCAGGTGTTTGCGTTGCAAGAACCGATGCTTTTTCACTCATCAAAGCCATTTCCAGATGCTGGAAAGAACAGCCAGAGTCATTTGCTGCCCCAAGGCAAGTGTGTATGGTGTATGTTCCTCTTCCCAGCCAGGTCAGGGTGGCCGCTAGCCTGGGTGCTACGTGACATAAGCCCATACAGAAGATGCCTGCAGGTCTGGCTTGGTGTCCCAGAGACATCCCTTTCTGGATGTGACTGTCAGTGTGCCTGTATCAGTTCTGAAGTACCCAGAGGTGACAGATCCTAAGGCACTATGTGAAGGGGCATCTGTCTTTCCGTGAATATTAAACGTGAAGACCAGAATGCCAACACGGTGTAGAAGCAGACAAAAAATACAAACAACGCTTGAAAACCTTGAATTTATTCACACAGATATAAGACTTACATTTGGAGAACTGAAGTTTTCTGTTCTCATATGCATCTCATTCTATAAATATTCAAGAGATTGGTACCCTTTTAGATTTTAAAATACTCAGGGTTACTTCTGCTTTATTGCCTTTTATGCCATTGTTTGGAAACAATTTTTGTTTGTTTACATCTGAGCTTAACATTGCATTGCAGTACAGCATTTAGCTACAGTAGCAGATGTTGGTGACATTTTATAGAGCATAAATAACAGCTGTGAGTTGTGAAGGCATAATTCTGTCAGGGGATCATTCTTACAATTTGTCAAACTAAAAGAGCAAATCTTGAGTGACAAATATATATGTATTTGCCAGGAGTTTATTTCAGGGATTGCTGAGTACCCACTGCTTTCATGGAGCTAAATATCACGGGGTGTAGATGCTGAATCAATGAACTTGAAGGTGTCCTAATGCCCAGAGCAATTCACACATCTGAGATGCATCTGCCCTTGCCTGGGAAGAGTCAAGTGCCCAAATGAGCTTCACAGATCTACCTGGGTGAACGGAGTATTGCTGTCACAGGGAAAAAATGCTCAACTCACATGTTTTAAATGAGGCTCAAAGGAACCTATTGATTTATTAATGACAAGTAACCAGCCAGTGAACTAAACTTTCGGGATCAGTGGGAGCAATGCAACAGATATACCGCAATACCAGACACGAGACATTAATAAACACTTACAGCTTTCTAAACTCTTCTCTGCAGCTCATCCCAAACACATACATGAACACATGTTCACAGTTACATACACCCCCATGTCAACGTGGGTTACAGGTGCACACCTAGCATCCCCCACTGTTGGGGGACATGGGAGGTGGGATGCTCACGGTGCTGTCGGGGCAGCTTGTGGAGATGGTGGTGCCCGCGGGGGACAGCTTCTGGCTGCGCCAAACCCCCTGGACTGCTGCTCCCTTCCCACTTCTCGCAGACGCAAACAGCCAGGCTTCTTTTATGCTTCTTTTCAAATTGGTGCCGCTTTTCAAAAGTTTCCCAGTTACTTTTTAATCCTCCCGGTGATTGTCTCTGGCAAGTTTTGGCACTGCTAACTTGCTCTTAGCGTTACTGGTTTTCTCCCAGAACAGTTACAGGCATTTTATTTCCCCACAGAGTTTTATGTTCACATTCCTGCCTTATCACCATTGTTATCCAGGCCACGTTGCCAGGGAGGGATGTATGCAGGCTCCTCCAGAGCTGAGGAGAGAGGTGAGCCTCGAGCCCTGTTTCTCTGCTGCTGGGGTCAGATGTAAAGTCTCAGCACATCTTTACCTCTCACGTTTGCATCCCTTCTCTGTGAGTACCTCGCTTACTGTAATTTTGAATATTTTTAGCCTAATGTAAGCATAAGCTCACCAAGCTGAGCATTTGGAGCAGATTGTGTCTCAAAAGTGCAAAAAGCAATGGAACACAGCTGTGTTGTAACTGTACTGGCCTTGCGTGGGAGCAAGGTACCAGCTCCTCCCTCTGCTCGCTACGCTACTGGTGGTGTTGCTTGTGCGATGAGACGCAGCAGTGCAAAGGGGTTATACATAAGAGAAGCATCTGACTTATTCAGGGTCTTTCCTCTAGAGATAATTAAGGCATCTCTACTTCCATTCTTCTTGCAGACATATTCTCTTCTTTTGCAGGAACATTTTTGTGGAAGCTAGGACTTTCGGCCTTGGTCTAAGATTTCTTTGGATGTGTCAGCCCAGGAATGTTTGCCTGCATACCTAAATGTGTATTTCGTATTTTCTTAGACTTCTCAGTGCATGATCATAACATATGGATTAAGAAAAAGTATTTAAAAGGCAGACAGAGTGTCTGTCAGCCTTTCTTGGAGTCAAAAAAAACCCAACAGAAACAAAATCAACTTTGAAACCTGTTTTTATCTGATTAATTATCATTGTAATGAGCTGTCAGATAGCTTTTTAAAGGCAAACCGGTGAAAAATTTAGTGTTTATTGAAAAATAGTCCATAAGAAGCAATCTATTTAATTAAAATATATATGTATAATAGAAAAGTCCAGAAAACGTAATAAAATCTTCACAAATGAATATTCAAGTGTTGCTGAAAAAATCTGTTAACATCTTGCCTGTTAAAAAAAATGGCCTCATGAGAAGACATTTTATTTCCTGTAGTGCACTTTTCATGCAACCATTTCAATAGATAAATCTAAAATGTTCTGCATTGTACCTGTAAGAGAATGTAAATAGTACAGTGAGCCTTTTCTCTCACTAGATGGCATTATTATCCTCAAAACAGAGACAGCCACAGACTGCTTTTTTTAGTGAAAGAGATGTACAAAAGAGTAGATTTAAATTACTTAGGTTAACTGTATTTTGTTTGGGTTCTGCAGATGTGGCAGGTTGAACAAATTTTTGTTGCATTACTGTTAATTCTTGAGCCTATCTGGACTGTTCATATTTGGTCTGGATTTGCTGGGTTTTGCTATCCGTACACTGATAAATATTGCAGAGATTGTGCAAGCATAATTCTAAGTTGACTTGTTACCAAAATCGGAAAAGGTGGCTCAATGACTGAAATACACAAAAGCAATGTAGCCTCAAGTCCACGTGTTTTTTTTTCAAGTCCATAAGACATACGGACTTAATATATAAGCCAGTGGTGTGTGAAGAAAAACATGAATTAAGAAATAGGATTCCAGAGCTCGGCGTTTTAGAAAAGGGAAGAAGCATATCAAGAAGATCAGAACCAAGGGTGAAAAGAAATAAACAACAACTGAGACCTAGGTGTTCAAAAGTATGGCCAAGATAGTAAGCTACTGAAATTGCTAGGAGTAAACGGGTGGATTTTAGGAACAACGGAGAAAAAAAAGAAAAGAACAAACTTTTTATCTGAAAAGAAGCATTAAAAAACTTTGTGAACCGTATGAGAGCAGAGTAGTTGCCTGCCTTTAGCACCATACAGTGCCAGCCCAGCCTGGTAGGACCTGTTGGATGCCTTAGAGGCAAATCCACTCTAAGAGTGGATTAATCCTGGTCTAACATCAACCAGGGGCTCCAACTGAAAAGGAGGCTCATCAGCCCCAAATTAGTATGAAAATTAAGGAAGGATGTTCAAGGACTCAGCTTGAGAATCTTTTCAATAAGTCTTAAGATTTTTCTATGTGTCAAGAAGATTTCTTTGCTCATCTTGATGCAGCATTGTCCCTCCAATGACCTTTGGAGCTATAAAGGTGTTCCTGAGAAGCAAATGTATAAGCTTTAGAAAAAGTTAGTTTTACAAAATTTTGAAAAATTTCCTAACAAAGGATAACCCGTGCAACTGTGCTGCACAGTTTTTTTGGTATTCATATTCTCCATAGGCATGTGTTATTGTCAGGACAAGCAGTTTAGTTTTCATTTTTCATTTGTAAGGGAAAATACTTGACCAAAGCATGTCTAAACACAAAATTCTTATCCAGCTCTTACTGCCTTCATCTTGATTGTGTCTCATAAAAGATGTTTTTGTTTAAATGTGACAACAAATAAACAGACTCTCCAGTCCTGTGTCTTCTCTTAGTAACAGGCATGCAGAGATGCACACACGTGTACCTGTGATGCATAACATACGTATTAAACTGAAGAAGAAGAAAGATTACAGGGACCCCTTCCTGTGTGATATAACTTTAAGAAGCCATCTCAGGATTCCAATGATGACACAATATATGAAGTGACCTATTCTAGTTCCTGAAGTCATTCTGAGCCTGCAGCTGGCCTTAACACCTAGATCCAACAGGAAGACAACAGAAGGAAGAGGAACCAGGAAGCTTGTCATGTATACTTGTCACTAACTTAATACTCAGAGTTCTCAGGCTTTTGGCCTTGTCTTTCTTCCTTTGCTTTCAGTGACAACAAATGCTGTGTAATATCATCCTTTTGGGATCTGAGCACCATGTCTTCAAGGAAAATACTGGCAAAATCGGATCCATCTTTTCTAAATTATGAGGATCATTGTTTTCTCTGGAAATCCACAGAAAGCACAGAAAATGACTTACCATCCGCTTCAAGCAAAACAGATGCAAAGGAGGTAGTTACAGCAGCAGGCAAGTTTCTGGAAGATGAGGGCGAGCATGGTTTGAAAAATGCTAAAGAGGAGACAACTGATCCAGAAACAGATAATCCACAAAAAAAAGAGGGAGAAAATTTAGGGCTATCAGAGGAGGTGATGAAGCAGATTATTGGAAAAACAAGAGAGGCCCTTGATTTCCTAGCTAAAGGTGAAAATCAGAAAGCAGTTGATATGCTGTCCAGTGTCATCAAGCTGAATCCACACCTTGCCAGCTCACACATGAACAGAGCCAGTGTCTTTTTGCAGCTGCAAGAGCCAACTATGGCCATTAGTGACTGTGACAGAGCTATTAAACTCAATCCCAGTTCAGCACAGGCCTATAAATTGCGAGGAAAAGCCCTCCAGCTTTTGGGGCGTTTAAAAGAGGCTGCCTGTAACATTTCTTTGGCTTGTAAATTAGATTCGGAGGCTCAGGCAAAGTTTGAGAAGGAGGAAGAGTCCAGTGAAGAGCTGGGGAGGGATGAGAGTGAGTTGGAGACAGACAATGAAGGGGAGATTGAGCCAGAAGAGGATGAACACCCAGAGATGAGAGATAAGAATTTGGAGGTAACCAGCGATATGATGAAACAGGCTGATGAAAAGAAAAAAGTGGCTTTTGATGCAGTAGGAAGAGGTGAATTTCAAAAAGCTGTTCAGCTCTTCACTGATGCCATCAAACTGAACCCACAGCTTGGTGCTTTGTATGTCAACAGAGCCAGTGTCTTTATGCAGTTGCAAAAGCCAAATGCTGCCATCAGAGACTGTGACAAAGCCATAAAAATCAACCCAAATTCTGCACAGCCATACAAGTGGAGAGGCAAAGCACTTTGGCTCCTGGGTCACTGGCAGCGGGCTGCCAAGGACCTTGCATTGGCCTGCCAGATGGATTCTGATGAAGATACCAATAATACGTTGAAGGAGGTTCACAGAAGTGTCCAGAGAATTGCCAGGCACCAAAAAAAGTATGAGGAGAAACAAAACACAAAGCAATCATTGGATGCTTTGCCAAGAGCAGGGAAATCCATGGCAGAAGAGGAGAGGGATCAGCTTCTGACTTCTAAAGAAAAGGAAAAAGCACAGCTTCAGAATGCCCAGGAGCATCAACAGGTTCACCTTTGGACCTCCCAGGAACCTGATAATAACTGTTGTAGGGAATCTGAAGAGCAAAAGCGATATCCAGTAGAAGAGAATAAGTTTTACATGGCAGTTCAATGCAGAGCTGCGGGGGAAGAAATGCCCAGTGGAGAATCAAAGGCTGAGGACAGTGAACTCAATACTGAAAATGAAGGATTGGCTGAAGATGATCTTCAGAAAATAAGAAATGACAACCTGAAGATAGCTAACAGGATGATGAAACAGGCCATTGAAAAGGAAAGGGAAGCCTTTCATGCACTGAGAGCAGGGGAATTTCACAAAACTGTTGAGTTGTTCACTGACGCCATCAGGTTCAACCCACAACTTGCAGTCTTATATGTAAGCCGAGCCAGTGTCTACCTGAGGTTGCTGAAACCAATAGCTGCCATTAGGGACTGTGACAAAGCAATAAAAATTGACCCTGGTTCTCCACATCCCTACCACTGGCGAGGGAAGGCATTCCAGCTCCTGGGTCGCTGGCACAAGGCTGCCAGAGACTTTGAACTGGCCTGCCAACTGGGTTATAATGAAGACACGAATTCCATGCTAGCAGATGTCCAGAGAAGGGCCCATGAAAGAAAGGAAAGGGAAGATGACTTTGTGGATGTAGCAGAGAGCATAAAGAAGGAACCAAGGGAGGCAGGATTAAGAACTTACAAAGCCCCCAAAGGTATGGAAAGAGTTATGAAAGCAGCCCTGGAGGAACAAGACAGCTGTCAGAAGGACAAATCTTGCAAAAAGGCCATAAAGAAAGAACAGGCAGAAGTCAAGCAGAAGATGTTAGCTGAGCAGGAGAACACACCACAGGAGGTGACAGAGCAACAGGAGTGTCTGGAACAAAAAGCATTGCAGGAGGCAGCGTGGTACCTGGAACGTGAGCAACAGTTGATTGCTTTGCAGGTGGAGTTGGAAGAGCAGTTTAAAACTCAACAGATGGGGCTTGAGGAAGAGGAGAAAGCTCCATGGAAAGTTCTGGAGCAACAGGAGAAAGCACAGAGGAAGTTGTTGGAAGAGGAAGAGAGAAACCGGTTGAAGACTCCGCAAGAACCGGAGAAAGCTCAACAGCAGGCTTTGGTAGGACTAATAAAAAAACAGAAAGAAGCCAAGGAAGAATGTGAGAGAGCTCGGAAGAAATCCCTGGAAGAAAAAGGAGTTGAAAAAGCCCTAGGGGAACTAGCAAGAACTCAGAAAAAGGCCCTGGAAGAATTGGAGATGGCTCAGAAAAATGCTCTGGAGGAACTGGAGAAAGCTTATAGAAGGGCCCTGCAAGAGCAAGAAACAGCTCAGAGGGCTGCATTAGAAGAACAGAAGAGAGCTCAGAAAGCTCTAGAGGAACTGCAGCTATCACAAAGAAAAGCAGTGGAGGCACTGGAGAGAGCTCAAATAAGGGCTGTCAGAGAACAAGAGAGAGCATGGGAAATCCTGAGCGAACTTGCGAAACCACAGCAACAAGCCTTAGAGGAGCAGGAGAGGGCTAAGAATGAACAAAACAAAGCTAATAATACCTTGGAAGAACTGCAGAAAGAAAAAAAAAAGGCCCTAGAAGAACTCAAAAGAGCTCAGAAAGAGCTCCTCTGCAAGCAAGAGAAAGCTCAGAAGAAAGCCATGGAGGAACAGGAGAGGACTGAGAAAGACCTGGAGAGGTCTCAAGAGCAGTGTGTTGGAAAGCAGGGAAACTTTAAGGAGAAAGTTCTTGTGCAATGGGAAAGAGCCAAAAAAAAGCTTCCTGAAGGAGAGGTGCAATTTCAGAATACTGCAGAGTCTGGGCCAGCCTGCAAAATATTCTCTGGAGAACTGGAAACAACTCAGAGGAATGCCCTGAAAGAACAAGTAACATCGTCTTTACAACAGGGGGGGAGTCTGGGAGAAAGAAGCAGAAGAACTGTGTGTCAGTCTGGAAACTGTTCTTGGAGAAGTACGGACTAACCAGAAAGTTCACTGCGGTCGCCTGCAAAGCCCATTCAGTTCTCCCCTGAATCAGAGTTGTTCTCAGAGGTGTCATTTGTTGTCTGACCCAATGACAAACCAAGGGAGAAACATTTGCTCAAGAGCTGAGCTCAATTTGGAGTAATCTGCAAGTGCTCTTTCCATTAAAGTAAAACTTTAAAAGCAGATACACAGAATTGGTACTTCTGTTAAATGGTATTTTTTAAGCAAGTATTTGAAGCATTTACCATGCTGTGTTTTGACCCACATGTAAGCTCACATGACCTTCCAAAAAGAGTCCCAGTTGTTCAGGTTCAATTCTCACGCAGGTTGAATTTCTTTCTATCTGCGTACATATTTGACAGTCTTAATGGCTCCTTATCCAGGAGAATGAGGGACTTCGGGATTCAACAAATGGTGGGAATCATTGCTGAAGGGAAAGAGTGGGCATTTAACTGGGAGTTAAAAGTGGCAGAGTGAATTTGCGGCATGGAGACAACTTTAAATGGCGTATTGCTTCTGACATATGGTAGCTTCATGGGATCAAAGTCTGAATTGCTTGAGGTCTTGAAAGGAATCCTGCTTGTCTAAGCCGCTCCCTGCAGAGGGGGGGACACATCCTGATGTCAGCAGGTCCCTTTACAAGCGCTGGCTTTCAGCCACTTGGGGTATGGGTATTGTGTCGGAGGATTGCCACTCAAACTCTAGATTTGCTTCTTAAAATGCCTATTGCATAATCAGTTGTTGAGGCCTGCAGCCATTAAAAAAAATAAACAACAGGATTTGAGCCTTTAGAGTAAAACAAAACAAAAACATGTGGCAGTTGTAAAATAATTACATTTAAAGCGTTGTGAACTTTCTGGCTGTCTTTATTTATTTAAATTCTGAGCTTTTAGTCAAAATGGCTCTTATTTTCAAACCTTGCAACTGCAAGTGCTGGGAGCATCTAACTTAACGTACTTTGAGGATTATTTTTTTTAATCACATGATTGAAGGGATTAGGAGCACACGATAAACTCCAACTGTTGTAAAAGCTGGCTGAAAATATCTTGGGGTGTATTATATATGTAGCAGCCCAAAGTAAAAAACAAGGGACCAGTCAGACCTACAAATCAACATGAGAGAGCAGAAGCCCTGGTGTAATTGCTGCAGTAGCTGCCTTATTGTGGCAGGAGGCTCATTCAGGTGATGCTTATTAGCAGGAGGGGGATTTGAAAAGAGAGGAGCTGCTAGGCTGTTCTCAAGTGGAGACAGGAACGAGGGGTGTTTGGGTTGGGCTGGTGTTTCTGAAGCTCTTTGTCTGCTGAAGAAGTGGATCGGAGCTGCTGGAATAACTGGGTAAAGTACTACTGTCAGTTTTATTCAGAGGTCCTGTTGGAGGAAATCTTAACTTGGTTTGTTTTCTTCTGTATTTCTGAGTGATGAGCTTTTTTAGAGTGGGTTTTGTGTTTGTACAGAAAGCTACTCCTGTCCCTTTATGCCTAAATAAAAAAGGGGGTGGAGGGCTTCCTTAAAAACATGGAGACATACGAAATGCATAAGAGTAAGGCAAAGCGGGCTTGTTTCTGTCTCACCCTTGTGCCTGATAAAGGATTCCTATGAGTTCCTAAGCGTGGTCTGTTCTTGTGTTTGAGTGTGGAAGTTGTTTAGTGTTATGATGGCACTTCAAAAATAGTGCTGAGGAAAACAGTGTTTGGTGATGAGTGCTGTTGGGTACTGTCTATCCCCTGCCTGACGTGTGTCCATTATAATGGTAGAGGTCAGAGCCGGTCCTTGTTCAGAGGTGGGAAGGTCTGGCACTTCCTGGGCAGAAGCAAAAGTCAATTTAGAATAAAGGCTAGGGTTTAAAAGAAATAACTGTAATGTGGCTTGGCTATAGCTGTTGTTGCCTTGGTGGTCTCATCTTTTCTAAGCAGGGGTTGATCTCCTACTCACAATGAGGAAGGACCTGTTCCAGGGTGCCTCCTCTGGCCGAGGGAGCTCCTGTCACGCTGGGAGACCCCTGGCAATCAGGAATTGGGACAGGCACTGACTGGACTGTTTGGCCAGGGAATGAAAGTCTGGGAGAAGAGCTGCCTCCCTTCAGGGGATGGATTTACAGTGTACAGCCCCTGGGGACATCATTAGTGTTGGGCCATCTGTATAAGTGTGCTTTCTTCTCTTTTTTTTTTTTTTTGAGATCAGGTGGTGTCAAGAAAGGAATAAAGAGTTATATGGTTAGGAGGAGAAAATGGAAGTGGAAGTTTGTCTTGGTACAGGGGGCATGTACTCAAAAATTTGTGCATGTATGTCTGAGAGAGAGGGGGAGAAAGGGAAAGAGGGAGACAGAAGGTATCCCAAGCACTGAGGTATTTTATAAAACTTGGGCACAGCCCTCTAGATACTATGTTGAGTAAGAAGACAAAAGAGGACCCTCCACAACATGCTGGAAGTAGCTGATTTTGGTGATAACTGCTGGGAGTTTTGGTACCTACTATCAGAAGAGGTGCTGGTCAACGTCTTCATCAATGACATAGACAGTGGAATCAAGTACACTCTCAGCAAGTTTGTCGACAACACTAAGCTAAGTGGTGCAGTCGATGTGCCAGAGGGACAGGATGTCATCCAGAGGGACCTGGATGAGTTAGAGAGGTGGGCCCGAGCAAACCTTATGAAGTTCAACAAGGCCAAGTGCAAGGTCCTTACACTTGGGTCAGGACAACCATCATTATCAATACAGGCTGGGAGATGATGTCATGGAGAGCGGAAAAGGACTTGGGGGGTACTGGTGGATGAAAAGCTGGACACGAGCCAACAATGCATGCTTGCAGCCCAGAAGGCCAATCGCATCCTGAGCTGCATCAAAAGAACCGTGGGCCAGCAGATCCACAGAGGTGATTCTCCCCCTCTACTCTGCTCTGGTGAGACCCCACCTGGAGTACTGCATGCAGCTCTGGAGCCCTCAGCACAAGAAGGACATGGACCTGTTGGAGCAGGTCCAGAGGAGGGCCACAAAGATGATCAAAGGTCTGGAGCACGTCTCTTATGAGGACAGGCTGAGAGAGTTGGGGTTGTTCAGCCTGGAGAAGAGCAGGCTCCCGGGAGACCTCATAGTGGCCTTCCAGTACCTGAAGAGGGCCTACAGGAAGGATGGGGAGGGACTCTTTATCAGGGAGTGTAGTGATAGGATGAGGGGTAACGATTTCAAACTGAAAGAGGGGAGATTTACACTGGATATTAGAAAGAAATTCTTTACTGTGAGGGTGGTGAGACACTGGAACAGGTTGCCCAGAGAGGTGTTGGATGCCCCATCCCTGGAGATATTCAAGGCCAGGCTGGATCAGACTCTGAGCAACGTAATCTAGTTGAAGATGTCCCTGCTTACTGCAGTGGGATCTTTAAAGGTCCCTTCCAACCTAACAGATTCTATGATCTTTCCTGTATCCCACCTCCAGGACATCTGATGCACTCTGTCCTCTGCATTCCTCATTGCTGTTAAATGTTCCAGCACCTTGTAAGGCAGCGTAGATTTCCAAAGCCCTTCTTAGCTGAGGGTACTGGTTTTTGGAGCGTGGATGGGATGCCTGAGAAATGCTGTATTCAGTTGGGCCTGGGAACTTTAGTGGAAAGGAAGACGAGCAAGTTTGGTGCTCTAGGCCAGAGAGTAACCCCCGTGTTTGGCTTTCCTAGACTATCATTTCAAGGCAATGAGTCACCATCATTAGTAGCCTGTGGTCTATAATCAGTCTAGTATGTAGCAGAAGCCATTTATTTTTTTCCTTGCATTTAGTAATAGATGCAGGCTGACATTTATCTTACAATTTAAAAGGGACTGGAGAAAGCAGATACCTGGCCAAGGACACAGATTCTCCTTGTTCTTAGGTACCGTGAAGGAGAGGTAGCTTCCTCAATGCCTAGTCCTTGTGTGGAGGTTAACGTTTTACACACTGAAGCTTAGGTGCTTGATCATTGGGATGAGGGAGCGCCGCAGAAGCAGCTTTGCGTGTGGCCAGGGCAAGGGCACATGTGTGCCCATGTAGTGGCAGCAGAGGCCAGGGTGAGGCACGTAGCGAGCCCATCTGGAGTGATGCTATGGGGTGCCACGTGCTGCTGCTGTGCTTGCCTCGGGGTGCCTGTAAGGAAAATATATCATAGAGTTGCTTCAAAAAAATACTGTGAGTGCCTTTATGTTACTCATTGTTAGTCAGGATGCCAGACTCAGTGATGTGTCTGTGTGGGACATGCAGATGGAGTCAGCCACAATGGAAGACCACCTTCAGAGAGGAAAAACTCAAAAGTGCTTTTTGGCACTGGGTAGAATTCTGACATCCTGTGACGAAATCTGTTGTGGCCTGACTTAAAAGAAGGGTGTGTAATATTCACTGCCAAATCATCCTTATTGGCATCGTAAGGCACCACTTTTGATTTTTCTTTTGGTAGTTCTGGTACTGTGCCTCTCTCAGCACTGCTTCAGCCCTCTTCGCTTCCCCTCCTAAGTTAGATGTTTTGTGTAGAAGGAAAGGAAAAAGCAAGATAGCTATAGGATACTGCAATAGTAGCTGTGGCATAGAGGACAGGGATTTAGAATTAATAAGAATATTATTAGAATTATTTGGAATAATAATAGATTAATTATGATGATCACAGGAACTTGTCAGACTGTATGAGGTCCACTGGGTTCAATCTGAGTTGCTGTTACACCAGAAGGAGGGATGATGTGTGTGGTCTGTGCCCCCTCCTTCCTGGGTGGGGGGGGAACCCCAATTCTCTTGGAGATTCACATCTTGAGAGGGTGCAGGGTGTTGGTGTTCTCAAGTGGCCTGTAGGATTCCACCACACCCTGCAAGATCAGTGAATCGGAATGCCTCTGCCTAACTGAAGGCAAAATTTGAGGAACAAGTTAGCCAGAACACATTTTAAAGACTAAAGTTACCTTCATAGACTTGGTAATATTGATCATACTCTTGGGACTGCTTACACTTGAGGCTTACTAAGGAAGCCTCTCCTTTCTTCCCCCCACTCCCCTTTCTGCTTCCATCAACAAGCTCTAACTCTTGTCGTTGCTAATAGCTGATCTTTGAGAAAAGCCCTCCTTGATAAGGACTGCAGCTTTCCACACGTGTGGATTTGCAGTGAACCAAATGGGATTTATTTCTTCAGCCTTTTGGGGCCAAATGAAATGGCCGCAGCCAGTCCTCCTAATGGAGACAAGGTTTTGCTCAGAGGCTGTTAAACTGAACTGCCAGGAAGGTGATCTGGCTGGATAGAAACTGCCCCTTTTTAGGTTATAGCTTTGTTTTGAGGGTTGTTATCACTTCTGATATACACTTTATCCAGTCTTGTGGGCTGTGTGATGCAGGCAGTTGGTAATTCAGCATCTTGGACTGACAGTAATGTGTCTGTGACGGAAAAATGAAGTGTGACCCCTGAGGAAAAGGATTATCCCCTAATCCTGCTAAGGTGGTAGAGGGGCTCTGTTAAACCAGCTGTGCTTCTTGGCAGGGCCGACTTCTCCGGAGGGTCTGCAGGATGCCTGGCCAGCATCTCTCCCGTGGCACTGTGAAGCCTGGGTCTTGGTACAGATAGTGCTGTGAGAACAGAGACCGCACTGATGAACTCCTAACCATTTTGCCTGGCTCTGCTGTTTAGTAGTTATAAAATCACAGTTCCAGCTGTGATGTGTAATCTCAGATGTGGGTGGGATTTATCATGGAAACAATTCTATTTTGGCTGCTTTGCTGGATAATAGTTCATATCATGAGTGAGAAAGTTGCATCAGAAACCAACATTAGCTGACCACTGGAAAACAGAAACTAATACCGTCAATATAAGTAGTAGGACATCAACAAGAAGTCATGACTTCTATACACTGTTGAAGTAGATAGGTCTGAATTATCGACTCTTTCTGTCAACACCCTCAGCAGCTGAAATACTGAATGTAAATAATCTTTCCTTTACCACAAGAGAGAGGAAATAACTTTTGGATTCTGTAGCATAATTCCTTCTGATGTGCTTATCGGTGTGGTTTGATTTCTTCTCTCTTTTCTGTACCAAGACCATAACAACTTGGGTAAATTAAAAATATAAATGATAGAGTTTTAATTCTACTCAGTTTAGAACTAATCTAGAATACTTCTGCCTCTTTGACTTGGACAAGAATGAATTATTGAGCCAGTCTGTCCAGCCACAGACATGCAAAATATTTACTCGCGCGGGGAGTGAGAGAGTGCCAAACGGGCTTTGCTCCCATGAGGTATCTCAGATCCTATGCAGAAACTCTCTGCGTGCCAAACGCTTGTCCTTCCCTCCTAGTACCTATTCCACGTGCTGTAAATAAGAAAATGATTCGAAGTGGGGAATCCGTGAAAGACTGAGTAGAAGGAGAGACCTTTCATGCTCGTCGCAGGATCCTCAGACAGCAGTTTGGTGGCGCCTCTTGGAGCAACTTGTTTTCCCCTTCCTCATTTCCTGGGCTTTCAGCCCACCCACTCCTCATCCATTTGCACCAGGGAGGATGGAGAACTGGAGTGCCACGTTAAAGAATAACTGAGTAGAGCCCTTGCCTAACTTGTGGGTTCCTCTAGATAATGGAAAAGCAAAGTTTTAATAAATCTAAAGAACTTTCATGCTAAGAAATTAATTGATTTTTAATTCAGACCACGTAATTCTCTGGAATTTTCTGTGTTAAGGTAGGCAGATCATGACACGTTTTCCCAGATAGCAAAGTGGGGTTCTGTAGGTTTTTTTATTTCTTTTTTCCCGGACAGTGATAACTGTAATGTATGATGGATTTCAGGGCACTGTGTTCTCTTCATGCTGAATTATTTATATAGCCCTCTTCTACTTTAGAAGGCAGCATGTCTATATCAAGCAACGCAATACAACTGTGTCACAACCTAGAACAAAAATGCTGCATTTGCTTGAAAGCAGAAGGGACCATTAGGTAGGCAGGACATCCTAATCTCTAAACTACAACTGCAGTAGGACAAAGGAATTCGTGTTCCTGCTACAATAGCTGTGGGATTTTTAATCATTGTGGTGACAACAGTAAGACAGACTTTGGGTTAAACAATAAAGGGGGAAAAATGCCTAATAATAAGAGAAATTGATCCTGAGCAGCGTAGCCAACATACTATCAGCAGGGATATTAAACAGGTTAGATGAAATGTCAGGTGTAATGATGCACTGAGTATGATGCAGTCTGATGGGGTGACCCAAGCGCTCTCTCTTCACGGTCTCATTATCCAGCATTCTATTATGGACCAGCGCTTTTACCACATCAGCTGATTTCTTCATTTTGCACAAGCTTTTGTCATTACCATCTGTTATTTGGTGGTTTAGGTGTAGCAAAAATGTCCTGGGGAAGGACAAGCTGTTGTATAAAATGCATGTGCATTGGCTGTAGTTGTCTTGCATGGCCCTTGCAACAGCAAACCTTTATGACCCTCGGCGTCATACTGGTCACCCTGGTATGCAGAATCCCTTGGTGAGCTGAAAGGAAGAATCTGCTGGGAGAGGCCCACAGGCAAGTGGCAGGTTTCTTCCAGGGATCCTGCCCTGCTATCAGGGACAAGAGGCTGTGGGGTTACGCTGGTGCGTTCCCTCCTGTAGCTGGAGGTGCAGAAACCCCACCACCTCCCTTGCTGGCATGGCCAGCTAGTGACGTGGGAGCTGCGCTCGAGGCTCTGGTGGCTTTTGAGGAAACCGCCAATGATCTGCAGTGGCTTTGTTGTGAACCTCTCCTGGGTTCCCCTCATGGAGAATGCTGGTTGTACCACCACAGCCCTTGAGATACTCTTTTAATTGGAGGTAAATGAAGTTAAGGGGGATCGTGGTCATCCACTAAGCTTTCTACACCAAGTAGCATTTTGCTGGAAATGCTGAATCCGTGACAAAATCCTGATGAAAGAGGTGGGTGTCTTGGTACAAAGATGAGAAAATCCTGCTTGAGGAGAGGTAGCAGCAGGTAGTTTCAGTGTTACGAAGTGTGTAGGTGAATGCCAGCAAAAGATTTTTGCATGGTCTTTGTAAAGAGAAAGGTGTCATAGGAACATAAAATTACTGGTTTCAGTTTTGGTTCTACACAAAGACATTTTCTGGTTTGGGGGTTTATTCTGCCCTGGTTCACTTTTACCTGGTATTTGAATCTTTGGTAAGAGTATATAAATTGAATCCGACTGGATGCATGAACCTGCCAACATCAGCACTGTGTCAGGTTCGGTGGGACTGCTGCCTGCAAATCCCTGCCCCCAGTAACTGGCCACAAGTCACAGGATTTTGACCTCACCACAGGAACTGGCAGAAAACAAAGGGGAGGTGGGAATTAAGAAAACATCTCATCATCAGATAGGCAGTTGAGAAAATAACCCCATTGCCATGAACGGAAGCACACCCCTGCTAGGGCTCGGGGGGGTTTGCATTGGCAACTAGCAGGGACTTGCTGACTTGATTTGCTAGATAGGTTCTTTACCTTAATATCAAGGTAACATCACTCAACTGATGGGAAAAAAAATATCCTCTTGCCACACACATACCATTTCATACACATTTTTCCATACTTGTATTATGTTTTTGTCAATTGAAGTTAGAGCTTTTATTTATTGAAAGAAGAGATACACTTTGACAATAAAAATGCAGACTTCTCTACATTGCCCTTGCATTGGGCTTTTCAACCATTATCTGGACAGACCATGTTTTTATTTCCGTAATGCATTAATCTTTGTTTTAAGTGCAGAGTTTCCAGCTGATTGGCCAATACTGGTCAGAGCAGTGGCTTTAGTGATGTGGCTGTTTGCCCATGGGGAATTGCAATCCTTAATTCATTTAACAGTAGTCACTGAGCTTACTTGCGGGAGAAATATAAACTGCTGTAACAAGAGGTGGTGACAGGAGAACCTGGGAGACAAGCTCTCTCTGAAGACACATTCTTAAAATAGCTGAATACATTGAAATAACCACAAGAAAGAGCATCGCAAGATTTCCACAGATACTTCCTTGCTCTTTATGGGAAGCTTGTTCATTTTAAAACCTGTGGAAAAAGATGCGTATTTGCTGTGTTCAGCATAACTTCATACTTCTGTGTGCAAAGAGGATTAAATAACTTTGCTGGAGGCAATTAAAACAGAGGAGAGAAACTGTCACAAACCCAAAATAAGGAGAAAAATCCTTAAAATTCCACTGAAGCCACCCAGAGAGTTGGAGAAAGAAATCCCAATAAAGCATGAAAACTGGTTTACAGTGACGCTGGATTCATAAGTCCTAATGTAGCGCAATGCTTGGGATGTTCTGTGTGGCACTTGCCTTGGTGAATGCTGAGAGACAATGGATGCTACTCCTAATGTGCTATCATTAATTCTCTCCCTAACCTCTTGCTCTTGAAATACGGAAGGCTGTCCTCTAGGTGCTTCCTACCAGGAGGTAGTCACAGGAGATGTGCGATACCAGCAATGATGTGGCTGGAGGCAGAGTATTGTTCAGGAGTGGAGAACCCGCTCTCCCTTTCAACGCCGCTCTGAGCCACCTCTGCTCTGCCTTGCCCTGAATTCTTTAGCAACTGTTGGGCTAGCTATTTGCCTGTCTTGAGAAACATGGGGGGTTATTCCTTTAAATTTTTGGCTGCTCTGATGCCTTGTAACTTCCCAGAAAGGGCTTTTATAGGCTTATTTGAATTTCGACCGCGTATGACTTGAACTGTAATCAATTATTGCATTAGCAATGGAATGAACCCAAGTTAAAAAAATAATATAAAAACCTTGTAAACTTTTATTAAACACTCATTGTCTGCGTCCAACGTTCCCACATGGAGCGTGACCACGCTGGCAGGAAATCTGCCTGCGAGGCTGTTCCTGCCGCCGCTGAGAAATAAACCCAGCGCCTGAACGAGGAGGGAGGCAGAGCCCCGTTTGCAGCAGAGGGGGCAAACATCACACATTGGCTCGCTAAAGGGGTCGTACCCCTTTTGTGGGCTCTTTCTACTGAACGTCAAAAAAAGTCGTAGCAAAGCTGACTGGCCTTTTCTTGGGAACAGGGGATTTCTTTTTTCATTTATGGAACTATGCAGTGCTGCCGGCATTAAAACGTAGATTCAACAGTTTCTTTGATTTCCTAGTGTCCTCTGTGCGTGTTTGTTCCACCTTGTCCGCTAGCTCCAATGTTATTTGCAGGTTCTGTAGGATGCTACTAATCTTGAATAATTAGCTCATGGTGGCTGTGATATTTTTACATGCATTTTTGCAACAGTGCTGTGAAGTACTGAAGACCCAGGCTCTGTAAAAGACCATCATCCCTTTTTTTTTTTTTGTGGCTTTTCCTTTTCAGTGTTAGTGAAACTCTGAATTTGTGTTTCCTACCTTTTTTCCTAACTTTGAATTCTGCTGTGTATCAAAAGGGATATGCCTTTAAATAGACTTTGAGAATGATCCTGCTTTCTGTGGAGAGTCTGCTTACCCCGTTATGCTTTTGAATTAATTTCTGCATCAGCCCTGTACCAGGATGGTTCTCCTAACTGTTACCCACTCAAGCTAAGCCTGGGATTTGCTGATAAATACACTCTGTTTTCTGCCTTAGGGCAGTGCAAGTCATAGTTTGGAGCTTGATCAGCTAATTTTCTAAAGTCTAGCAGACTATTTCATAGCTGTATTGGTTCAGCCCAGCTTTCATGAGCTACAATGAATAAACAGAATAGCCGGTTACATTCCTTATTTATGGACATGAATCGGAAGCGTTATGTGAAAAGGGTACCACATTTCCAGTCTGCCTTCTGCACACAAGCAGCGTGGGACTCTCTGGATGGGCCAGCGCCCTATTCTCCCTGCTGGGTAATGCAAATCAGAGCTGCTTCTGTAGGCATTAAAAGATTAAATGCTATTTCCATATTACAAGTGAGAAAACGCAAACATGCATTAAGAGATTCAGTGTCAGAGATTCATAATAGAAGTTCTCGGTGGTTTGCTTTGTCGTCTTACGTGCCCTTTAGATAAAGGGTAAGGGCTATAAAAAAAAAATCAACATAACCTTTTCCTCCTCCTGTCTAGATCTAGATCTGTGCCTATTTAGGGAGCATGCATGTGCCTGGAATGAAAACAGTTTATGTCTGGAAGAGCATGTTGTTAAAACTGTGGTGCTAGAGAGGCTCTAAGAAATCTTAAAAACTCAGCCTTGAATTGAATCTGCAGTTTCTCAGGATCCACCAAACTCGCAGCTCGCCAGTAAAACACGGCAGCTTATGTAAATACGAAAATGTCCCATTGGCAGGTGTTTCAGCTCGCAAGTGGAGATGCATAATCTCTGTTCTTATGCAGACTCTGTGCGTCACATGGGCCCCAAATCTTTAGAACTGTGTTGGTGTCTAATTCTCATGGGGTTGTATAGGAGTTTTTTGTCTGAATATTCTTTTTCCACGTGCTGAACTGTAGACCATCTTGCCCTCAGTTCCCCAGCTGGACCGTAGGAACAGAAGTACTTGCCTGCTTCACAAAAAAGGCTGCTGATACCTATCCTCTAGGCACCTCACAGTCTCTATGCATATATGCTGAGGTGGGGGTCTACAACCACTAACGGTGGCTGCAGAGTAGAGTCTAACCTTTCCTTATGTGTAGTTAGTATGAAACGGAATTCAATCCACCAAGGTAATTGCCTTGTAGCTTCCCTCTAACATCCACTGCGCGTTGGTACCCCCTCCTTCTCCTGCCCCACCAGACCGAGGAATAAAAGTCAACCTGGTTTCCTTCTGAAGTTGCACATGCCTGAGGCTGGACTCGGACCTTCAGTTACAGCTATATTTTGCGCACGTGGCGTGCTTTGCTTTTGTTATGCTCTAATCAGATTGGCAGCATCTCCTAAATAAGAAATGATCAGCAGCAGCAGGCCTGGCTAAGGAGGTTACGTCTAGGTGGCAGTATTACTTCAGAAGAACATTAAAAGTCATCCCAGTTCTGCACAGATTGAGCCTGATTGACCTTACTTAGCAGGAGGAGAACATGCCAAGAACTTATCTCGTACAACCCGTTAGTAAGCGTCAAGGTTTCTTGAACCTTAGAACAGGCATTTTATGTCTTTTTACAAACCTGTTCCACCTGTCTGCAGCTTGTCAATATTTATCCTGTGGCTTATTAAATTCCCAGGCCTCATAAAAGGCATCGATCTGTTTTGCTTAACCATTTCTCTGACTGTTTGTTTCCTAGTGTAAATCACAATGTGATATTAAAATATATTGAAGTCCAAACCCTAGGATCGTAATACTATATATAGTATTTTCATGCTAATATCTCAATAGACCATCTTGTAAACCGACAAGCATTACTAACTACTTCTGTTTCATTTCTACCTCTCTCCAAAGTCTGTGCGCAGATGATAAGTATTTCTTGTTCTGAGAGCATATGAATCACTGCCAAATATTGTCTGCCTTCTGTTTCATGCTTTTAAAGAACAAGTCTCATATTAGCATCCGGAAAAGTCCCTGTGGTCACAGCTGTGTCATGCCATCGATATTCTGCTTGAGCACTGCACAGCCCTTTAAAGTATTTCAGCAATGTTCTATGTTATTCTAAACCTCTGCAAACTTGGTGTGTACCTAGATGCAGATATGTGGATCTGCCTTTGGGTTTTGAGCCCAGAATATGCCCACTCATGCTTTTAGGATGTGTTCGTTGGCTTTATTTTTTTGGTCCCACTTTCCACCTAAAGCCAAAGCCACCCAGCTTCTGTGGTCAGGCTGCTGTTGCTCCACACCTGCCTGCTCCATGTCTTCCTGCAGGTGAAGAGATGAGACAAGCAGATCTCTACACCAAACTGTGAAATCCCGTTTTCGTGGTACCTGGACTTAGCATGGATTTTCCAAAAAAGGTCAAATGAAGATACGTGTCTGGCAGAGTAAAAGCTATGATAACGCAGGCTGTTGTTCAGTGTCATAAAGATCAGGTAGAGCAGGTTCAGAGGCCGGGTGTCTGTGTTGTGAGGTGCAAGGTTGTCCTTGGCTACAGTGAGTGTTTTATTGCTGTATTGTTGTTCCCTCCAAGTGCTGCTCTTTATAGAAAGTTTTAAAACCAGCAGTCCCTGCTGTGTCATCCAGTCTTGCCTACGCAGTCAGGAGTTCCCTTCAAACTTGTTGTATCTCACATATGGTCACTTTTCAGGTCTTAATTCCCGCCCCCTGCCAGCTTTTTCTGCCCAAACAGGGTTGTTCTCATCAATCATTATTTACTGAGCTTTTGTCGGTTGTTTTCGCTCCCCCATGAAAATCGGACTTCAGGCTCCTCTTATCTCAGTGGAAAGTTTATCCGTGCCTAGCCTACTGCTGGTGTTTCAAAAACAGAAACCCTGCTCAGCTGCCTTCTAAAAAGGAAAAATCAAACCCTCGGCGAACTACTTCTTTCTTTAATCTTAGTTTTATGTAACCAGTGATAACTACAAAAATATCTAAAAATATTTATGGTCATTTATCCAAAGCTTGTGTATCCTGTAGCTGTTTGGCATTCTCTGAAACAACAAAGTTATTTATCAGGTGCTGTAGGAAAATATCTTTATATATACATGAATGTGTGTGGTTTTGCTGTGTCCTATGTCAAATTCTAGTATGTACTAATGCGTATATTATATCTGAGTGCAGATAAAACTTTCTTGATCAGTGATGTTTTTCTTTTCAAACCTTGCTAAGATCAGGAAATTAAGAGCGACTCCAATGTAAATAGCACTGAAAGTTAGCAGAGCTGTGTTCCCATGGGCCTCATTAGCTTCTTTAGCATGAGGACACAACCCTTTCCTCCTGATTCTTAAAGATAAAAATGTCATACCCCAAGTATGACAACAAAAGAGTTGGGGTTTTTACATAACTCTTTTCCCTTCCATTGACCCTGTGAAGATTATTAAAATAAAACTTGCATATGGAAAGTCATATATAATGAAAAGAATAACTAATATTTGGAAAGTTTAACTTTCCTTTAAGCATTTTACCAGCATTTGAAAACTTTTTTTTTTCCTTCTCAAAACATCTGTTTTGCCTTCTGAAATGATTTTGAATAGGCTCTTTTTTTTTTTTTTTTTTTTTTTTGCAGTTTGTTATCAGAACTTGCCAACTATCAGTAAGAAGGCTCCTGACTCTCTGGAAACATTTAAACAAAAATACGAGCTGAAGTGGGAAATGGACCCTGAATTCACCAGTTTAACAAAACTAGGGAGTTTTCTAGAAGTGCTGCTATTGTCTGTGTGACCCAAGTTGGCAAATGTGGACTGCTAGTTTTCAGAGTTTTGAGTAAAAAATAAGTGTTTTACTGGCCATGATAATAGGCCACAGTCATAGAAACCTTTTCTAAAGGTGTCTTTTCCAGCATTCACTCACAAGCTTTAGGCAAACCAGGAACTAGCTATGTCCGTCAGTTCCTGGTGACATAGACATTTGCCTTTTAAGTGTTTTTTAGGTGCCTTTAGGTGGAGTAGATCCCCAGGTTGTACACATGACTGGATGCTCCCTGTGCAGCCCCAGGCATTCAGGAAAGCTCAGTCCAGTGCGAGACCTACAGATCAAATTGCAAGTTGTGAAATTCCCCAGGCAAAGCTGTATATTTTTTTTATATATGTACATATACACAGAGACATGATTTTTATTTTATATACATATATATATATGGCACATAGACTGAAGATACTGCAGTGCTAGTGCTATATACGTATTTAATTTTTATATATAATCTAATATATTCTCTTAATATATTAGATTAATAGCTTGGTTGCATTATTAATATATTAATATTTTTGTATTATATATTTACTATATGCAGCATAACAGTGCTAATGCTTCCATAACCAAGAGCTGTTTTAGTACCTAGACTGAGATTGTTTCAGAGGTTACTGTGTTGGGGGGAGTAAGGTGTTAGTGTGGGGTTTTGGGGTGGGTTTTTTTTTTTTTCTTTCTTCACTTCAGAGGGTGACTGACCAGCACTGATTCATGCCTCTGGATACAGTTATAAAAACTTTAAATACTGAGTCTTGAGACAGGCCTAGGTTTCTATGTTTTCATCCCTGTATCAAGAAAGCGAGATAGTAATTCTCAATATGAAAAATCAAGAGACTGTTGTCTGGTAAAGAAGCTTAATTGATTTTTTTTTTTAATTTTTTTTTACTGACAAGTGGAAAAAATCATACAGGAATTCCTGATTAATGCAACAAATACCTTTCTGCCTGCCTTAGCAGATAACATAAAATGTAACGTGGCTTTCTGCATCAGGTTTTGAGATTTGTCCTGTTAGCACACCAAATCCCTGCTTTCTTTGCTACTGGGACAGATCTGGCCCCTGCTTCTCTCTCTCACGTGTTGGGTCGCAGCCGAGGTGCCAAGGAGAAGGTTGACAGAGTCACCTCCATCTGCAGGGCAATATAATCTGAAGCCGTTCAGCAGTCCCCCGCTATACCCTGAAGCGATACTCTTCAAGCAGTCTTAAGTGCTCATCCGCTTGCCTCTGAGAGGATTGCTGCCCTTCTCACAGCGCCTGTAATTACACCAGCAGCAAAACACCTACCGTTGCAATAAGCATATCCCAGAAGAGAGTAGGGGGGTGAAGGTGAGGTGTTTGATATTCAAAACGCCAGCTTGAATGAGAGTGCGTGAGCAGAGATGAACCCAGCCACAACTAACAAAACTCAATTCCGCATTAGCTGCCTGTAGGTGGTGGTGGAAAAACAAATCCTTACTCTGCCCAGAGACTGGAAAGGATTTCTAACTCTGTTTTACTACTGCACTGTGGATGTTAGCTTTGATTCTTGCCCCCATTGAGCATCTTTCCTCCACTAATGACCAGATGAAAAGGATATATTTGAGCATGATTCATGAGGTGCTGGAGCGAGTCCAGAGAAGGGCAGTGAAGCTGGTGAGGGGTCTGGAGCACAAGTCTTGTGAGGAGCGGCTGAGGGAGCTGGGGTTGTTCAGCCTGGAGAAAAGGAGGCTGAGGTTATTCTCTCTACAACTACCTGAAAGGAGGTTGTAGCAAGGTGGGGTCGTTGGTCTCTTCTCCCAAGTAACAGGTGATAGCACAAGAAGAAAAGGCCTCAAGATGTGCCAGGGGAGGTTTAGATTGGATAGTAGGAGAAAATTCTTCACTGAAAGGGTTATCAAACATTGGAATGGGCTGCCCAGGCAAGTGGTTGAATCACCATCCCTGGAAGCATTTAATAGATGTGTAGGCATGGTGCGGAAGGACACGGCTTAGTGGTGGTTTTGTCAGGGTTAGGTTGATGGTTGGACTCGATCTTAAAGGTCCCTTCTGAGCTAGGCAATTCTATGATGCTAGATGAGGGACTGTCTGAGTTCGGTACCACCAGCTTTGTCTGCATCTGTCCGGGTAATGCTGACAGCCTGTCTGTCTCCGGAGACGATGGCGGACAAGTCCTGTAGTAATTTCTGTGTGCTGTGACTACAGATCCTGTGTCAGCCTGCAGGAGAGTAAGTGTCCAAAGTCTGCACGCTTCTTTCTTTTTGAAACGCTAATAAAAACCAGCCTGTGTGTCTTTGCCCCCGCTTTGATAACAATGCCTTTTTACTACGCTCATGTTGGGCAAGCGAGCAGTTCACAAATTAAGGTATTTTAGCACACTTCTGTAGTCCAGTACAAGACACCCTGTGCTAAGCGTCCTGCGCAGGCTGTTCTAGGCTTTGCTTTGAGAAGTCAGTTCTGGTGTGTTTGCTTGACAGTGCGCTGTATGTGATTTGCGGTTTTCTCAGCCATACTCATTCATCTTGTTTATAGCCCTTTTATTAAGGGTCATTTACCAAACAAATAAAAATTAATTTAGACTTGTTAAACTGTAGAGACCTGCCAGCATGAGACTATTACCTGAACTCTGAAGGAAGAAAAAGTGAGCAGCGATACATATTTGAAGGTCTTAACAAGCCCAGGAATAGCTTTTTTTCTTGTGCGCAGAACAGTGGTTTTTAATATCTGGTGGTTGAATCCTACCAGGGCAACTGGTATATATGGTGTCCCATCCTTCTAATGGTTTTAAATTTCTGGGTAACATCCCTCCCTGCTTTCTCCGCTGCTCCTGAAGTTTTGTGTCCATCTAGATGCACAGAGTTTCCTCAAGTCCAGCTCATTGCTGAGTGTGGATTTCTCTGGCAGGGCAGCAGTCATATGGTTGGCTGCACATCATTTTCTATTTATCATCCAAGTGAAGGATGAAGGCATAGCTCAGTCTTAACTTTCATTATGCCACAGGACTGAAACTCTTGTGAGGAGCACCTTGTTGGCAGGATCTGAGGTGGCTTTCTCAGCTACGTGTATGCTACAAGACCATTTTGATATCAGAATAACAAGCTGAAAGCAGCCACTTTATATCAGAGAGGAAATCCTGGCCCGTTTTTGCTGTAGTGCAGCTTTAGAGAACTCCCCTGCTGAAGATGTACAGCTGGAGGTGTCTACCTTCATTGAGGTAGAAGTGGACTGTGCTTTGCCTCCACTAAACGCTTACAGAGAGCTATTTTGATTTGAGAAATGCATCTTTTGTTAAAAGAATACCATTGGAAAGACACTCTAAAACGCTGTTTTGGAACAGCCTGGTTTCATAGGAATTTGAAAGCCATCTCACCTCTTGAGTTGCACAAGTAGCTCTAAGTGTGGTTTGCAAGACCCTGAGCGATACACCTGTGCTCCTCTGGGATAAACCTTTTCTTGATGTACAAGGATAACTTGGGGAGAAGAAATTCCAGCTCTGAAAAATGTTAGGTAACACCCTTGTTGATCTGTTTGTTTCTCCTAAATGTTGTTGAGGGTTTTGTTGATCTTTAACGGCAGCCTTGACAAATTTGGAGTATTACAGGCAGCTTCATCAGGATGTGATGATCTATGTAATAAATGTACAGACGGTATCTGCCACAGTGTTTGCGTAGGTGTGGGTACCTGTAGTTGCTAAATGGTATATGACAAGATATGTCATTAAGCCATCAGATTGGAGTAGCATGTCAGAAGAGTTGCATGTTTTAAGAAAAAAAAAGTCCAATTACAGATTTTTTTTTTCTATCAGTTTGTTAATGAAAAGCACACTCAACCTCCTTAAAATGTTTTTTTTAAAACATTCAGATGTAACTTTTACCAATAACCGAAAGAAAAGAGGTATTACTGCTTAATTAGGTGTTATGGGCTGCAACACCTGAAAATGGCTCTTTGTTCAGTTTTCAGAAAGGTAGAAGGAAACCCATCTTTTCATGGCTTGGATCTACCCTGGCTTGTAAGAAAGGGCAGCGCAATATTTTAGGTATTCGTAAGTGAGGAAAAGTTCTTTGCCTGGGAAAACCAGAGGAGGTGTCCATGTAAACAGAACAGATTTCTTCCCCACTGCAAACCTGCGGAGTGTGCCAGCATGTCTTGTTTCACGTCTGGGTGCACCGGTGGTTGATGACCTTTTTCTTGTTTCTGTGAGACTCAGACATAGGTACCTATCTGTGAAACACCTGGTAAGAGGCTACCCCTTTTTTACTTAAGGGGGACAAAAAAGATAAAACTATGTCCTTGAACAATTAATTTTTAAGAAAAAGTAAGTCTCTTCCGTAGCAGAGAAAAACGTCCTGAATCTCCCCTTCCCTTTGATCAGTTAATTTGTACCTTTATCGCGAGCCTCATCAGGCATGAAAGCGTGAAGGGTAACGTAGGTGCCGGACAGTAAGAGGGCAGATAAAATTAATGAAAACAGGGATAAAAAAAGCAGAAGACTTCTAGTGAGGCAGGAAGCAAATCTGGAAGGGCAAGCGATATGAATTTCTTCTTGGCCTGCAATTTCTTCTTGTGCTTTTCCCCTTTCCTGGACATCTATTGGGAAGCGTAGCTTTTCCTGTGCCAAAGTGTTCGCACCTTTTTGCCCGAGCATCAGAGTAACACGTTGCTGTTACCCACCCTTGTTTGCTCTTCAGCAAATCACCACTACTTACCAAAACACCCCTTTGTGTGCATATTTCCTGCTTGGTTTCTTCTTTCACTTTATAGCTATTATAAGATTTGTCGATCAGCATTCATGACACAACTTTCAAAAAGTGTAAGAACAAATAAGAGATACATAAAGCTAACTGTATCTTTCAATAGAAGAAGACTTAGCAATAATAGTATCTTGCCTTGAGCGATGGAAGAGCTTTTTTTTAACTGAAGAAAAACAGTTGAACAGTAATTATTATTTTGGGTTTTTTTATTAACAAACAGCAATAAAATAAGTTCATGGTTATGCTATAATGATGAGGCAGCTGATACTTTCCCCTTGGAGTACTTTCTTTTTTTGCTACCTTTTCTTTTTTTTTTTTTTTCTTTGCTCCACTGTCCTGGGACTTGGGCTCCAAATAAGTCCAAACAGGAATTTCAGCTTTACAATACCTGGCAGCCTCCACGAAACAAAAGCTGCTTGTGTGGGGAGGCAGCTCCGTCCAGATGGACAGAGGTTTCCCGTTAAGGGAGTTCATCCAGTGGGTGGGATTTTTATTTTTTTTTAATAATGCTGCATTGGTGATAGGGATACAACAGTGGCTTCATTCCAAAACATCCTGCTGGAAGAAGCATTTCTGGTGGGGATAAAAGGTTAACATCTTCCCCCCTCTCCCCGGGCCTTGCCTGCGCATTGTTGACCATCCTTTCATTGCGGTGGATGGTAACTGAAAACACTGCTAAAGCATCACTCTTTGTGATCTGCTCCCCTATGTGCCACGTTTAAATGTTATTTTAATCCAATGAGTGAGTGAAAAGAGCCATTCAAGTGTGGTGTAGCTGCGTCAAGACACAGGATTTCTGTCCGAAAGGGAGCAGGTCATGGTTGCTGACTGATTTGTTTGTACTTTGTGGAAAGGGGAGAATATGGTTGAAAGTCACGGAACAAACTAAAGGTTTTCGGTTTTTTTGAAGCTATGACTAAGAAAGAAACTTAAGCATAGAGGATGGCTCATTACAGCTGGTGTTTAAGTCATCAAAGGAGGCAGAGGCAGTGTGAGGAAAGAATATTAATTATGGGGAACAGTGAGGGCTACTATTTAATTTGGCCTGCGTCAGTGTAACCGTAGGAGACATTCCTGCTCCTGGGTGCAGAAGAAAAGGCAGATCTCTGCTGCTGGAAAGGGAGATCTCGTTGTCGTTTCAGATACGCTCATTGTACTGCCTCAATGGCCCGTTTTCCCTATAAAGGCAGGTCTAAAATAGGTTACCCTCAGAGGTCCACAGTGCCCTTTTGTAACGATGCCACCCAACTGGCGTGCGTAACCCTCAGCATGCCACTTGCAACGAGGGGAGAAGGCTCTGCTACATGTTGAAATGAGCTTTCTTGTAAAGATATCACGGGGAGCTTGTTCAAAGGAGGTTGGCAAAACTACCATCGTTGGGCAGACAATAAAACTGAAGGACAGAGCGGCTGAATAATTTGCCACCCAGTGTAGTAGACAAGGCCGGTGACAAAGCTGAAGTATAATTCATCCTAGATCAGAGCCTTGTTGCAAAAGAATTAGGTCTGGTTCCCATTTGTTAGGAAGCACAGGATAAACACTAGGGGATGAAACAGGTCCTATTCCCATAATGTTTTGCCTAAGGTAAAATTTGAACAACATGATCTATGTTTTCCTTCACGGTTTTTTGGGGTTTTTTTTTTTTCTTCCCCCCTCTTCTGACTCACCCATGCGGCTACTTCAGAAGGCGTAGCCAGGCTGCCACGTAGTAGTAACTGTAATAGCAGCAGGTTAAATAACAGGAAATTCTCCTTTCCAACACTTATTTATATTCCAATTCAAAGTATATGCTTCTCTTTTTTTTTGTTTGGGGCTTTTTAAAATGTTTTTCTAAAAGTTAGTCTGCATCTACCTGGATGGCCGTGGCCTTTCCCAGGAGCTGCGGTGTTGGCGCTGATAAAGGGATGCAGCATTTCTGCTGCAGGTCCCGCAGGGCACCATGGCAGGCACAGGCGAGCGTTGGTCTGAGGGGAAATGCAGTATTCCCTTTGGATGCTAGAGATATAGTTTTTGGTTGTTTTTTGTTTGTTTTTTTTTTTTTTAAAAAAAAGGTGTTTTCATGAATTCCTCTTTCATTGTCCCATTCCCGTGCAGCCCTGCTGGGAACATACCTCCTGCCCCATGGGTCATGGCAAGGGGGCTGCACTGGTTGTCAGTCACGACGAGCCCATGGATTTCTAGTGGTGTGGCTGCTTTTCCTTGGCAGAGAAGCAACGGGGGTGTGTGCGGTTGAGGAGCAGAAATACAGGGGAAGAGGTGTACAAGCGCTGCCAGAATGGGTGGGCATGGGGAAGCCCTCCGCTCCGATCCCGGGAGCCCGAGGCAGGTAAATGACAGTGGAGGAAGAGGAGGGTGTTCACTTGTTCCTTGGTTATTCAAGCTGGGGAATGCCTTTTAATTTGCGTAAGGTGCAAGCTGATGCTGATCCCGTTTGGGACTTTTGGGGTATTGCTGAAATACGCGGGGCAGGCGGAGAAACTCGTGTGTCAGGCAGAGGCTTCAGAGAAGGACCCGTCCAGCCCCGGGGCACCCAACCGCTGTTTCTGAGCCCTGGGGGAGAACGACTGAGCTCTAGAAAACGCAGGAGATAAATGTACCTGATAAATAACAAATCGTCTTTATCCACAAAGGCTCAGTCTCTTCACGTTGTTTATCAGTTGTTAGTCAGATATGCGCAAACATGCCATTCACACCGCAGCCAGCGTAAACCGATAAACGCGGGACCAATTTTAATAGGATACCTAGAGGTGCAAGCTGTGAGATGCTGAGTGTCATTTAGTAGAGTCTGGCTCCAGATGTTTTGGTGAAACATGACAAAGGAAATACGTGCCTCATAATAGCCTTAATTTTCAGATGGAAAATGAGAGAAATGGGTACATTTACTAGCATGCGCTAACAAGACTGCTGTTGCCTTTCTGCCCTGTGAAATACATTTTTATTGTCCCCCTCCACCCTCCCTTGGGTGACTAGTTTGATCTTGCTTACAAGTTTTAGGTTTGCTTCCAAGTTCTCAGACAGTCTCCTCTAGCTCAGAGGTTAATAATTACACCTCTTTAACAGTATCTTTCATGTTGAAGAGTTGCAGAGTGTTTTGCAGCCCTGCGCCAATGTCTGTTCTTTCAGCGGGGAGAACACAGGGTAACTTAAACCCGCGGAGAATCAAGTGAATGGAGAAGTTGGCTCTGTGTGTAAGGAGGTCTCTTCACCTATAGCCAAAAGAGAGCGCATGGTGGGTGCTGGGCTCTGCCAAGTCAGCTTCCAGCCTCTGTTGGCAGAAGGAAGACAAAGCCTGTTTCTAATGGAAAGCATTTAAATGCTGAAGACTGCGAGGACGAAAGCTGGAAAATGTGCCAGGGCAGCTGCGTTAATACCTTTGTCTTGACAAAAGTATCATACAGTTCTTGACTGTAGCTGGCATTACTTGAATTTTATGTCATCAGTGTTTATCACTCCCAGATGGGGAAAAAAATCTGTGGAGTCAGGCGTACATTTGGGACGGGACCTTTTTGCCCTACCAATTTTGAACCTTAAGGACTTTTTTTTCCCTCCCATTTTTTTTTTCCTCTGTACAGCTATGAGACTAGAATCTCTTCTCTATCACTTCAAATGAGGGCTCAACTCCTCGCATAATCACTTGCCCACTGGAGGTGAGGCTTTAAAAGAAATATTGATAGTCCACGCACCTCTGGGGGGAGGGGGGGAACCTGGGGGGGGGGGGGGGGAACCCACAATATTCTCATATCCAAAAACCTGAACTCCTCATGGCATGTTTCAGAAAGATTGGTGTAGACGCCAGGTAGAGGTGTCCTGCTTCCACTTATGAGGCTGGCAAGATATGTGCTTTCTACACTACTTCCATCTTCCGATAGAAGGGCTTTCCTTCTTCTGTTTTCTTTCTAGGACTGCTTGCCCCTAATAGAGAGATTGTCTAATGAACCTGCCTCCTCCAAGAGTCGATGGATTTGTTCCAGTGGATGTGATTAGAAGCCCCACATCTTTAATTAGCAAGCTGTATTTGCAACACTAACCTTTGCACATCACTGTGTCCAATGTTTTTGCAGCTTTGACCTTTCTGTAGGAAGGAAATTACTCCACTCCACGCTTCTCACTCCACTTCTTAATAACAGGATCTGGCAAAGGAATTAGCTCTGCACTTGCAGAGCTAAGCAGTTAGTGCTGCTACATCTAGCAAAGCATTGCTCAGCTCCTCACTTTGATGGTAGTACCGTTCACTTATCCAAGGAAGGCCTTGGGGCTATGAAGTTATCTGAAGGGTTATCATGAGGATATGCAGGTGGGATATTTAGGGTAGGGAGAGTGCATATAACTAGATAACGCAGGGATAAAGATGGTCCAAGTGTATATATAAATGGCTAAAAGAATAGGAAATCTGAGAAGGCTGGGCGCCATGCTCATTAAATAAAAGCCCAATTAACTAGCAGACCTGGTTAGGTAGTGTCCTGGAGTGCACTTCCGCACTGCCCTCTAAGATTTTTGAAAGTTAATTTTCTGTCGTCGTAGATTTCTCCCAAGTGCTGTAAAGCTTTGTTTATTTAAAATGCAAGAAAGGAAAAAAAAAAAAGTAAATAAATCCATGCTCTTTGGATTAGAAAATGATTGAGATGATTAAAAAAAAATAAAAATACTCTAATCAAGCTCAGGCCTGCATGGTTTTTACTGGCAAGTTTCCTCCAGGAGTTTAATATCATATCCAGTACCAAAGTTGTAAAGGACGAGAAGAGTCCCCTTTGCCCAGTTCCCACACTCTTCCCCGGCAGCATCCTGCCTTTTGGACAGAGCAGGCTGGCTTCCATTTCTCTGCACAAAATGCAAAGAGCGTAATCATTTGCTTGCAGGCTCGTTTGTGGGAATCAAACCAGTCCACATCAGAAAGGAAAAGCCTGGACATGTAACAGAAAGGTGATCCCAGTTAATAACTGCAGGCAGGGCTGTGCAGTAATGCCTTGGCAGTGGGGGAGGGGTTCTTGTATAACTCCGTGCTCTGGAGTGGAAAGGCAAATAAGTTTTGTAATGTTACATGATGGCGTAAGATCATTCGGGGCTGGACGGATTTATTCTACACCTGCCAGTTGACAGCCTTGTCCCCAGGACAAGATTTCAAAATCTACTTCAGAGTGTGCTGCTCTTATTTTTAAATACAGAAAAGCAAATCCTAATGCCAGTGAGCTCAGCTGCATTGTGGATTTCAGCTGGATAAGGACTTTTTTCTCTTGCATCCTCTTCTGAATATCCAGTGAGCAACGCACCTCACCACCATGTGAAAGGCTGACGTGTTTCTCTGCAATGCTGATTACCGGTTCTCTTTCCTTCTCTACCCTCAATGTATCTCACAGGTTTGCATTGCTACAGCTGCCACGCTCATCCAAAGAATATGTCTTTGTAACACCTCCGTCAACTAGGCACACTATCATCACGATGCGTTGAAAGAAAATAAAGCCATTTAGCGATTGGTTTAAAATGCAGAGTGAATCCAATGTAAAGTGGGCAGCCTGTGAGTCTTGAGTCTTAGGCAGCATCCCAACCACTGACTCATCCTATTCTGCCAGCTCAGCCTGCAAAGACTAAGTATTAGGAAAGACTTCCAAATGTATAAATTATTAAATTGGAAAAGCAGTGGCTCCATTGTGGGGAAAGGTAAAGAAAGTATAGTTCCAGGAAAATCACCCTCTCCAAATAAATATGAGTATTTGAGAAGTGCTTTGTGGTCCTTAAGAGCGTTCCTTAGTAATCCATCAGATAAGTCAATCAAATAACAAAAGTTATCACATCAAGGGGCTTGTTTTTGAAGCATATTCTGAGTCTGGTTCTTAAGTTACAGCTACAGTGTAAACAGACCCTAGAGAATATAACGAAGCTTTTCAACACTCATCAAAACTGAACGTGTAGTTACAGTAAGAGATGTGGTCATGCAGCATCATCCCTGCATTTTGGCAGGTGTGACACCTGGTGCGGTGCCTGAGCTCAGGTATTATCACTCAGCGTACGTAGAGGCTCGGTGTTGCCTCAACGCAGCCACAACATGCCCGTCCCATATAAAATCTCCCTGGTAGGGCACAAGCATGTTACAGGTGACACGCAAAGTGGAGCTCAGCTAAACGGTGGAAGCCCTGAGCCTGAAGCAAGGTGAAGACCATAGCAGGAATCAAAAGAGGATTGGTGTTTATGTAAACAACGAGAGTAGCCATCATTTTATTCCCTAAGCGTAGAAAGGGTATAAGCTCTCATTCATTGTGGCATGAGGCAGCTGCCAACAGTTGGAGATTAAAAAGGAGCTGGTTTTGTTGTTTTGGTTTTGATTGGGTGTTCCCTTAAGAATATGAAAGTAGATTTTTGTTGTGTCTTTCTCTGAATGACGTGGCATTGGCCACTTTGTGCCAGGAGGCTACATTGTAAGACCCTCTCCCACTCTGCAGTTCTCCTGTGATTTCTGTGACTTACTCTTGAGTCGCGAAGGAAGCTACCTGCTTGTTTATTGAAAAGGCTGGCAAAGATCTCGGGAATCTTTGTTGCCTCATGCAATTGCCCAGTTGGTTCAGTCTGGGAGGCAGGTGCCCCTCTCCATCTTCCCCTTTAATCTCGTTGTCCACGCCATTACTCATCCCAATTGTTTGGTGGCCACTCACAACCTGGCAGCGCTTTGCCTGTGACTCGCACCTCAGTCACTTGTCCAGAAATGAAGCTGCCCCAGGGGCTGTGGAAAGGACAGGCAGCCCCGAGAGGATGAGTAAACCCCCTCCCCTGAACTTTCTCCCTTGTGACTGGTGTTATGTGTACTTATGGGCTGGCTTTATGGAAGCCACAGGCATAACTTTAAAAAAAAAAACCAAAAAAAAACCTCATGAAAGTACCAATGAATCAAAGTTGCTGAGGTCTGAGCTGCTTTAGCTACTTTGAGCCTGAGCCTACAGACAGAGATTTGCCGGTATAACCCGAGAGGAATTGCAGTCCTCCTCCGTGTGTTGCTCATGGCACTGAGACCCTGGTGGTAGTGATTGTGCTGCTCTGAAAGGCAACATGCTCTCACGACCGGTGGGCAAATTCCTGTGCGGTCTAATGCACTGTAATGGGTCAGGAAAGCTGCCAGTAAAACCCAGAAGCATCACAAGAGCTGTGAGGGATGTCTCCTGAAAGTGCTCGGAGGAGTTTTGTCACTTAGGAGTTGCTCAGTCAAGGCATCTTTCCTAAAAATAAGGAGGGTCTCAACTCATGGATCATGGCATACATCATGGCAGTTTACTGGCCTGTCACTGAGTATTTAAGCTATCACGTTTTCTGTATCTGTTCTAAATATCTACGAACACGCTCTGGCTGCAAGGATAACCGACAGTTTTTACAGTGTCTGTAGTGACTAGAAAGGAGATCCGTGTAGTGCTGTCATAGAAACATAATGTCTTGTAGAGACTGTATATTGTTCTTGTTTGAATTTAAAAAAAAAAAAAAAAGCATGTGCTTGCTTGCTTTTGAGTATGGGTGATGTTTGGCAGAATTTGAATGGAAACACAGGGGTAAAGGTCAAGGTTAGATAAACCATTTAACTTATTGCATTACTAATGAAAACAAGTGAAAATAATTAACAGACTTAGGGAAAATAAGCAATCCTCAATAGATGTACAGAGAATTAAAAGTGGGTCTCATTTTAATAATTTAGGGTTCTTTAATCCAAAGTAAATTATTGAAGATATGAACCTGGGTGTAGTGTGAGACCAGTACTCTTAGGAGTAGATGTTCTTACAGATTAATAATTGACTAAAGACTGGAAATTCCTCTGCTAGGTTCTTTTCTCCTCTGGAGAATTCTTCTATGATATTGAACAGGCACTTAGATCCAGGTTCTCACGGGTATTTAAACATCTCTATATGGATGCAGCCCAAACACAGAGCAAGAGGCAACCCTCGCTCTGGAGAATTTATGGTCTACCTGCTTAGCACTTTACGTAGCACAATGGCAGTTCAGAACTCAGGCAGAGAGGGGTCTGGTCTAATGCTTAAGTCTCCGAATACATTTAATGTGTTTGCAGGCAGAAAGTAGTTGAGAACAAAGCCCGGCAACCACAGCTGCTTGCCTACAAAACGAGTTGGGAGCTCTCTTTCCTTTGTTTTGTATAATAGTTTGAGCATTTACCTAAGAATGGAGCTATATGCATCCCTTCCTATCTCAGGGCAAAGGGATTTAGTCCTGCATCCCACGGATCCTGAAAAAGCTCCCTAACCTCCAGGTTGCTTTTGGCAAACGTATGGCGAGGGCTGTAACCAGTGGGCTGGGAGGGAAATAAGTAAGGACCATAGGTGCAAAGCAATATGATGCTTGCTGCCTGGAACCGTTCTCCTTCAATGTTTGACTCTCTAGGCTAAAACAAGTTAAATACATATATCTGTACGAGGCTAGGCTAGCATCAGTCTCCCTTTTTGCTCAGCCTCCTTCGCCCCACGGCTCCTGCCAGCTACACAACAGCCTGGCTTCATCCCACAGCCTGAATGGGGACTGTTCAGTGGGTAGGTCGATGAATGCACACGCCTGGGAAATGGGATAGGGGTTTGAATCTGTAGCACAAGGAGCCGAATCTGGGTCCCCCGTTGGGTACTTGTAGCCGCAAGGATCTTAAAAGTAATACTGAGAGACTGTTTAGTTGCTCAGATGGATGCTTACCAAAACGGGCTTTGTGCTCTGGATCAGGGATTGTAGGGAGGGTCCTGCGTGCTCGAGAGATGACAATCCTGACCCAGCTTCAGATATGTTTAGTAACCAGCTCCGAGGATGTTCTGTGAGCTTCCTGGACCAGCAGCAATCTCCTCCGACTGTACTCTCTCTGTTGATTTTCATGGCAGTGATTGGGGCAGAGCATAGCTGCATGTTGGGGGTAACTCACTGCCAGCCTTCGCTCAGTAACAGCCTGGCTTTATGAAATTCCCTTTCTTCACTTAATCCTCCACAAATAAATCTTTCAACTTTGTATTTCAAATGGCTTGGCAAGTCCAATTTCTTCTGGAAAGGTGGTAAAAAGGTTTATTTTTTTTTAATCCTTATTTCATGGTGCCAAGACTACGAGTGAGCACGTAGATTCACATCCTTCAATCAGCATAAGAAAAATGCGTTTCCTACTGATGTAAACCTTTGCTCGGTTTCACAAGCCCATACATGCAAGCAGTGATTAATTCGCTTTGTCAAGGTTGCAGTTTTCACAGGTTATTATAGTTCTAAGCATGGCCAGCATAGAATTAACTTCCATAGCCTCTGGCTTTAATTCAGACATAAAAGGGATTAATATGAAGGAAAAATCTACCAGATATACCACCCTATTTAGCTTTCCCAGCTACTGCTGCATCTGTAAGAAGTAATTAATAATAAACCAGACTGGAGCTGATGATACCAGGTATCATGCAGAAGATTGTACTGCATTATGTGAAAGGACGTGCTGTCCAGTTCAGGAAGATTATTTTTTTTAAATAAGTTTCTTATGAGCTTATGATTTCAGATCAATATTTCATATTACTTATACTTTAATTTGCTGGAAAATGATTTCCTCCCTATCTCTTTGCTCTGAAACTCTTTTCAGGGGGTTAATACAATATTTTAGGAAGAAATTCTACCAGTGTTACCTTGCATAGCCTTGCATGTAGTTACACTAAAAAATTCAGTTGTACCTGCAAGAGTGTCAGAAATTCAAACGATGCAAACACTGCTGCTAACCAGCAAGCACCTTCTGCCCTCTTTTCGTGTTATGAATTCCAAAGCCCCCACAGTATTGTAAATTACTAAATATATTCTATATGTATTATATTCAAATAGCTGTATTTGCTTGGATAACAGATCCTGTCTTTTCCCAAGTGCTGCTCACAAGATCCAAAGCACAGCCTCTGCATGCGTCTACAACTAAAGCCACCACCGATTTGTTTCTTGCTACAGACAGGGGGCAGGCGTTAGGTGAACAAACACCGCAAATTCAGCCCTTACGAGGTAAGAACTTTGAGTGCTTATGTAGTTTAAATGTAGGGGTGGCACCCACTGCAAGATTTTAGCAGACTGCATAAATCCAAATTACCCTCCAGGCCACAGAGTTGCATAGTACCTAGTATGGATGGCACCTGAACTCCGAAGGGATGTGAAAATAATTTTGCTCTGAACTGTTAGAAAGCATCTAAGGGATGTCCCTTGATTTGTGTCTTCTTGCATCCATTCACACTCGATTTTTGCTTTGTTCATTTTGTGTTACGATATCAATGTAAGACTTCTGTGCAGTGACAGATTAGATAGGATAATAAGAATGCACACTACATAAATAAATAGATAGATAGACAGATAGAAAAATAAATAAATAAACGAACCCCAAATGTTCTGGCCCAGTCAGGAGACCACGCTGTCCCCATGAAGCCAATGATCAATAGCAGCCTTTCCCATCTTTCCTTCCCTCTTGCACAGAATAAATATCAGATTATTTCATGACAGGACATGTCAAGTTTATTTCATGCAAGAGCTGCTTTGACATGAAGAAACAATATGACAGATGTAGACAGTGATAAATGGTTTCTACCTATGGATTTTGGCGCAGAAAAACTGAGGAGAGGTGAGATAACTAATACGTTTCACCCTTTGAGGGTACAACAGAGATTCGTACAATGTAAGCCAAAGCATCTCTTCTCTGTAAGTCCTTCAAATTTTAATTTGATATTTATTTTTCCTGAGAGGCCTTTGGGTGGTGCAGTCAGTGTTAACAAGCAAGCAACTGACAATAAGAAAGGTCAGCCTATGAAAGTTAAAATACGAGGATTTGTTGAGTAGCTAGAGAAGGTCAAACACAAAGAACTGAAGCATCTTGGAAAGAAAAAAAGGCGGTTTAGACAAAAAGATTTTTTTTCTTCTTTAATCGTGGTTTGTTTAATGTTTCATGGGATTTAGGAGCCAAGGCCTTAAACAAAAGTTACTTAAACAGCACGTTGCTATTTGGAAGAGCTTAACAACATTAAATGTATATACTTTACAGTCTTCTACTGCCCTGTTTCAGTTGTACTGACTGGCTGGTGCTGCACCTGCATCTTTGGAAATTAGCTGTGGTTGAATTGCTTGGGCCCCGATATTTGTTAGGAGATAACAAATCCTGTGTGGTGCAGGCTGGGAGAAAATTATTCGTGTCTTCCTTTGGTGTGTGCAGATGAGTGCTTCTGTGCTCCTGAAATGAGAAACCTAAATTTATGTTTTCTCTTCCGTTGCAACATGCTGATGTACTTGCAGGATGAGCGTTAGCTCTCACTATGAGCTTAGCTGCCCTGGGGAAGGGGTGAAAAGGTGATATTATCACAAGGGAAGCCTGCTTTCATACGCCATCTCTTATCAAACGTGTGGATTGAAAGCCGAAACACCCGTACGGCATTCTTGCCCCAAAGGTGAATGCTCTGGAGGAAATACAGCAACATAAAACTGATTCATAGTTAAAGCCGGATAACCAGTTTCCAACATACGGCTTTGTGTATAAGAGCAGTCTTTAAGGCCTGCGGATAGCCTGAGCCATTTAGGAGTTTCTGTGTTGGCGTCTCTGGGCCGAAGCTGCGAGGGGAGAGGGGAGCCGGCTCCATGCCCCCCTGCAGCCCCACTGCTTGGCCAAGGACGTGCAAGCTGCGGATGTGCGCAAGGAAGAAGGGCAGAGGAGAGCCGTGCTTGTGAAACAGAGGGCATGCGGCTTTGGTACCCCCAGTAAATCAGCCCCTCAGCTGCATATTGCCTTGCTGTTTCTTTTCTGAGAGATGGCCATAGTTGCTCAACTAAAGTACTCAATAGCGTCCTGTCTGTCGCTGCCCATGCCCTGCAGCCCTGACATCCCCAGCATTGGCATCTTGGGTATTTCTAAGACACTAAAGGTGAGATTCTCCCCTTTAGTGAATCGATTTCCCACCCAGTTATATTGGCAAGGACCACAATGTTTAATTTGAAGGCCCAGATAACATGCAGGCAAAGTGGGCCAGCCACTGACCAAATGTGGTTGAAAGAAAATACGTAGGAAAAAAAATTATGTCCGGGCGAAGGCCTGATTTCAAGACTTCCTCAGGTATGATAATGGCTGTATTTTTTGATCTACATACCTAACATTTGCACTCCTGATATCTTCCTCACTGTACATAAGACCTTGCTGAGAGGGCTGACCATTGCATGCTTCTGAAGGTGACTGGCATGTGACCGCATGCTCAATGTGAGTTAATTCTTTCAGCCTCACCAGAATGAATTGCTCCAAATCTCTAATGCCTGTTTCTTTACTGCAAGCTAATACATAGACAATTGCAGAAAGGGTTGGGGTTTTTTTGTGAAGTTAATCCTTTTCTGCATCCTTAAGTACTTCAACCAGTTTCTGAGAAGACAGGATCTTCCTCTTGAGAGTGTTACAAGATATTTATGCATGCTGAAGACTTTTTTTTATGAATGGGAATACATTCTCAGAAGTTACAAACCAATATAATGATAGACTGGATTTCTGTGTTGCTTTTTAATTTCAGATCTGTGTGACGTGCATCCATTTTAATTTGCATTAAAAATGTTGCCTAGACAAACATACTCCATTGATTCTACCTGGCAAGTTGCTTTCATTTCTTGACGAGTGCTGTGCTCTTGGTCTCCTGCAGTGATGTCTGGCAGCACAATAAGGCTGTGTGCTTTCTTACCATTCTTCTTGTGCCATGTTCAGCATGAAGAGCAAGGATTCCACAGAATGCTGGGCTTTGTGTAGCCACGGCCCTCAGGGAACTGACTTACAACTAACCAGCAAGCGATCGTCAGACCTGCACGAGAACTTGGTCCTGCTGTCGTTACAGTTGGTGACACTCTGGCTACTGAACTCAGCAAGGGCACGTGTAATCTAGGAGTGAGGCACAACAACAGATACTCACTTAAATCTCATAGGTCACAGTGACCTTTTGTGATTACCCTCTATCTGGCTATTTCCATAATTATTGTTCCACTAATATACCAAGTTCCAGTCGACAACGTAAAGAGACATCGGTTGTTAATTTACCGTAAGCTATATTGCGATTGCCAGTAAGTTACTTGGGTTTTCTAGGTAACTAAAAAAAGGGTCTTAAAACTTAATTTATTGATTTTTAGTGGGTGACAGAGTTTTGTGTTCTAGTTTTAAAGATCTGCTGGCTGAATCCTTTGCAAGCTCCTAAATCGATCAGTACATCTGACCTACAAGAGAGGGGGGATATTTGTATCTTCAGTTTAACATTGGAGAGTGGAGGAAAGGAAGGGCAGTATTGGAGCTGCAGCTTGGTGGTGCTCTGTGACACTTGGGGCCGCTGCTCTGCTGGTGTCTCTTCCCCAGAAACTGGCAGTCAGTCTGTGTGGCCTTCCATAGTGTCATGCCTGAGCACATCCTCACAAACATGCAGTGAGGCAGGGAAGTGCTGCCTGGCGCCTTTTTCAAATGGGAGGCAGAATGTCTGGCTAGTCCGAGATCACAGAGGGACTGTAGAGAGGACTAACAAATTGAGTCCAGGCCCTCTGAAGCCGGAATCCTGTGCTGCTGAATAATACCCCTGTCAAGCTCACGCTCTGTCATCTGCTCTTGTATTTTATGTCAGGACATGTCCTTTCCCCTTCACCTGTCAGACCTCTTACTGATGTCTTCTTGCTGCAGTGTTTCTGGTCAAGAGAAACAGGGGCCTGTGTCTATCTTAGCATAATACAAAGCATGAATGCAGTCCCTGCGCTTGGCCAAGAGCCTGATGTCGTCAATGAAGCAATAGAGTCCTTTGGTTTTGTGCTTTCTTGGATTTTTGCCCTGCTCCTTGAAACCAGTTCAGTGGGACCTTAAGCCGGGCTCTGCATTGTCCAATGACAACCTTCAAAGGATTGCTGGAAGGTACTTAATATTGAGCTCCTTGCCTTAACAGCTGGTCTTCCCTTGCAGATGACTATTAAACTCAGTGACTGTAATAACTCAGTAATAGCTACAGCAATAATGTGAATATAATTATTCAGAGAAGTTTTGCTGACTGCAAAAGGGAAGTGCGTGTAGTTCACTGCAAGGGCTCCTGCATGCCTGATCACTGGCCTCAGTCTCTGACCAGCTTAACCCTGGTGTGAATATTCATCAACGGTACATAGACCTTATGGAGAAGTTTGTAACGTTGCTCCTTTTATACGGGTAAAAATCCTTTGGCTGCTGTGCTGGATGCTCACGTCTTGTGTTCAGAACTAGGAGAAAATCTGGCCGTGCTGTTGCCACTGATGGTAGGGAGGCCAAGCGTAATGGTGCTCAGGGAGCAGTGTCCTGGCTCTCCCACGTGCACTGCCAGACCAGAGGAGACAGCTAGGAATCATAGGAAGAGGGAAAGGAGACAGCCACTAGACCCCATTCCGTTGTTACTAACTGACCCATTCCAAGTGAAATCTGCTCCACAGTACTCTGTGCTTTCTAACAAAAACAGATACTTGAGAGCTCGGCTTCTCTGGTGGGCTTGCTGGGTCTAGGGAGTTTGATTTCTATCATCAGGAGGACCAGGTGGAATGGTGACACGTTTTGGTCTCTACACAGGACCATATAAAGGAATAACTGTACCCCTGGAAAATAAAGCACCAAGCAGAGAAAAGAGGGAGGAAGCCCAATACACATTACCCTTATGTATCTAATTTCAATGGCATTGCTATTCAAGAGAAGCGTACGTGCATAAGACAAGACATGAGCTCTTTTTGATCAGAAGAACTCATAAGGACAACTAATGTTAACACTTGGGGCTGTAGCTAAACTGCTGCATGCTGGAGCACTAACAAAGACATGGTTCAACACGTGCTGTGTAAACTAGGCATGTGAAATAACTCAGATGATAATTTAGCTCTGTGGCAATAAACTTGATCAAAATAGAAAAGGGCATTACAATAAACCAATCCAAAAGAGTGATGGAGCAGCTTCTCCAGAGCATTAGCTCCAGGGAAAGGAAGAGTGCTCTCTAAATGAGTTACAGCTGCGTGCAGTACTGTTGCCCATTATGTGTTTTGACTACCTTGTAATTGCAACCTAAAGAAAGTGTTGTCTTTTCAAAGAAGCTAAGACAGTGATTCTCGGGGCATCCCAATAGCAAGACATGTATTTCTAATCACCCACCCCAAAGAACCTGTAGCATCAAGCGTTTTTCATATACTCACCATACTCACAGCTGAAGGGGAATTGCTATTGTAAAATTGCTGGGGAGAAGGAGGAAGAATGCTGTATCTGTGATTGCAGTATCAGACTGGCAGAGTGTTATAACCTCAGCGGATAGGTTAGCTAGTGGGCTGGAGCGGAAGCGAGGAATCAAACTAGACCACAGAGGGACACAGCATCACGAGATCCGCTTGGTCTTTGATTCTCTTTTTTGCATTCTCTTCAACACTGGAAAGTACTAGAGAGTCTTTATTATTTGGCTACCTAAAACACAGGTGGCTCCAGCTTTTTGATGCTTTCCAGAGTTGGTTGGAATATGCATGAGGCAGAACAATTAAGCAAGCTGCTTCTCGTGAATTTAAATGTCTTGCTTGAAAATTGAGTTTGGTTTGGGGCTCATGCCCATCTGCCTTCAGAGAAAGAGGCACATGAAAGCGGTGCAATATGATTCATGAAAGCTGTGTGGACTGAGGCGAGGTATATATTACCAAGAGGTAAGACCCGGTGCTGGGGGGGCATGAGCTCTGTTGCAAATTTGAAATCGGGAGACTGTAGGTAAGCATCAGGGTCTGTCAGATAGCTTCTTTCCTTTAGTGTAAAAGGTGGTCTCTAAGGAAAGCAAAAAGCTCACCGAGAAGATTATAAAACTTCGTACTATCTAGAGTTTTAACTTTACTGCACCCAGCTTTGGGTCAGCGGAGGGAGAGAACACCACAGACACTGGAAGGGGACAGGAGAAAAGAGAGTCTCTTCTCAGGTCCAGATCTGTTCCCCTTCTTCCAGATGTCTCTCTTATATTTATTTTACATAGTTTACTTTGATGCTCAGTGTACTGTGTCACTCATGCATACCTCTGCAAAAGGCATTTGCCCTGCAGACTTGAAGGCAACGCCTCTGCAATACTCCAAGCATCCTTAACCCCGGCAAAGCTAAGCAATCTGGAGTCACCAGCCAACTTTGGCCCAGCTGTACATTTATTTTGGCTGCAAGGGTCAACAGCACAAAATTTAATTTGGCTGTGCTGTAAAGGAAAGTAGATGATGGTGCCAGTCTCTGTTTAATCTCATAACTCACATTTGTTACCTATTCTGCCAGGGAAGTTGCCAGCGAAGCATACAGAAGATTTTATGGTATATATCTATTTCTTCATAGGAAAGAAATACGGTAAAGTGTCTATGCTAGCTTGGTGACGGTTCTTCATAACCGTTCTTGTCCTTTACAGAAATTGACAGTTCTGGTGTAATTCGCTTTCAAGGATGATGAATGCACACTTTGTTGCGTGTGTTTGATTTTACAGTCAATGAGTTCACTTCAGATCAGAAGGTTGGCCCCTCATGGCTTGATACCCCAAAGTGTAGGTCCCTCTTTGAATTTTTGTACAAGCCCGTCAGGGTGAAAAGAAATAAAACCTGTAGTTTACGAGAGGTGAATATACTTATTGGAAGGGGAGGAAACTGAATTTAACTTCTCTAGCAATGAGACTTGTCTGAAGGGCACAGAGGGTACCACACGCTACTCATCAGTGAGTTGTTTGGTTATGTCTGGTCTAGAAAACTGAGAGGAAGAAAATGCCAGCACACTGATGAATGCATTAAAAGTAAACACACTATCACCAAAGAAATGAAACAACCTTCCAGAACAAAAAGACTAAAAGGCTCCTGAGTCAGTGATGAGCCCCGGCTGTGGGAACTATATGAACTGGGAAGAATCCATCAGTATTGTCCACTGGGAGGCTGCTGTCGCATAAAAGCCTGCGCTGATCAAGTTCACACACAGGCAACTGTTCCCAAATGAATTGTATTTTGAAACAAATTCACCGTTTCAGACAGGATTCTCACCATTCATTAAACAGGGCTTGTTACTAAAAAAAGAGGGAGAATTAAAATCTCAAATGTCAAATTATGTTTTCAATATTTTCAAAATTAAAGTGTTGAACCATGTGTTTCAAAATTGGCACTTTCAGAAAGGAGATTTAAATGTTACCCAGAAAAGAAACAAAATATTTCCTTCTAACTCGCATCCTAATGCAGGAATTTCTTTTATTTAACATGGGGCAAGGCACCGGAAGTAGGCATTAAAATTAAGATTCCATTTATTTGCATAGTTTTAGCTGTAGTTACCCTCCGAGTAGAGAACTTGAAGATCCTACAAGAACTTGAAAATCAGCAATTGGCGAATTCTGTTGCAAATATTGTTGGGTGTGGTATTTACAATGAAGTAACCAACATTATAAGGAGGTGTCAACAGCAAGCTATTTTTTTTTTTTCCTCCTGAGGAAACGTATGCCTATATTTTCCGATTGGTGTGTATCGGTAATGCAAGAGAGAGAACTGATATAAACAAAATCCACTTACTCATCAACAGTATATATAAGATGCTGACTAAACCTTAGCCAGGCTGCAAAACTTACCTATGCAGGCTTCCAGGCTGGAGCTGGAGGTCACAGCTCCTAGGCTGGAAGCTGAGCAGGGTGGTTGAAGAGGTCTTTACCCTCTCCCTGCAGAAGAGCTAGAGTCCAAGGAAGACTGCTATTTATCCAAGTCTCCCTGCGGAAAGAGAAGCCTGATAATTTGCCAGTACTTGAGCGCGGCAGGTGTGTGTAAGAGTTTGCTGCTTTATTGATCTTGGAATGCAGAGACCCTAAAAGTACCCAAACTTTTATGTGCCTCAGCCAGACTGCGGTGTCGTTCCTCTGGGAAAAATGGCTGAGGTTCTCAAGATTTGCTGTGGGCCTGGATTAACTGTGCTGTCTTGCCAAGGACAGTTGGAAGGGAGGAAACCGTGGCTGGATAATACCTAAGAAAAGGTAATCATAAGGGCCTGTCTCAGCATGTTGCTCTTGTTCAAAAATGCTATTTTGTTTAGATTTCTTTTTTTTTTTAGAAACTTGAGGTGCTTTTCGGTAGGCTGCTATACCCCAAGATGATTCTACAGGAGCATGTTCCTAATTACACTTCCCAGAGTGTAAGCCATATCAATAGAGAAGTTGGAAGTTGAAATTCTGGCAAATGACAGACCAATGCTCTATTAAGCTAAAGGAGACATATGTTTTCCTGTAATTCCATTACTTAGAAATCAAGTGGAATTCTCTTTTCACTCAAAATGTAAAGATTTCCTGATGTTTCCAGAACACAAGATTTCAACAGGAGCACTTGCAAATATTCATAATATAAAGGTCTAGGAATTGTAAGCCTATTTATCAGAGGTCAGCAACGCTGCCAGCTTTGTACTCTACTTTTCTATTTTAGTTCCTTCTCCCAGAAACGACCAGTCTATTGCAAAGAAAGGCTTGAAGTGACTCCAGATGGTAATATACTTTCTTCAGAATCTGTGCTTACATAGCAATGTAAGCCAGGAATATCTGGTGGAGCTTAGCTATCTTACCAAATATGCAACATCTGTGAAATTTACAGCAACGCTGGACAAAGTTAGAAAGACTGTGGTGATATGGCAACCTTGCATAGCTTCTCCTTCTTGTAGGATAGGGATCAATGTATTTAATTAAACTTGAGAATATCTAAGCAACCTTGCGTGTAGTAAATCACAAAGTCCACCGAACGCTCTCAGGCGCAAGTGGTGCCACTTTTCTATAATCAGAGTTCTTTAGGATGTGTGGTCTGTATCTGGGTTTTTTTGTGCGTGTGATTGTGAGACAAAAGAACATAGTACTTTAGTTGTTGTTCTTCCGTAGCAATAGTGGTTGTGAATTGAGGCTCTGCCCGCCTTGTTGTGTATACATGTGATCCAGGAGAGAAATTCCTTGCCTTCAGCTCTTCTGAACATGCAATCCAGGCAGAAATAGTCAAGAGTAAGGTGAGGGAGGCAGAAAATGAAGAAACATGTAGATAGCATACCTCAAGGAATTCGTTACTGGTAACTAGCCATCATTTTCTCCATGGAGAAAATCCGCCATGGAGAGGATCCGCCGGTCTACGCATCCTTCAGAGTACTTCAGGCAGTATGCCACGCTCATTATTACTAAGAGGTGAGTTATAAAGGTCTTAATAAAAAAAAAACTGATCTTGATGCAGTTCTACTAATTGAGTATTGTTCCTAAATACCCCTGACTGCCTAGTATGGGATGAAGAAACCGAAAAGATCAGCCTGGTGTCAAGGCAAGATAATGTCCCTTGCTAGTGGAAGTAACTTTTGGAGAGCTTGACGGCTGGGATGCCGAAACAGCAAATAGTCCTCGAGCAGAGCACTGCTGTGCAGAAAAAGCTGCCATGCACACCTTGGTGATGTTGTTAGCCAGCTGTAGCCTTGAACAAGCAGGAATGGGACCCTCAGATCTGGCCATCCCCCAGTTCTTTGCTTGTGACAAATCAAAGCTACTACACTGAGACTGGTGGTGTCAGAGAAGTACGAGCTGACAGCTTCAGCGCCATCCTCTTTGGTGATGAGGTAAGTGCCAGTATGGCTTTCAGCGTGCAAGCAGGGTTGTATCAGTGTCCAGGACTTTGTTTCTATTTCATTGACTTCTTAGTGGGGCTCACAGTCCTGGGATTGTTGTCACATAGGAGAAGGTGTTTATAGGAACATGTGGCGCTGGGTGCAGAAGTGAAATGTCTTCGTGAGGCTTTACAGCATGTAGGCAGCAGGAGGAGGATTAGGCCACACACTTTGCTACACATGACAGTGCTGAGAATATCTGAGGTCAGAACTGGGTGAAAATAAAAGAAAAAAAAAAAGGCAAGATGAGAAAAGAATGGCAAACTACAGCTGGTTATTGATTGATGCCAGCTAAAGAAAAGGCTTTTACTCGTTCCGTGGGAGGATGTGGAAGGCATGTCTTCACTCATGTGTGTGCCTCATGTTTGGAGCAGGGCTTTGACCTGCAGCTACGATACGGCTAATGCAAGAGAAATCCTTGGCTCTAGGCCTTTGTGACTCAAAACAGCTCAGAGTATAAATGGACCTGTGCTCTGTTACTTGAAGGAAAAACCGTAGGCTGTTTATACGGTTACCCGAAGAGAGATTTTGATTCTGTAGCACTGAACAAGCAGCAGTTGCTTTATTCAAAATAATTCAGATTGATAATCTGGATTTCTTGTCTCTGAATACAGAGTTTTTTGCTGAGGGCAGCAGTGAGCAATCGCACTCACCTCTGCAGCAGCTGGGGTGGATGTGAGATTCTGAAAGGCATTGGCTTTGGCCATTGTCAGCTGCTTGCAACCTCCTGGACTCGCGAGTCCCTCTGACAACTGCGGTAAAAAGCAATACTGCTCTGGTTATTTACTGCCGCATCCTCCCCTCGTTCCTCTCCAACCATTTCTAGGTGCAACCTTCTGTTCTTCAGTACATCAACCATGTTTGTGGTAGTTGGCTTTTTGTTCCTGCTTTGCATCAAAGAAAGGTACAAATAACAAGAATCAGGTACTGACCTGAATACACTCAGGCGACTGGATACAGGGAACAAAAGTGTGAGGAGTATAGTGTGGAAAGAGAATCAAATGCCACAGGAACTGTCCCTGCAACTGTGAAAAGCTTAATGTCCAAATTAAAATAATCAGTGGCTCCATACCAAGTTATTTGATGAAAAGTGACTTTTAGGAGGGGGGGGGGGGGGAACTTTTGATGACTGTTCAGACCTGGCTGGATGCATCTCAATTAGATTTAGAGATCAACCATTTGTCTCAAATTGTAGATACCCAAATTCCCTTTTTTGTTTTGTTTTTTCTTTTACTTTTCAAAACAGGTTTAAAATAACAGCTACAGTGAATCTTAATGGGTTAATTCAACTCTTTACATATAGATGAGCTTGAACCAAACCTTGGAGTCAAACATCTGCAAGCTTTGGGGAACTCCAGGTTCATGCTTTGCAGCTGAAACTCATCTTGGTTTTAAATACATTTTTGCGACAAATGCCAAAACTTCCCATGAGCGATTTCTCCCCCTTCCCCACCCAAGGCAAACCAAAATATCACTGCAGCTTCGTTATGGAGCTTTTATTTTCTTGATATTTTTTCTGCATAGTAGCTTATGGCCTTTTATTAAAAGGTTGTAATCCAAACTCTCTCTGAATGTAACCTGAGATAATTCTCTTTTTATGCGTCTCCCCTGCTTGAACTGCAAAAGGTAATTAGTGCTGCTTCTGAATTGTTTGTCTTTCCTTTTTCCTTCCCCCTGCTTCAGCTTACTGCACTGAATTTTTGACTTGATATGAATTATGGCTGGGTATCTGATCTTAAATACTTAGTAATTTAGTTTCTGCCCTGGTAACCTTATTTTATAGCACATTGTATAATGGAACCGTATGGAAAATGCTGATATAGGTTAATATGAGGGGCCAGGTGTGCATGTCTGTTAATCATCTTAAATATCCGTTCAGTATCTCTTCATGCTATTAACATGTTTGTCCTTCATTTAATATGCAGCATGGAGGAGGACTGAGATAAAAAATAAGAATTAATAGAGGAAGGCTGAAACCAGTTTATAACCCCGGATGTCCCTCACGAACAAGCAATAAAAAAAGGAAAATGGCAAAACTAAAGAACATCTCCCAGCTGATTGGATCTGCAGGTTAAATTCAAACCCTATAAATGGATTCTTCTGTGTATCTATACTTATATACATTTACATACATGTGGCATATATCCCCTACCTTTATAAGCCTGCGTGATTCCAGGAAAACCTTACAGGAGGTTTCCGTGTTGGGGTGTAGATAGTTACAGCCCTAAGCTGTGCATTCAATAGCTCAGTCAATGGGACTGATCCAGTGCTTTTATTAAACCACTCCCAGTTTACCACTGTGGGGCAGGATCCAGGAGCTTAAACCATCAGGAAGGCAGCAGTACCTGTAACAGCAGGGGCAAAAGGATTTCTACGACACGTATCATGGTCTGTTGAAGCAGCTCTATAACATATTTTGTTAGCTGTAGAGCCTAGCTAAGAATGGATGGTAACTGGTAATGCTGCTGTTAACTATGCGTGCTCATAATCATCTGTGTCCTTAACGTAAAAGACAGCAGACGTCTGCAAGCATTAGCCGATGGCAGTATCAGACTCATAATTTGTAGGGAAAGTTGTAGCTAGAGAGGAGGCCACACAGCAGCTGCAACCACAGATCTGTTGTCACTTACCGTTTTGGGGTTCTTCCTAGGTTACAACACTTTGACCTTTGTACGGGTTTCTGTCCTGTCCCTACCTGTGTAACAAGTTAATGTGGCCTCCGTCGTCCTTGTACCCGAGTGTCTTGCAGTTTCCAATATTCTTATCTTCACAGGCACCTTGTGATGTGAAGAGATGCTTATATTCCCATCTCCCCAAGGATAAGGAGATATGACACATTGACTAGGATCACAGAGAAGATCTTATTGCTGCCATTCATTGTCACTGGTGCCTGCTCTGTTATTTATTTACATCTGTATTTGATCCAAAATCTTCTTGGTTGTTGCCTTTAATCGTGTGTTCCTATTGTTTACTCTCTTCCTCCTTTTCCCATTTCCAGGGTTTATTACCCTGTTTAAACTTGGCTTCAGCTGAACTACTCTTTGGAGCACGCACTGAGTAACACCCTGAGAGAGAGTTTGCCTGTTAAAGGGCTTCAGCAACACCTGTGCCTGTGTATTGGGTGGCATAAATGGAGGTATTCTTCTCAACTCAGGCACAAGAGGCAGCAAGAGGCGTGATTGTTAAATCCAGGACCTCAGGGGGTTTCTAAAAGCATAATTGTGTCAATTTAATTAAACTGTGATTATTTTTCTTCTTTTTTTTTGTTTCCTCCTCCCTTCACCCCTTATACCAGGCTTAATTAAGGCATTGCAAAATTTTTGGTGGGCACTGTCTTGGCTTATAATGAGACACCTATTGATTTAGCTCTGTCAGTTAGAAACAACAGTTGCTGTCAGCAGATTACCTTACCTACCATTTATTGAGATAATCTTGATCATAGAGATTAATTATCTCATTCTATTTTCAGATGTTTGCAAGAAATGCATGTATTTCATACTCTCTTTTTTTTAATTTCACTCTTTCTTTCCATCTTTATTGCTTACTTCTAATAGCAAATATATTTTATTGTCCTCATTGCAAAGGAAAACACCCACTCTGTTTATTTTGGCTCATCTTCTGTAGGATCAATCATGCTGGCAGGATGACATACGATGGCAGTGAAAGTGCAAGACATTTTTTCCAAGCCACTTCTTTGCTGCTTTGGATCTAGTTCCAAGCTTCTTAACGCCACAAAGAAAATATTATTGATATGTTGTGATTCTTGGCACTTTCTGAACATGCTGTTGGTGCTGAACAAGTGACTTTCTTTCCACGTGGCAGGCGGAGTTTCAGGGCCAGGTTCCCAGTCCTCTGTGTACATGTCAGATCAATGTAAATATGATGAAGCCAAATAATGACATGGTTTTCCGTAGTTTCTCAGGATTAGGTGCTGTATGACTGCGACGAGAAACTAGCTCACAATGTCTGCTTCATCTAGCAAATGTTTCCAGTAGCACCGACATAAGAGAACAGGCAGAGAAGTGGCAACGCTGAGCTCACTGGCAGATCCCTGGCACTGCTATGTTTTTGAAGGCTTTGCTTCCTTATCCAGTTCCTGCTACATCTTTAATTTGTTTAGCATACAGCAAGTCTCATTATTCTTAATAGGAATTGTTGAGAAGCAAGTATTTTTGAAAATCTGCCTGTACATGCTTAATGAACGTGCTCAAGGGAAATCAAACATTTGGGATTTCTATTGAAATTCCTCATTGAACCCCAAAGACTTTTTTAAAGCAGGAAGAACAGTTACTTCACGCAGAAAATATGTTTTCCATGTGCCTTGCTCTTTTGCCCCTGAATCCCTTTCCCAGTTGCTACGTGAGCATATTTTCACTGTGTTTGTAACATATTTTAACTGTATTTTACTGCCCTTGAGCCAGTGGTAGAGTAAGAAAACTGTATGGTTTTCCATGCCAAATCTGTATGTGGTGTACCACTGGTGCAGCTCATTCGAGTTACTACCGTTTGGGAATCCAAGATAGGTGCTGTTAGTACCCGTTTAACACCCCAGGAAAGTACCTAACTTCTGATACATGTTCCAGCAACTGACAGTGTTTTAGACATGGTTTTTTTGCCATCTAGTATAGATGGCAGGTTTTTTTCTGGTCAGGACAAAAGGCATCTCAAGTTACAGTTCCTCTACACTGTGCCACTTTCCATAGAGTCCATATTTTTCCTCATTAGGACTCATCATGATTCTGCATTAATTACTGGGGGAAGGGGAAAGGAGGGCATCTTTCTCATTGTGTATTATCCTCAGTGAGTTTCCAGTGTGATGCCTAAGCCAGCAGCGCAGCAGTGGAAAGTTTTCCTTCTCCCTGTTGTGACTACTACTGTCCTCAGCGGGTAATCACAACCATTTTTCTTTAGTCAAAATTTTGATCATTAGCAGCCACTGATTCTGGGAAGGTATCAAAACGGTAAAAGTGACGTTGGATGCTGTTGTACAACAGCAAACACGAGGAACCCTTCCTCTCCCCTCCCCTTCTCCGCCAGATTTGAGCCTTGCCTGCCTGATCTCTGCCCTGCGATCGCTGCAATTCCCTTGTTGTGTTGTGGCCAAAACGGTGAGAAGCGTTCAGCTGGGAAAACGTCTGTCTCCTGGCTTCACGCGTGAGTCACTGTCCCTGCGTACCTGCCAGCAGCACCTTTCTTCAGGGCTTACCTGTTGTAATGGTGATCTCAGTGGAAGGCGTGAGTCACTTCCAGTGTTTGTGAGTCACCCAGCCCAGTCCAAAGAATTAGATAGCAGCGTTGTGGAAGAATTACAGCGTGTAATGAAAAACTCTGTGATTCCACTGATTTTGAAACCATCCGTAGGCTATTGTAACAGGTACAATTGTCAGCGTGCTCTAGAAGTGGCTTTAAGATTCTGTAGAAAAAGTATTGTTCTCTGTAGAATTTTGTAGACCTTTGGTCTCTCTGAAGCCCTAGCGTTATTTGGGGTTGTTTGCCACCTTCTGGAGCAGTCTTTCACAATGAAGAATCACACAAGGATGTTTAAATTAGACTTCTTCCGACTTATCTTTCAGCTGAGCTCCTCCTTCCCGCTCACTGGTTTACGTGATCTTGGGCTGAAGTCATTGGGAGTCTTTGATTTTTGATTTAAGCAGAGCTGGATTTTAGCTTCAGACTCTTGCAACTACTTCTGATTAAAACCTTGAACCATTTGACATATAACCTCTGAATTTGGCCTACCGTTTTAGCTGTCCAAAGGGCGTTTTATTTGCAAAGCCCAGCATATGGGCTCGCTGTTTGTCTTTTAATTCAAACTGGCCTTGAAAAATGATAAAAACAGACTGAAATAACAAAGCTACTTCTCTTGTTTTACTTGTAGAGCTGAGAACCGGCTAAGCAAATGTCAGCCAGATTTAATTCAAAAAGAAAAATAACCTTCTATCTTATGTGCCAAATTTCACTTTGAATAATAATGAACCCCTGAAATTGCTGATAGCTAGACTCTTTAACTGTAAAACAAAAAAAAAAGGGGGGGGGAATGTTGGGTGGAGAGTAGGATCGGAAACAACAATTATAATTCAGTGATGCAAGACACAATAGGGAGCAGCTCTGCATTGTGAATAGTGAGCGACAAAATTTGATCTCCAAGCCTAGAGAATGAGTTGTGTCATTTGTCCTCTCCTGGGAGAAAAGGAGAGCATGGGGTAGATGTGATGGCTGCGTGGCTGTCCTGCGTCCTGGTTGCCCGGTGGACCCTTTTGTTTCGGACACGCGCAGTGCGCTAGCACATTGTGGTTTGTGTTTTAGCAGACGAGTGGAAATGACGCGCCAGGGTGATGGTGCCAGAGGTATGGTGAAAAAAATCCAACACCTTCCTAGATAGTACTTTTTAAGCTGCTCTCACGACAGGCATTCAAAAGAGATAAGAGCACAACCATGCTTTGCTTTGCTGTTCTTGCCTGGGAAGGTAATCTTTCTCAGGGACGAATAAGGGAAACGTTTAATTACATTTCTGAGAAAGGCAGCAGAGACAAGCAATGAGCTTTCAACTCTGTGTGTGTTTGTGTGTGTGTGAACACTTTAGGGGGGGGAAGTCTTCTCAGTGTCCCTGGTTATTCATTACATGTCTGCAGCTTGCCTACTTGAATTCCAAGAGGTTATCAGTTCTAACAAAAGAGTCATTAGGGGATACTGATTATTTTTTTTTTCCAATCAACTTTCACAGTGGCTCAAAATTGTTAATGTTTATTAACGGAAAAAAGTCAAAGCAGGAGAAGAAAATCAATCTGTGAACTAACGGGGAGAGGGGGGGAACTGTGACTGCTAGTTCTTGGTATGCTATTAACTATTCATCAGAATTATGTGAACAGTCTCTCTGCCTCATTCAGAATAGCTTTTGTGATAAATATGATGTGCAGAGAAGGTCCAAAGATAATAGTAAAAATAAAGACCATTTTCTTCCAGCTAATTGCATAGTCAAGGAAACTAGGTTATAACTGTATCTAGGAATATTTTAGTGATACAAATGCATATTTTTTAACTGCCATATCTAGCTTTGCTGCTAGACACGTCAGAGGAAGAGATAAGAGCTATCTTTTGAGTAGGTTTAAATGGGAAGCCTGTGGGTTAGATTGCAGTCATCACTCAGATTAAATTGTAGTTAAGTGTGTGTGCCCAAATGGCTTTGGTCATCCACGCCAATGCCGAATTCAGTCTTATAGCATGATTTTGACATAGTGAGAAATTGAGGACTGGCATGTTTTCAGAGCTTTATATTCTGCTTTAACTGCCACATTCCTATCACTATCAATGGGTGTCGAGCAATTAAACTCAACGCTTCTTGATTTGAAATTCTGTTCCTGAGTCTCATGGTAGATTTACAGTTTAGTACATGCCATACCGAAAGGTTATATCCAGGGCATGGTGTCCATCTGTAATCATCCAGAAATACGGACACTGGGATTTCTTCACAGCTGCAATAACATTACTGTAAGATGTAATGTGTGGGACCACTCATGTCAGCTCCATAGATCATAGATAGTCCCTGGAACAGGATGCCAGATCAGATTCCTAATCCTGTCCCCTTAGTTCTGAGTGTGTTCAAACTTTCTGAAACCTCCCCCTGGGTAAGCCTGGGGAAGAGGAAAGATGGAAAATAAGCCTCAAGTAACTTGGTCCTCCCTTTAATCGTATCACCCTCATTAGTAAGCCTCTGTGGGGAGACTCGTTTGGTACTCTCTCCCTGACCTCTTGTTTCTTTGTGCACCAGCTTTGCTCCATCTTCTGAAAGCTCTATGCGTTTACTTACCTGTCTAGTTTTGGGAATTCCTTACCATCCCATGTGTGATTACGGTAAAAACAAGTTCAGGAGAGGCTTGCTTAATAGGCTTTTGTTTCTGTTTGATGTTTAATTTGTTCTAAACAGAATAAAAATGAAATGTTTGTAAATAACTTTTGCTCCCTATTGGTTTTTAGACAAATAGCGGTTTTATATACTATGGGAAAAAGTCACAGGGAAGAAAACCTGCAGTTTTCCATTGTGTATGAAACTATTTTGCACAGCTTGTAGAGAAATGGCATAGGATAACAGAAGCCGAGTACCAAGGCCGGTGAAAATATCTGAACTTGTTTAAACTTCCAGTGCCGCAAGGTCATGCTGTAAAACAAACACGTGCTGCCCCGTCAGGTCACTCCACAGGATTCCATGCTGCTAATTTTGCTTTAAAATGCCTCTGACTGCTAGGACCTCTGTGAAATCTGCTTCGTAAAGGTCAAGCTGACATCTGTCTCCCAAGTGTTGTGTAACGGGATTTCCTGAATTCTGGACTAGGCAAAATATTTCTGGATGGTGAGAAAACACCTCTTTTTACATCTTAAAATAAGGGCTGAATTCTAGACTGGATGAGCAGATAAAGCCTTTCCCATGTAGTGGGCCTTACATGTATGTTACTTAGAGCAAAATTTAGTCTTCATTTCGAAGTGTCTAAAGCACAAAATATTGTTAAGCATAGGGCTGGGAAACACAGGATTAAGACCCCCAAAGAGTGAAGAGGGGGAATGACATTGCGCTTATCTCCCTTTATGTACTAAATCGATGCCATTTTGCACAGATTCTGCCCCTTTGGCTGCCTGGATTTGAGAGTTTTGAGGTTTCCTGCTTAGCTGCTCCCTCACACCAGCCATCCTTCCCTGTCTCCCCCAGTGTTCCCCTCAGTGCAATTTGGTGCATCCAAGCTGGACGGCAAAGCCATTTGGGAGCTCTGTCAAATGACCTTTGCAGTTGACCCTCTGCCTAGCAGGAATGGGCTCATCGTGGGGGTCCCAACACCATCAAGTATCCCATCAAGTTTCAAGTATAATTTGCAGCATGAATACAAACTTGGATGTGGCCTTGACTTCTTTCTCATGAGTATGACACCTGATTAATTTCACGCACGTTTTGCAAAGCGCCAATCTTTGTTTGTCTGGAGACTGATGTATTTAACAGCTTGCAGAACGAAGACAATGGCGGCTACATCTGCTTCTCTTAGCCACGTAGGAGATATGTAACACTCCAATATAAGCTTAGGCATGTATATGTGGAAAATATGTTCTAAATCTCTGCTAAGGAAGTAGCAGTGTCCAAAAGTTAAAGGAAAGATCCTTTTAGCTTAAGCAGTTCTAATCAAAACCATTCAAAGCACCCAAAAGAAACATTATTCAATTCATTTAACTTTTACCTGAGCGTTGGCAAGTGTCCACAGACCCGTCCTGAGCCCCACTATGAATGGCTTTTGAATCTGGGAAGCAGTATGTGTTGAAGTGGTGTTTGGATCTGCAATGACAACACATGTTCAGCTGTGTAAGAGCAGAGCTGAGAGGACGAGCAACCTAATACTTGGTTCTCCTCACACCAGACACGTGGGAAGATATTTTTGTTTAAATTTACCAGTGAGAGAGAGGAAATGTTGCTGAGATTCTGGGAAGCTTCTGTCTGGGACTAGAAAGGGTGACATTCTCTGGTAGACAAAAAGCAGAAACATCAGCAAGCTCTAAAGGGATTAAATCATCTCGGCTGGAATGAACTAAGGTTTACAGTGCGGATTCATCCCTGCTCAGTGTATTCCAGGGGAGCCAAGCTGAGCGCATTCCTCAGCCAGCGCAGTGTGTAGCATCTCACTGTACAGAGCAAGAGGCGGATAGGGTCAGTCTTGCGCTTTTCCTCTGTATGCCCAAGGTTGAAGTGCATCTCATCCCAGAGCTTACTGATGGGGGTGTGTTCATGCGTAGGACCCCTCTCAGGCAGCGTAATCCTTCTGGGAGAGATTCCAACAGCTTCTCCTCCTTTCCACAATAAACAGCTATATAGGTTGAGTGTCCCTTCCTATTGCTCCTATCAGTAGCCAAGTTACATGAACTATTGTGTGACTGAGTTTAAGAAATCCTTTCTGCAGGCAGGAAGGCATTTGTGATTATCTCTGACTTGGGGATATTGCTTCAGTCACTTTTTAGGAGGTCTTGAGAAATCAGGCTGGAATTTCCAAATGTTTGTTGGATGAAGAGTGATGGCCAGTGAGGTTACTGAGGACAAAGATTGCTGCACCAGGGACCAGCTGAGGACCTAAAGGTTAAGTCCCCCACTGGCTGTAGAAGACCAAGAATGAAATCCCAACAGCTATATACTATGCCATCTTTCATAAGACTATTGTGCAAAACAAACCACTTTCACAGCAGGGCATCCTAGACTGCATTCTTCACTGGCAGTCGTTTCTGAGCGGGCTCTGGCTCCTTTTCCCCTGTGGAGGACAGGCTGAGGATGCTTGACACCCTCACCTGAAAGTGGGAGATCCTTCTGTTACCATGGACTCTGAACTATGCATTATGCTTGTCAAGGTGATGTAGAACACTAATGCTTTTGACCCAGAGACTGAAATATTCACACTGGACTATTTGCCATGACACTTTTACAGCACAGCTATAGGCAACTTGCTGATATGGGTTAAATTGTCAGTTTTATTACAAGTCCTGCTTTTCAATGGGTTAGGTAATTTTTCCCTGAAATGACTGTTTTGATGATACTGTTCCTCCTGTTTTAACTCTGGCCAAGAATTAATGTATGTGGAAAGTTCCAGCAAATATATTCTGATTTTTCTCCAAAGTAGCTGAATGTGAAAGGTCTGCCACAGGGAACGAGCAGCATGCGCTGTCTGGTCAGGGCGCTGGACTGAATGCCTCAGACAGGGGAAGGATGACTCCAAAGCAACATTTAGTCTTCACAATCCCCAAACTTCTGGGAAACTTAAATTTTAAATCTCTCTGTTGCAACCAGCTCCCATGCCACTTCGGAGTGGGATCATCCCCCCCCGCTCTTGCATATCTAAAGGTCTTGTGATTTCACACAGTTTGGGATATAAACCAGCACAAAATACAGTTCATGGCTTTGTGCCTTTTACAATTTGATGTGTAGATGGTAGCTTTGAATTTCAATGCTTCTGTGAATGTTAAAAAGCTTGCTAGCAACATTTTGTTAATGTAAGATTAGATGCTGTTGGTATCCTATGCTGGAGTATTTAAAAAAGAGCTGGATGCTCAGTAGGTTGCTGAGAGTGACTACATTGAGGTCTTACTCCCAAACAAAATATTAATCAGCTTTCTAAGGCTGCAGACACATCACAGCCAGCTATGGCCTGATTCCCTCCTTCCCAGATTTAGAGCATTCCCTCCTTCCCAGATTTAGAGCAAGCCTCAAAACACCACAGGAGGATTGACTCTGAGGAGCTCAGTTTGGCTCCTGTGCAGCGTGCTGGAGCAGAGAGCAAACCCTGAGCGTGTCATCTGCTCGCTGGCTGCCCGAGAGCCCCACCGCCATCTGCCTCCGGCTGGAGAAACGCACAGGGGGAACCGAGGGCTGCGCAGAGCTGGCAGGCTCGGGCAGCCCCAAAACACTGTGCTCTGCATCTCTGAAAAGCATTTCCTTTTAAAATCAGTTGGTGAAAGTCATTGTGGGAGAGGGAGCACGTGAGCGAGCGAGCGCACTCATCAGAGATGGTGCACAAAGGTGGAAGGAAAACAGTCATGAGTAGCGTCTTGATTTAGAAAGATGCAGAGACTCACCACTCACAAGACTTAGATTAACCTCCACAGCGACATTAATAACTATTTTCCTGTTATACATTATAGATTCTCACTTTGGTCTCTGAATTTTGTATAATGTCTCTCTTTGTTGATTATCAAAGGCTGAATTGATTGCCCTCTAACATCATGTTGACATTGGTATCCCAATACTGAGTTGATGGCATTTTAGAAATAGCTGGGTGGATCTGATTGACTCGTGGCTGTTGTCCAACTGTATCTTGGGGGTTTAGATACTGCTGCTCATCTCTGTACCTTCTGTCTGTCTGTCTGGTTTAACCTCACTAGCACTAACACAGTCCCTAGTAGACTGTGAGCTCCTAAGATATTTCCATTTTGGATTGGATTTTCTCTTTCACAAGGCTGTGTAGATGCTGTCAGACCCTGAATGTAGGGTGGGTTTCTCAGTACTCCCTCACTCAGCTTCACGTTGAAACAGCTTTTTCAGATACAAGGGTCCCTCCAGACTAAAACCGGGTACAGCCTAAAGACCTCTAACATGGTCTAAATCTATGTTGCTCTAATAGTAGCTTGAACAATATATTTTACTATCTGCTAGCAGTTCCCTTACAAATTTCTAGAAAAGCTCTCTGCATTCAGAAGCTTGTCATCCAAAGTTTAGTCTAAATGCAATTTATTTGGAAACAAATGTTTCCAGATGATTTCCTGAAATGAAGCACCAGCTTTGATTAAAAACAAATAAATAGCTGAAACAACTGAATGAGGTCTGGCTTGTGGCTAGGTCATGCCATGATGTTTCCTTCCCCTTCCAAACACCAGCAGAAGTAAAACCAAGCGCACCTCTCAGTGTTTATACTGGCGCCTCAGGCTTGGAAAGGCCTGCGAGCGGGGTCACTGGAGGTGGCTGGGGTGAGCTGGCAGAGCAGGGCTTGCTTGTCAAAGCATGCACATCATCAGCTGGGAAAATCCCAAAGGGATGCGCCACTTCAGCCCCCACTGGCTGAAAGGAAGGTACCAGGCTGTAAAACCTCCTGTTCTGCCTTTAGGCTGTGCTAATGACCGTAAGATAGTCCCCTACTTTATTGAAAAAGGAAAAAGGCTTTTTTAATGCCCCTACTAAGCATTTCTGGTTCCCAGTGAACTGACAAGGCCAGATAACCACAGTCATCAGACTACGGCCAAGAAAATGCCTTTGTCCAAAAATGTGTACTCTTCCTTGTAGTGGCTACCTCGGCTTCTCTGAAAGGAACAGACCTGAAACTTAGTAGCCAGACACATTTCTGAAGAAGGTGCTAGACCCAGGGGCAGTTTTAAGAGCACTTTCCACAGTGGGCACTGCTTTACGCATTAGTTGAATTGCACACACAATTTGCAACTGTGGAATGAAATTCATTAACTCTCTCTTAATTTTTCACATGGCTGGATACTTCCCTGCGTCAGAAAGATACCTTGGCACGATTGAAGAAGGGTAATGCCTTTCCTCTTTCCCCCTCTTTTTCCCCCCTCCTCTCTCCTTCCTCTCCCCCTCGGCTGCAGAGTACTCAGATCTGCTTTCCCCTTTCGTGGAAGAAAAGGGCAAAGTTTTAGCCTATGAATTTTGCTGAATGTGAAATGAAAGTCATCCATGTGTGAAGAGCAGCCATATGATATGTAAATCACAAAATCACAGACCATGTAGGGCAGCCTGAATTTGTCGTGGCTTTGGAGACGGGAGGAGAATTCAGTAGCTGGGAGGAGAAGAGCAGACGACCGTTGCTCCCCAAAGGAATCTGCGTTACTGGTTTTGGCCAGGGGACGGAGATGGTAGCCAAACTGCAGCAGAGGAGCTGGGGGCAGGCAGGAGCGGATTAAAGACCGTAGCGGCAACCTGGCCAAATTAAGGTTTTATTTGTCTGTTTTACTGAGGTTCATGGAAGCGGAAGCTCAAGAGCTGACATGGCAATACTGTGACTAACCCATTTTCCTATTGTTTTTACGTAGGTTGTGGCTTGGTATTGTAGCATTATAAAGTGTTTGTGTGGGTGAGGGCTGCCTCAAGAAGCATCTCATGTGCGAATGACGGTGCACGCTGCAGCGGGGGACAGAGTGGCAATCCAAGGCAGACATGTTTCCGTATCTGGGTACAAATCTCTTGCATAGGAGCATTAATATCTCTTTAGCTATCAAGGAAATTTGTATAAGCAAGTGTCCATTTCAGAATGGTACTTATTTTTACATTAACAAATATTCACAAACTGCAGAACATACATTTAAAGCACACTTTGATAAGAGGCTTAGTCAAACACGCGCTGTTTGTAAGTTGGGTCCTGACAAATCGTGTGAGTTGCCAGGGTCTCTAGCCTCACTTGTTGTGAGATAACAAGGAATTTCACCGAATTAGGTTCCGTTAGTGCTCTGAAAACAAGTGCCAACAAGTATTCATGCTCTTCACTCTTCCTCCTTCTCTCTTTCTCCTCCTTTCTGAAAACAGACCAAGCTAAAAGCCCTTCTAGACATTTCGTTGCAGTGTTGCTGTGTATAGGAAGCTGAGCAAGCCTCAACACGGGCCATGTACTGGGTGTTAGTCTTGGCTACCGTTCTCAAGTATTCCATTGCTGCCCTCTAAGTCTCCATAAATGCCCTGATTTTCTGAGGGCGCTGCGCCCCAGGGCTCCAGCTGATGCTGAGAACAGGCATGCACTGCTTTGTACTTCTGAGAAGCACGGCATTTATTCAGACGCCCACTTCTACAGTAGCAGATATCAGAGGAGTTAATTTGTTTAACGTGTTTTAGACATCCAAGGTAGCTGGTGACATAGCTGTCTGGCCACCACCAACCTTGTCCTTGGAAAGGCAGTAAAGGCTGTTATGGCAGTATGTGGAAAAGCGAGGTGACTCTGCACACAGCTAGGCTCCATATTTTGACACCCATCTTGGAGGAAAAGATGGGATCGGAGGCACCGTGCCTGAGGCTGCTCAAGCATTCACAGCCGGGTGCTGCCTGTGTTGCTTCTACGGGGCCTGCAGAAGAGAGGAGGGGTGGGAAAGGCCCCCACATTTAAAATCGGTTTCCATAGATCTGGTTATACAGAGCGACAAGGAAATTCCTTCCTCCAAAAATGCGTATCCTTCCCTTGTAGTGGCCACTTCAGCTTTCCTGAAAGGAAGAGACCTGGGCCTTAGTAGCCAGGTATGTTTCTTAAGAAGATGCTAGAGCTAACGGCAGTTCTAAGAGTACTTCCACAGTGGGCCCTGGTTTGTGCATTGAATTGCACGCGCAGTTGCAAAAGTGGAATAAAGTTCATGATTGGTCTGTCTTTATCTCCCCGCCGCCACTGTTCCTGGAGACAGGGCCTTCTATGTCTAGGTCTGTTGGTTGGATGTGCAGAAATACTTGCGTATAAAGTAGTGTGGGATCAAATGGAAGGCAGATAGTGAGACCCCTCTGAAAAGAAAAAAACAAAACAGTCTGTCAGTGTTTGGATTTGAGCTGTCTTAAAGCTCCCTGTAACTGTACTGAACAAAGGAAATGTCTCCAAGACATTTTTTGTCCAGCTTCTGATAAGATAGCATGCTGTATGCCATGTTCAAAAGGATAATGTTTTCTCCCGAGTCAGCTTTTACAGAGGGAAATAGTTACTTCGATTTTTTTCTTGGAGCAGCTCAGACGGAAGGAATGAGATTTTTGGCAAGTCTGTAGAAAAGGGTGGGGTGTCTTATAGGGGAGGACGCTAAAATGGAAAAATTTACTCCCTTGAATCGAAATGATTCCATTATCATTTGGATATGATATAACTCAGTAAACTCCTTCTGTTTTCATAATCCTGGGACTTGTTAAATTTCTCACTGTGAAGGAGACAATTGTAAGACAGAGTTCCCTGAAAAGCCCAGAGAGGTCTTTACGGTAAATGTAAGCAAATCACAGCTTTGGGGTTTAAATTCTGACTTTTGTTTGAAAGGGGGGAAAATGTGGTCACCAAGAGGTTTCTCAGCTTTCCACTCTGGAAGAAGGAATTCTCTGGTGGGTCTAAATTTTTTCTAACACATCAGCTAAAGTAGGAACAATTAGTTCTGTCTTTTTTATAATGATCGTTAATGATAGTCTCCCTCTTCTGCTCATTGCTGCCTTTGTCACCAGAAATGTGTGGATGTGTAAGAAAGAAATTGCAATCCCCATCTACGCGTCACCCACCCAGGAGGCATGTTTTCCTTTGCAGTGACAGCGGCCGGGAGCCACGCTTGGTGAAAATGGCTATGAGGGATGCCCGTAGCAGGAACCGAGCAGGAAAAGCCCCATCTATAGAGAAGCCCCTTTCTGCTGACATTTTTACCTCCTGTGGGTTTGGGGTCAGCTGGCCAGAAGGCAGTGGGACCAAGCTGGCGGTGCATAGTTTTGCTCTTCAGCTTCAGGCACTCCTCTGGTAATGCTGGTTTCATCAACAGCATCTCGTGCTGACTGCCTCCCTTATTGGTTCTTCCCGCTGGGATTTCTGAAACAGCCACTTACACCAAGCTCAAAACAATATAAAAAGACTTGAGACCTAATGACAGAACGAATGCCATGTACTACTTTAGGGGCCAAGAGTCTAAGGAGCAATCCTTCATTACTTTGATACATAATTATTTTTCATTCTTTTAAAATGCAGTTAAACTCAAATCTTCAGACCAGGAGAATTTTGTAATTAAGAAGCTTTGAAGTGGAGTAGAAATGAGAAGCCAGGGAGCACGAGCATTTCAGTGCAAGCCCCCTAATAAAGAACATATGGGTAAATGATAAACTGGTCTAAGACTTCATGTAGCACTTGAATGTGGCCAAGCTCTAAACATTCTCAAAAAATGTTTTTTGAGAGCTTGTGGCCAAGCTCTAAACATTCTCAAAAAAATGGGCCAATTGGACTATTATAGCTGGGGGGGTGGGGGTGGAGAAAGGAGTGAGAAGTTTTAGTTTTGGCCAATAGTTCCTGATCAGTCCAGAAGAAAATCCAGTTTCTGCTTGTTCTTTGACTACAACTTTGGGCTTACCTATGTGAATTTTCTGCCACTCAGCAGAAGAAGCAACAGTGGTTCTCACTCTCAGTATGTGTAAGTAGTGCCAACAATTTCTGTTGCCGCTTCTTTTGTATTGGTGTCTGTCTCCTTAAATCAGACACATGTTGAGGATCCCAAGCAGTAGTAGCTAACGCAATCTATGAAGCAAAATGCAGAAACAGAGCTGTAAACAATACGATGGAACAAATTACTGCAAGCAGCCTTCACTGTGAGCCAACCTGTGGTCACGTGTGCATGCAAACGAGACACCGCTGTGGGGTTCGTTCAGCGCTCCCATATGCAGTGCTTATCTTTGCATCCTATTGCACACAATCTATAAATGACAGGAAAAATAGAAACTGACTTTCAATTGCGTTATTGTGTCCTGGAGGGATATGGTTGGTGCAGTAGAGAAAAATAACCAACTGGCTCTCGGACTCTAGAAAGTGGCAAAGTAGATGTGATTTTCTGCTAATAAAGTGAGGCCTCTGGAATGGTTGAAGCCAAGGAAGAGCTGGCAGAGACAGTATCTCCCCTAGGGGCTCAAGGAGTACAGCTGCCACTGCAACTTGGGCTTACAACCTCAAAGCTTTGCTCCTTAGCAGTAAACTCCATTACCAGGGTGTTAAAGTTATCCCACGGTGTCTCATTGCCTTCTGAAACGGCCCATTCAGCAAACCTTTCACCTTTGGAGGGGTGGAATACTTAAATATTTCAAAATGAAATCTCTGAAAACCCTGAGATAACAAAACTGTAGCACACGTTCAGTATTTTGGCGTCTACTGCCCTTTCCGGGGAGCCAGCAGTAGCCAGTGATAACTTTCTGGCTGCGTTCACTGGACTAGCTTGTGGCTGTGGAGTTAGTCAGAAGAGAGCTGTGCTTATAACGAAGCACAGTTTAGATACGATAAGAAAAGATGTGGCTGGGCCATGTTTCTGTGACAGATGGGAGAGCCCTGCTGTCTCACCTCACCGTGGATGAACAAATATCCCCAGGTACCTGTGAAGGAGCTCCAGCACATCTCCTCACAGTGCTGCAGAGCAGAGGTGGTGGTGGTTGTGGTGACAGCTCTCAGCAAACTTCTTGTCATGGGGAAATGGTTGCAGCAAAATGCAAAATGAATGTATGTGGCTAAGATAGGTAGAAATTCTATAGGTAGGAATTGCACTGCTTCCTTTAGCTGTTTCTGCTTCTTTACTCCCTACCCTTTGACATCAAACGGAGACTATAGTTGTGTTCTGAAGCCTTCAGTGTGTGTCACTTGTAACTCACAGAGAGGAATCACAGTCTTGGGCTGTATCCCGAAGCCTGGGCCATTTTATTCCAGAGCAGATACAGAAACCAAAAACATGGGCAAGGTGTGTCTCTCCTCCTCCATCAGCTACCATTTCCAGTTACCCTCCCCTTGACCCATCTAAGCTATTCATGAGTGAGATGCTGTTGATGTCTTTTTGATGTCCTGATGTCTTTTACTGCAAGCCCAAGTGATGGCGCATCTTTTCTTAGGTAGCCCCAAATTAGTGGTTTTCCAGGTCTGGGCATTGGGCCCCTGCTGCACTCTGACCTACTGAGCCGTGGCCCTTGTCCATTTGGGTGCCTCAGTGGCCCTATTACTCAGGATGTGAATATTCAGGAAATACCTTACCTCTCATAATCCGTACGCCTGACTTGATCATCTCACCCATTCTGCCCTCTTCTTCATTCATCTGCCCTCCCAAGTCCTTTCTTGACTCCCACGTACTTTGATCTCCTGCCCCTTCCAGCAAACATCCGTATACCTACTTTATTTGTTTTTTAATGGGTTGAGCAACTTCTGGATTTTTTGTCAGCCTTAGATCATATTTTTCCAAAAAATATTTGTTTGTTTGTTTTTTCCGCTTCCTGCCAAGAGTGAGCTCTGGAATGACACGGGTTGGGTGTAGGTCGGGCTCAAGAGGTTCCACGTGTCCCCTTGAGGTACCAGCGCACATGCAAAACTGGCAGGATAAATGTTAGCAGTGCAGTTTGTGGATGTGCCAGGTAATCCACCTGTTTTGTGAGTGTTGAGCAGGTGCCTGCTTAGGGAGCTATGCTTGGGTTCTTTGTTATAAACTCTTAAGTTAATTACTCTTATCAACTTTCCTTCACCAAAAGGAGAGCGTGTGACAAGCTTGGGAAGGGGTGTAAAGCCATTAGGACTGTCTGAACAAGTTCAGGGCTGCAGTTTGATCTCAGAAAGATCTGTTCAAACCTAACAACCTTAAAGAAAGCTCTTCTCTCTTTGGGGGAGGGAGCAGCTGCACGTATATGTGGCTCAAAGACCACAAAAACAAATCACACAGCACACGCCTCTCATCCCTATCGCCCTAGAAGGTAAAGAGGGTTTCAGGATAGTCTGGAGAACTGTAGTTTTCAGAGCTCTTAAAGGTGCACCTCTGACTATCACAAAATGAGGACTTTATTCTAATTGCAAGAAAATTGCATCACATGAGCCAAAAAATTGTCTCTTTTATTTTCCAGTAAGTCTGAGGTCTGAGTAATACCCTTCATTTCCTACCCCTGCTCCCCTGAATGTTACATAGTAGGTGGGTAGGCTTCATACTGGTCTGTGTGGAAGGGTAGAAACTGAAAAAACAGCTCTGGAGAGATGATTTACTGAAAACTCGCTAATTTTTTTGGAGACGTTTGGGGGATGCTAATTTTAGAAATGCCAAGAGTTATGGGTGGGCAGCAGCAAACCACGAGGAAAAAAACAAACCAACAGAAAAGCATTTGATAAATAACTTGCATAATGCATTGAAGAATAACTTGCAAAAGATGTTTAGTTTAAGCTTAGTTCTTGTTAAGAAAGTGATTATTTTGGTGATTCGATATCTGATGAATTAGGAGAGCTCCCTTGACTAACATCCCGAGCCAAGTGGCTGGCAGGGGAAAGAAGTGAGACAGGCTTGCCCTCAACTACAGCGTGACCCTACATAGAAATAGTATTTGAAATGTATGAAGTTTTATTTGGCTGCTGTGCACAGCCGTGCCATTTTGACTGTACAAACTTGGTTGAGATGGGTGTCTACAGATGGGCAGAATTCCAGAGGTCGTGCTCCCCTTAGAACAGGGCCATTATCTCAATTTCTGGTATGATGATAAAAACAAATGGTCTAGTAGATGTCAAATGTTAGCTACCTGAGACCAGGAAATGGGGCTCAGCAACAGCTAGAACAGGTTACTTAAAGATGGGAGACCTCTGGGTTGTCTCTCCACCACGTTTGTCAAAACACCCTTGCACAAAGCCAAAAGAACAGGTCCCCCTCTGAGGTATCGCCTATTTTAAAACAGCGTCTTCTAATTTGACAGAACTTCTTTCTGTCCTGTCTGACGACTCTGCTGATGGGAAGTGCATTTTTCCTGCTACTGACAGTCGGCCGCTCCCTTTCAAACCATTGACTACCAAGCTCTAACCAGCGCTGTGTGGCAAATCTGCAAAACCAGTGATGGTGCCCAAGTTCTTCTGAGGCCACCACTCAGTCTGCAGCACCTCGTGACAGGTGGCCAGACAGAAGGACCTGACTCTTGGACGGCAGTTCAGAGACCTGGCAGCAAGAAGAAAGAATGCTGCTTGCAAACTTTGTTGTCTCAGAATTACAGTATCCCAGAACGTTATTTTAACAGTCGCTTTTCAACACTGTGGCTTTGTTCCTTCTGGCCTCCATTACCAAGCCTGGTGTTTTGGTTTTGTTTCTTTTTAAAGCATATAGAGAGAATGCACCTGCACTGCCAACCACTAAGAAGGCTGAAAATACGGTTGGGGAGAGCCCAGCTCATGTGCATCCATGCATAAACCCCAAATGTAAAAATGATGTACCGGACGGTGTGTGTGAAATACCAGACCTCCCTCCAGGGATGTCAGTGTGGTTCCAAGCCTGTCAATGTCTTCAGAAACCAGAGCCATCACAAATGCCCCATTAGTCAAGGGTTATCTGGTCCCACAGCTGTCACCGTGAGTGCCCTGTCCTGGGCTCCATCTACAAAGAATTCACTTTGCCAACATGAGTGTTTCGTGGAGAAGGGGACAGTGGGGTGGCAGGACCATCTGCTTAGTTTCAGAGGAACAAATCAGAGCCAGAAAGTAATTGCAAGCGTGTTACAGGGAAGATGTAGCACAGGGCCATTTTGCAAACCCCTTAAGAGAGAAAGGACCAAGCTGTGCTTTGCAGCTACACTGAAATTAACTATGAAGAGCTTTATCTTCAGTGATGATATTCTGAGGTTACACCGTGGGGAAAAAGGTAAATGTAACTCCAATTTCTACACTATTCTGTGGTCACATTGAAGATATCCTTTTATCTGTACATACGTAAAGCTATACAAAACCTTCACCACAAAAATCAAATGTACAGACTTACATCATATAGCCATGGAAATTAAAGCCTGGATATTGAAAACTGGATGTCAAAAATCAGGATCGCAAAACAGAAGCCAGACTTTCAAAATGCTGAGCCACTCACTGAAGTCAGTGGGCGAGCTCAGTACTTTTGCTTCCTTATGTACACACTTCCGATTCGTCTACTGAAAGGCATTTTCCTTAACTTCGACCTAAATCTCAATGGTTTCAGGGGGAATGTGCTCCCACAGTGACATAATTCTAATCCTCTAGCTCATACTCCTCTTGAAGCTATGGGGAACCTGGAACAATGATGCAAACCACCAAATACTGCAGTTTGACTTTTCTCATGGCTGTCATTCTCACAAAAGAAGAGAAGAAAAAAAAAGAAGAAAACAAAATTTTAATGAGTAATTGTTTGGCTAAAGACTCACTTCTTGTGTCTTTGGGAAGGACCTTCCTTTCAAAAACCTAAACATTTTTCTTTCTGACAAAAAACATTATGTAAGTTTTAAAGACATTTAATTTTAAATTCTCTAAAAGAAAATTATTCTAGTTTTGCCGAATTCTTCATAGCAAATAAACTCACGCTCTCATCCACATGTGCCCATTTGCCTAATCTCTATAAAAGACAACAGAAGTACCCTTTTAGGCAGTACGCTAGCGTTCTGGTGCCTGAGTATTTCTGCTATCCCATATAAAATACACAATCAGGTTCTTTTACATAACCTCCTTGGTTTTTATTACTTGTAAGCCTGAACTCTGAAGACAGTAGACACTATTTTGTTTTGAATTGCTGTAAATTTTGACATTTGTCTAAGGGGATAATTCATGTAGCGCTGTAGGACTGTTGTTTGAATTCCAGCAGGAAAAATGTCCTGTTTTGAAAGAAAGGCTTGTTTAAAATCACAAATCTCATATGAGAAGCCAGATAATAAAGCCAAAAAAGGGAACAAAAACAATTCATACAAGGCGGACCTCTAAGCTTTGAATTGCTTGATGTATGAGCTGTCAGAAATCCAAAGTTCACCATGTGCACAGAAATGTTTTGCAAAATCCCTAAGTTAGGGCTTTCTTGGCAGGATATATTTCCTGAGCAACATTTTGAAAAATTTCATTGCTTACAATTGTAAAAAGCTTTCAAAATGGTGCCTTTCTGCAATGGAAGTAGAAATCCCGTGCTAGGGCCTATTTTCAACATTTTCCTTGTGCTGGTGTAATGTCTATTTCTTTGCCATTTCTAGAGCTAATAAAGGCATATATCCTTTTGGGTCAGCTGCGATACGTGAACTTCCTGAGCATTTTTGTATGTCAAAATTATTGAGTATTTAGGAGGTAAAATACAGCATCTGAAACCTTTGGTGGAAGGCCATGCTAGATCCATCATGAGAGAGGTGGAACACCAGTGCTAGTTATTCAGTATGGTAGGCTAATCTGAGCGGTGACTGACTTACAGTAATGTGAGAAACAGTTACAGGTTTTAAGGCTCTACGTCCAAATGCGCTCAAGACACCTTCAGTGATGAAAAAGTGCTGGCCACCCATTGCACTTCCACCACTACTTTCTCCAAGTATGTTTTGTGAGCTACTGAGGGTGTCCTGCAGCTTCATGGTAGCTTGGTTTATGCAAAGATAAAGGTCCCCAACCAAAGCCATTTGACGCCTCTCTGGCAAACTGAAGACAGACTTCAGCAACATGTCTTGTGGAATCGTGCACTCCCCGAGATGCACATGAAGTTTCCATGGGATTAAGAAGATTCATGTATTCCAGCTCTCCAGTCAGGCAAAGCTGGTTAAGAAATGGGGATACAGCTGTAATGGGTGTATAGCACGTTAGCCAAGTGGCTTCTTTTGTCCCTAGCTTTGTGTAAATTCTTTAGTATACCGTGGGGCTAGAAGTGGTGTCATGAGCAGCAACCTCATGGTTGTGCAGGTGGCTTGTGGGAGCCTTGTGGTTGGTGTCTATTACAGGCCACCCAATCAAGGGGAGACTATTGATGAAGCCTTCTTACTCCAGCTACAGGAGGCATCGTACTTGTAGGCTCTTGTTCTACTGGGAGACTTCAGCCACCCTGACATCTGCTGGAAAAGTAGCACTGTGAGCTGTAGGCAATCTAGGAGACTCCTGGAGGGCGTTGAGGATAACTTCTTAAGCCAGGTAATAGACAGCCCTACCAGAGGGGATGCGGTACCGGACCTGTTGGACACCAGTGGAAGTGAGCTAATCAATGACATCAAGATTAGAGGCACTGGGCTGCAGCAGTCATGTACTGGTGGTGTTCACAGTCCTGAGGGATATACATCAGGCAAAGAGTAAAGTCAGGACCCTGAATTTTAGGAAAGCAAAATTCCAGCTCTTCAAGGAATTGGGCAATAGGGAAACTGCCCTCAGGGACAAGGGAGCAGAACAGAGCTGGGAGATCTTTAAGGATGCTTTTCATAGAGCGCAAGAGCTCTTGATCCCCAGGTGTAAGAAATCAGGAAAAGAAGACATGGCTGAGTCGAGACTTGCTAGTCAAACTTAAGGGCAAGAAAGAGATGGACAGGCAGTGGAAGCAGGGACAGGTATCCTGGGAAGAGTATAGGGATGCTTCTCGGTTGTGTAGGGATGGGGTCAGGAAGGCCAAGGTGCAGCTGGAGCTGAACTTGGCGAAGGATGCAAAGAATAATAAGAAGGACTTCTACAGATATGTCAGCCAGAAAAGGAAGGTCAAAGCAAGCATGCCCCTCGCTGATGAGCAAGACTAGCAAACTGGTAACAATGGATGAGGAGAAGGCTGAGGTACTCAACTTTTTTCCTCAGTCTTCACTTGCAACCTTTCTCACACTTCTGAAGTGGATGGACCACGAGATGGGTGCTGGGGGAGCAAAGTCTCTCCCCGTGTAAGAAAAGATCAGGCTTGCAATCACCTGAGGAACCTCAACATACAGAAGTCTATGGGACCTGACGAGATGTATCCCAGAGTCCTGAGGGAATTGACTGATGTAGTTGCCAGGCGAATCTCCATGATATTTGAAAAGTCATGGCAGTCAGGTGAAGGCCCTGGTGACTTGAAAGAGGGAAACATCACACCCATTTTTAAAAAGCATAGAAAGGAGGACCCTGGGAACTACCGCCCTGTCAGCCTCACCTCTGTGCCTAGGAAAATCATGGAACAGATTGTCCTAGAAGCTATGCTAAGGCACATGGAGGACAGGGAGGTTATTCAAGACAGCCAGCATGGCTTCATCAAGGGCAAGTCCTGCCTGACCAACCTCGTGGCCTTCTATGATGGAGTGACTGCATCAGTGGATGAGGGAAGAGCTACAGTGTCATCTATCTGGATTTCGGTAAGGCCTTTTACGGGGTCCCCCACAACATCCTTCTCTCTAAATTGGAGAGATACAGATTTGATGGGTGGACTGTTTGGTGGATGAGGAATTATTTGGATGGTCGCATCCAGAGGATTGTGGTCAATGGCTTAATGTCCAGATGGAGATCGGTAACAAGTCGTGTCCCTCAGGGGTCTGTGTTGGGACCAGTGCAGTTTAATATCTTCATCAATGACATAGTGGGATTGAGTGCACCCTCAGCAAGTTTGCAGTGGACACCAAGCTGAGTGGTGCGGTTGATATGCCTGAGGGACGGGATGCCAGCCTGAGGGACCTGGACAGGCTTGAGAAGTGGGCCCGTGTGAACTTCATGAGGTTCAACAAGGTCAAGTGCAGGGTGCTGAACCTGGGTAGGGGCAATCCCTGGTATCAGTACAGGCTAGGGGATAAAGAGATTGAGAGCAGCTCTGCCAAGAAGGACTCGGAGGTACTCGTGTATGAAAAGAGGGACATGAGCCAACAATGTGTGTTCACAGCCTGAAAGCCAACCATATCCTGGGCTGCATCAAAAGAAGTGTGGCCAGCAGGTCAAGGGAGGTGATTCTGCCCCTCTACTCCACTCTCCCGAGACCCCACCTGGAGTACTGCCTCCAGCTTTGGGACCCTCTGCACAGAAAAGACATGGACCTGTTGGAGCGAGTCCAGAGGAGGGCCACGAAGATGATCAGAGGGGTGGAGCATCTCTCCTATGAGGACAGGCTGGGAGAGCTGGGGTTGTACAGCCTGGAGAGGAGAAGGCTCCGGGGAGACCTTATAGTGACCTTCCAGTACTTAAAGGGGGACTATAGGAAAGAACGAGACAAACTTTTTAGCGGGGCCTGTTGTGATAGGACAAGGCGTTATGGTTTTAAACTAAACTAAGGTATATTCAGACTAGATATAAGGAAGACTTTTTTCTTTTTTTTTTTTTTTTTTACAATGAAGGTGGTGAAACACTGAAACAGGTTGCCTGAAGAGGTGGTAGATGCCCCATCCCTGGAAACATTCAAGGTCAGGTTGGACGGAGCTCTGAGCAACCTGATGTAGTTGAAGATGTCCCTGCTCATTGCAGGGGGGTTGGACTAGATGACCTTTAAAGGTCCCTTCCAACCCAACACATTCTATGAGTCTATAACTCTATTCCTTGTAATCCTAGGGAATGCTAGATCAAGCTCTGTCTCAAAAATAATTAAACCTTTTGCATTCACTCCTCCCAGTGGCATGACTGTTTCAGATTCTCTCTGCTCAGCTGGTTAGAAACCTTATTTCCCAGCTGAGATGCAGTTATGGCTCGTTTATACTCAATCTGAATTGAACATCTAGGGGAAATCCAGGACACATGGTATATTCAGTGCCTGAGATGGACTATAATTGTACTGAGGGAGCTGCCAAGGAGCTCTGCTCAATGGATGGAGGCGCTTGGAGAAGGGTGGTGCCCTTGCAGTTGTGAAAGAAATATTCCTCCGTATTATCAAAGCAGAAGTCTGTAGCTCAGCTGGTCCCAGTGGATGGTGAGGGTAGGAAAGATTCTCGTCTGCTAAGCCAAACTTATAAAACTTCCAAACGTCTTTTGCCTCTTGAGCTAAAGTAACAATAGGCTTCGTTTTCTCGGCTTCAGCTCTGTTCACTGAAACGAGAAGTATTGGTTCCCAGGGGGGAGATCGTGAAGCTAAGTAAAACAAGCTGCATGCAATTACTGCTTTCTGAAAAGCAGGAGGAGCTGGGCCAGTTCAAATGGTAAGGTTCGATTCTCGATAAGATTTTTTTCAGAGCAGCGCTGAAGGGCAAACCCCACAGTCCTAATTCAGCCAAACATCTTCAAGTCACATTCTGACCAGGAAAAAAAAAAAAAGACTGAACAATTTGTCTTGGAACTGCAGTTGCTTTTTCAATCCCTTTTTCAAAAAAATGCTCTAAAACATTTTCTACTGCATCTCACTTTCCCATAACGTTACTGGTTGCCAGAGAGGGCTTCACTGAGGATAAATAATATGTAGTAAGTCAATGGTGTTTGAAGATCAAGCAACACCCTGCACACGCCTGTGTCTCTCACTGCACTTGAAGCACTTGCACGTTCTTCCAGGTTTGCAACTTTTGCATCAGTTCCACCATCCCTGCTCCAGCTCCCAGCCCTGCGTGTAAAGACTGAGAACATCCACTTAAGTCTGTTTGGGAGATGGTTACAACGGACACGCCAAGTCTTGGCTTGTTGTCCTCCTTATGGAGCCGTGCGCATTTCATAAAATGACAGGTACTCGGATGGCATCCTACGTGCTTGCAGTGGCAGTGTTGGAGGCAGTGGTTTCCCATCCTCTCCCCAGCCTCTTTTGAACTGCCGTCAGTATGAAGACTGGCTTCACCGTCCTTCCAGGGCTTGTGCAGCACTAAGAGAGGGCAGCAGACAAGCTTCCAGCTGAAGTGGCCCTCAGTGTGCCCAGGTGTAGTCACCACCAGCTGGGCAAACAGTGTTGTCAAGGACACAGGAGCCAGAAGGCAGCGCAGATCCCACTTCAAAGGCATGGCATTGTGCGGCTGAGAGATGTGTGGGGTGGGAAGGGGAGTGCATCAGAGGAGTTGTGACACAAATTACCTCATGCTTCTGCACACAGTGAAGACACGCTATTGCAGCGTCAAATATGCTCTTTACCATTTTCCAGGATGGTTCCTAATCTCCGCGTCCTGCTATTTCTCTCTCTTCCCCCGGGGAAGCCAAAACAGCAGTAGCAGCTCCCTGTATCTCCCTGTGAATGGCAGCTGGGCCAAGAAACAGGCTGTTTCTTTCATGGGGACAAATATACTTGTGCTTCTCACACTGCCCATCTCTGCAGGCATCATTTCAGGACTTTCACGCTGTCTGTGAGCTGGGATCCATCTGAGAGATTGCCTGCGCTCAGCCTGCCGTGGCGGTGGAGCTGCCCATTTTGGGCGTTTGCAAGATGTCCTCTGCTCTGCTGCCAGCCTCGCTTAGTTCTCGGAGAGGCTGTTAGCGCTGGTGGGGCTTTCAGACTTTGAGTGCGAGGTTTAAATCCAGCTGAAAGGTGTTCTCGCTCTCGCCTGCTTCTGACCTGTCCTTCACCTATCCTTGCTGTCAGTGAGTATGGGTTTTGTTCTGCGTTGTCTAGAATGGCTGGATTTTAAGAAGAGCAGGGCTGTTTTACTGTGTCTTGAGCCTCTGATTTTAATAATTGCTGCCCAACATCCTTGTGCTTTTGGGTGGGGGGGGAGGGAAAGGGGTGGGGGGGAACTGCTTGAAGCGTTGTTAGTGTTTGAAGTTAAATCGCATAACTACAATTGTCAAAACACACATCTGTGTTTACTGAGTATCTTACGTCTTCAGTGCAGTTTTTAAAAGGCCTCTTCTTCTTCCAGTCAAGCTGCCAGGGATAATTTCAACACACGTTCAGAGTCCTAGATGAAAATACTGCTGATGAATAATGCCCCTCACAAATCCTGTGATGGATGGCAAGTTACACTGAGTAGTTAGGCTAAACTTTGTATAGTTCAGAGATTCCTATTCATGACACTATTTACTGCTTTGTTGCTTACTTGGGCCATCTTGTTCAACAAAAAAAAAAAAAAACAAAACCCAAGCTTGTTAGCATAGTTATTAAGCTTTTGAAAATAAATGAAGCAAAGTCTGGAAATGTAATAGGAGCTATCTCATGTGAGGCAAAGGCTGACACAGTGACCTAACTGCTTGCTCTGCATTCAAAGCGCAGCACACGGTTACAGGAAACCTTTCCGCAGCTTCCTGGAGCAGCAGCTTACAAGAGGATGGAACATTTTATAAGAGGGATCTAAAGAAGATGAGAAAAGAGGACATGACTGTGCAATGGTTAGTGATATCTGCTCCCCTCAGCTCCACGCTGAGCTTCAAGGCAAACAGCTAAGGCCCTCCAGCAAAAAGCAGCATGATGGCTGAACAAGTGCATGCCTTGGAACCCACTGTTCCAGTTGCAGCAGGTTTCATTACGTTGTCTGTTTTCATTGTGAGGCTTAGATTTGTGCGTTTGTTTCTAAGAACTGCAGCAGTTGTGGTTCCAGAAACATTTGGTCATTTTTATTAGTAATTGCAACAACGATTTCATCTGTCAGATTCATCTCTAGCCCTCTCCAGCAAGGAGGAGTGAGAGACATTCCCTGAACCTTCTAGTCCGGGGCAAAACATTCTACTGCACAGCCTCACAGCTCTTCTGATGGAGAAGGAACCGAATCTGGTTCTCTCACCCGACAGGCAGATTCTCAGGCTGTTGAATTACTGCTTAAAAAGGGAGTGGGAACATCACCACTCCCACCATGTCCTCTTTCGCCTCTAGCTGTGCTTAGTCAGAGCGAACCACGAGAGGGAGGGACGCAGGGTGGTAGGTATGAGGTCTCGGTGGGACATGAGTGTGAGCAGGGTGTTAGTTGGTCGGTGACATCAGGCACTGGGGCGAGGCAGCTGAGGTGGTTTCATGGCTAAATGAGTTACCTCGTGTCAGCTGGGACGGTAACTGATTACCTGCAAAATACGGGGTAAAATGCATGGCCTGTATCTCTGCTTTGGCAAGGAGGAAGTGCCCGCTGCCAAGACAGAACAACTGAGAATAAACTTCACCAAGTTTCGCATCTTCCCTCTCACATTTTCAATTGCTCTTCTCCAGTGCTAAAGAATTCCTTTTTTGGATTTGGGATTATTTTTTTTTTAATTCTCGCCAATATAATACATACCATCTATGAATCTGAACCTACAGAATATACTCATGCTTAAATCGGGACAGTTATCTTTTTATTCCACATAGTTTAAAAAGCAATTTCATGTACCATAACATACCTCAGCTTCCTCTGCTCTGTACTTTAACCACGAAGGCCACAGCTTCCCCCCATGCTGCTCTCTGAATTGCGGCAGTAAAGCTATTTGTGAGGCTGGGCCGTGAACCATACTGTAATTTGATTTTTAAAAAAGGCAAGGGAGTGGGGCGGGGGACACCAGAAAACCACCCAGCAAGACCCACTTTTTTTTTTTTTGGCCTCCTGGAACTACAGAGGGAGTTGCGTGCTCCTATACAAAGTGAATGTCCCATGGGCAGTAGAGTTGTTTCAATTCAGTGACTTTTCACAACCACCCCAGACTCCCTTTGCATGGAGCACAAGAAGAAACCAGGCATTCAAGGGGTGAGGCAACAAAGAATTAGGGAGGAGGTCACAAAATCTGAAATGAAATGTCATTGTGGGAAAATGATCAAAGCATGCATCCAGGGAAGATAGATGTGGACCGCCTAAAACAGCCATGTGGGACTTGATGGAGTTTTCACTGGATCTGTGTTGCAATTGTTCTCATGGTTCATGCTTTGTAAATCCATAGCTTGCTCTAACTTGTAGTGGTGTGAACTTGATGAACTGCTGCTTGGGTCATTTGATATTTATTTTACTAATTTAAACGTAGGTATTATTTCCCCAATAAAATACAACTGAAAAGCACCACTCCAGACTTTTCTACAATACAAATTTAATCCCATGGATCTAAAGGTCAGAATGGAATAATGAACACAGAAAATATACTTGAAGAGATTAAAAGGATTAAATAAATAGATTTCTATAGAAATAATTTTTTAAAACTTTGTGGAATGTGATAGAAAGCTGAGGTGCAGCAATGTGTGTGTGACCGTCAAAGGAGCGTAGTTCAAAGGGCTTAAGTGCATTCTGGAGGATTTTTTGAATGGGAAATTTGCAGGTCGCCTTCCTCTCAGTGTTGCGGTCTCCTCTGCTTTCTGCTTGTCAGCTGTTGAAGGAGTGGCTCTCGTTCCCAGATCTCTGAATGTGTTTGATTTGGGTCCCTGCTCCAATTTCCCAGCTGTTACTTGAAGGCCGTTTTGAGGTTTGGAGTATCTACTCTGTGTCTCTTGTTGAGCCCACAAAGGCCTCCAAGAAAACTAGGAGATTTGCCAAAGCATACAGGGTCAGAGGGAGTCCCCAAAACCGTGGCCTCCCTTGCAGAAACAGCGAGCTTGGCAACTGCAGCCTGGTAGTCCTGGGAAGCAAAGTCATTTGTTTATCCGGAGAATCAAGAGCAGCACCATGAATCTTTCTTGCGCGGGTAGGACTTGCAGCTTGTCTCGCTTGTGTCAGTGGCCCCATCTCTGCAGTGTCCAAATAGCTCAGCCTGAAGAATCCCAGGCACGGCATTACACTCGCTGTGGAACCCTCCTCTCATTTCTGTCACATCCTGTAATTGCGCGTGCCCCTGCCAGAAGGTTGAACGTTTATTGGTCCAAACAAAATGGAGACAAACAGGAAGAAGAATTCAGTGTTGTTCTGCTGTAGGACTTCTGATCTGTTAGAGATCCAAAAACCTCAGTGGATAGGCATGCTGTCTTTCAGATGACAGTCTTACCGTGTGTTAGGGTTTGGGAGCTTTTTAAGCTAAAGGGTAAAAATAGATGGGTTCAAAACAATATGAAAATAGTCACCATTCTCTTTGCGCTCAGTCATAGGATTAGTTGAGAAGACACTGAGTGATGTCCAGCAGACGAACAATTGTTGGCCCTGTCCTAGGATCACACATTGTGTTAATTATCAGTAGTTAGGCTGTGTTAAATTGTGGTTATAGCAGACGTGTGCCATCTGAAGATAGCTGTGCTGTGGCCCACCTTGGAATGCATTTGATGGATTATTTCGGTTTCTGCTTTTGAAACTATTAGAAAAATGAAAACATTATTATACCTTTCTGCCTGCTATATCATCTAGCTGGGTTCTTGTCCAAACAGTGTTAGTCTGTTCAATCTACTGATGGTGGTTAGTAGGTGTGTGCATCTTATATGTCCTCTTCTCACATTTATTCAGGTACAAAAGACTCATGGTAACCCATATAACTATTAGTAAATGTGGACCTTTTAGTGACTGCCACTGTACTAGTATGGAAGACCATTCACTGTCGTCTTCTAGGGACTCTTTTATGATCTGAGAAGTGTTGTTCCTTCCTCCTTTTAGGCAACGTTTTAACTTTATCCACTGCTGTTAGCTGAATCCTGTTTTGTTTTTTTTATGTTTAATGCCTCCTCCTGTAGACCAATTACTCTCTTACTCATCATTTAGCTGAGTTATCTATATACACGCCTTCTCTTCCCCCTAAGCAATACTGCACACCTATTTGATAATTTTGGGTGGACCTTCTGTGTTTTATAGCATGAGAAAACAGGCTATTCAAATATCATAGTCATTAGTGTTGCAGCATTTCTTACGTAAAAACCTGAGTTTGAGGCTCATGGAATGGCACCCACCTTGCAGCATTCATAACTTTAATGCATTAAGATATTTCCTAACTTAAAATAAAATCCATCTGCTGACACTATTTACTTCTAATTTCACTGTATCTAGCCACACCATACTGAAATAATGCGTAAACCTTGTTGTAGAGTCCATGGAAAGGGAGTGAAATCACTGGAAATTCAGCCCAGGTTTGGTCAGGACCTGGCCCCAGTTTACTTAGTTGGTTTACAAACTCTGGAGGCCTGGTTTAAATTGTGGCTGGCAAACACCGTGTACTATTATCCACATATAAATTGCCACATGAAAGGGCAATATTTCTCTTCTTTACATGAAGTTGTTTTTTCTTGAGCTGTGGGGCACCTTTTTTAGACTTCGTCTGGATGTCATTCATGAAAACGAGGAGAATTGCATACAGGAAAGGTAGAAGAGAAATTTTTGTGTTTGAGGGTGATCTTAAGAATTGAGTAGGAATCTCAGGCGGTAAATTGGGAAAAACAAGAACCAACCTGTATCACCCAAGCCTCTGGGATTAAATGTCAGGAAGTTTCATGTTCTCCTGCCAGCTCAGACCTTTTGTTTGGAAGCAATGTCAGTCTAAACTGTTCCCTTCTATCATCACTGATCCCAGCTCCCTTTTCCTACATTGTCCTTCCTCCCTTCATGTGCACACGTTTGTTTTCTCGGTTGTAAACCGGTTGCAACTCAGAGAGGGACTAGAATAAACCCCTTGTATGCTTTTGCAGTATGGTTCATTGATGTGGTTGTTGATCACAACCCAAGCATGCCTGAGCTGGGAAAAATGACAGTATGGAGCAAAGCTGGGAAACCAAACCAAGTAAGCTGGTGCCTTTGGCTGGCACCAACTCCACAGGACAAGGCCCATGAACCAGTGCTCTGAATTACCACCTACCTGTGGGCATGTTGTTTTGTGTTCCGTCCCTACTTCCCCCCTCCCTAAAGCCATAAGACCCTGCAGATGACTGTCCATCTCTCAGAGATGTTTGGAGGATTAAATAGCTCATGCTGCATCAGGCCAAGATTTCTCAAACTGATATTAGGCTTTTAAAATTGACTTGGGCCTAAAGAGCCCCAAAATAAGGCTCTCAATTTTAAGAGTGTAGCATGTTTGACAGTGATTGTATTGAAATAGATTTACCTTCACTTCCATAAGCCTGGATGTGTTTGGGGAAAAAAACCCGACATTTCCTGATCATTTGAGCTTTCATGGATGGTATTTACTGTCACTGTTTGTCCTCTGTTTCTCAAGTTGTTTAAAGGGATGAAAGAAAAGTAGAAAAAGTATCCTGCATAAGCTTTTAAACAGAGAAATATAAGCCTCCTTAAAATGGATTAGCATAATGTATTCAAAATTTCAGAGAAATACAAAGATTTTGGCATGCCATGCAGAAGAATGGAATTACTGTTAACACCTTTCATCCAACTCTGAAAAGCATGCTTTGTTATATTGTTGCCCAAGACATGCACCTTTAAAAGTGAACTTTTCCATCTCTAATGAGAACAGTGATCGGAATCACCCCAGCACCCTCCTTCTTCCCATGCTCCTGCTTCTTACTGCATTCAAACCAAATAAAGATATTAACGAGGATTAAATCTAAGTCAAGTTAAAACCTCAGTTGTTTCTTCTTAACAGTGCGTGGTTGGATTAATTTGTGAGACTATTGTCTTTTTTCATCCTCATTACACTGTTTATCAGCTGATTGAGCTGTGCTTGTTCTTGTGGGCAGAAACCAAGAATGGAAAACAGGCAAGGTGCCTGGGAAATTTAAGATTGCAAGATCATTCCTGTTTTCTATGCAAACCCGGCTATAAGACTCGTGATCAAGTGTCTCATTGATACTCACATGTCAAGTATTTCTTTGCTTTTGACAATGAAATAAAAATGTTTCTATTTCAAATAATGAAAGAGGTGATTAATATTTTGCTTAGCAGAAAAAAGATCTACCTGACTTACCAGGCAGCAGAACAAGCTGTTTACGCTTGCAGAGGAAGGGAATACGTAGCTCACATCTTGCACTTCTATCTTCTGCCTTTACTTTGGTGAAAGGCTGGTGAAAGGCATGTTTCAGGTGAAAAAGTAGTCTAATGTTTGGTCTTCTGATTCTTGGAGTGGGGAAAGAGTTCAGCGGTGTCTTGTCGAGAGGAGTGGCCATAAATAAAGAGAGTAGATAGGCTTTAAATGTCTGATTTGTATTTGTTTGTGTAATCATATTTGGGAGCATTTCTGTTATAAATGGAAGCACGTCCTAAAGTAGAGCAATTTTATCAAGTGTAAAAATGAGAGCCAAGTAACCACTTCTAAGCAGTGCTGGAGTCTTCTTAATGCAGGGCAATAATTTCCACTTTTGGAGTGCAAAAATCAGAGCCTAAAAAATGGAGAAAAAGCTCTTGTAAAATGTTACCTCTTTGAAACATCTGTCCTTAGTCTTTGCTCTACATGTCCTGCGCAGCAGAGGAGCAGGACATTAGCTAGAGTGACCAGCAGAGGAGGAGCAGCTACGTAGGATGGGCTGGGGCTGAGGTTCCATGACAGTGGCCGGGGGCTCAACACCCTCCAGCTGCGAGCGAGATGTTCGTGTGAGAGGGGCAGTAGCCAGCTGTCCTAGCCAAAACTCAGCAGAAAATCAGAGAAGGACATTCACATGTTTATTGCTATGTTTCGGAAAAGGAGCAGCTGGTATGGCACATTATCTCTTTGTCTTCCTCTTGTCCTTTTCTGTTGTTTCTTAAAGCATCCTTTGTACAGCTGCCCAATATATCTTTTGCAAGTGAGAAAGATTAGGTCATCTGAGCACTGAACAGTTTAATTTTCCCAGGTTTCTAGGAAGATGCTGGAGCCAATAGTTATTAGTGACTCCTAACATTTGAATTCATCTCCTGTTTCTGCCAGTCAGAGATCAACAGAAAGATTACACAATGAAATAACTCATTTCAAGGGGATTTAAGCTCCTAAATACCTTTTCCAGGCTTTAGCTGTGTCTCAGCTCCCCATTTGCGACAGGCATTCCCATCTCAAACGAATTGGAAATCTCTGATAATTTATGAAACACCTGATTATTGTAGAGGGAAGAGGCATCTGAATACAATGCATAGCAGGGGTCTTGGAGAAACAAGGTTTTATCCTTCTGTGTGTACCTACTTCTTCCTTACTGGGGATTTTGCTAGTTCAACAAAAGAGAGAGAAAGTATCGTGCCTGGACGGTTCATTATGCCAGTAAAGTTACTAGAATTTTTTTGCAACTAACATTTTACGGATTTTATAGAAAAAACAAAGTCTTTGTCATCTCCATGGTTCTAAGAATAATCTGATGATTTAACTCCTTGGAAATATCTTCTCTTTGTCATCTGCTCATTTCTTCAGTCTTACTTTATGAGAGAGATTTCAAAAATATTCCAAGAAATGAAGCAACACAGGACAAATGACTGGGTTTTTGGAATGTAGCAATGTATTTCTTTGGGAATCCTTGAAGCAGATGAAGTGATAGACATAACTATTTCACTGTAGTTTCAGGCTGGAGAACTTGTCATTTTGGAGCAGCTGGAGCATTGGCACAAGCTCCTATGTTATGTTTTTTCTTTAATCCATTTATGATTCCCCTGCAAATTATTCCATTCTAGGGCTTAAAATGAAAATAAGCAAATCCATTACACACCTAGAAATATAGAAAGCTCCAGTCCTTGCCTCATGCAAGCCTCTAGTCACATTCATAAAACTAAAGTGCTTTGCTCCAACTAATAATGTAGCCTTTAATCCATTGTCCAACTACTAAAAGGGAATAATCAAGAATTATGTATTGCCTAAAGTTCAGATGGACTTAAGTGCAAATGTACCATAAATCCTTTTTCTCTCTGTTTTTTTTGGGGGTTTTTTTTTTTGTTTGTTTTTTGTTTTTTAAAATCCAGCCAGCAGCCTCTGTCCTTCCAAGCTTTAAACTCATCTTGTCTTCACGGATTATGGTTGACGAGGAAGTTAGCTTTCCAGCCTTCCAGCTGGGAGGCATATTCCATGTTCCTTTCCTAAATATTTTCCATGGCTTTTGGTGTGTCCTTTACACTCATTTGCTCCAAGTAAAAATAGCGTGAAATAGTGTAGTCATGCAACCTGCCTGAGGTTAGATTAGTTTCAGGGATTTCTTGCCCACACTATGTACGGCAGGTGAGAATCTTTCATCCCAAATGAAGGACCAATTCTCATTTCAATACTTGCTCTTCATACCTGCACGTTCCCCGCTGCCGGTTGAGGATCCGGGAGAAAGCCGCGACTCCAGAGGAGACTAGAAGTCTGCCTAAAACAATCAGGAGGACTGGGCTGCTACTCTTCTAAAGTCTGGATCGTTTTGTGGGATGGAGTTTAAATAACACACATTAACACAGCTGATACATTGGAATTAAAGAGGAAAAGCATGAAACCATGCTCACTTTTGCTCATTGTTAATGATCATGTCTGTGTCAGTGGTTTTTTGCACCTCTGCCAGTTAGCTTTTGAAGTTGAACTTGCCTAACGGGCTTATTTGAGGGAGGAAACATGACAATAAGGTATCGGAGAGAACAGATCCGTGGAAAAATAATGATGATGGAAAACACGGTGAGTGGAAGGAAATCAATTTGTAAGAGAAAGGGATTAGAGAGCTTTCTTTTTCCCTCCAGAGGGTGGGGGAATGTGCCCTTCAAACTTTCTGTGCACCACAGGTTTTTTCCATTTCAAGGCTAAAAAGGACCGTTGCAGTAAGTCAGTCTGATTTCCTTTGCAGCATTAGCCACAAAACTCCCCCAAATTAAACTTTGATCAAAACCATGTGTGGGGGAGTGGGCAAAAGGAGCCAAGCCCTGAAAAATCAGCCATACCTTGTAGGCGAAGTGTGCGTGCTTTGCGTAGTTGGCACATCCTAATGCTTGAATTTGGTGCAACTGCGGAGCGCTGGCAGGGAAGCTGCCACCCGGGTCAGGATGGTGGCCACGTGCTGGGGCAGTGAGACAGGAGGTGGCAAGGTAAGGGATGGTTGGCTGAGGTGCAGCCACCTGAGGCAGGGTTGTCCCTTCTTCTGTATGTTTGAGTAGGTCTGTTTACTTTCTGGTAACAAAAGGAAGACATAAAATTACATCATTGTATAGATAAATCCATGCTGTGCTTAGGTCTTGGTGGTTGCATGCGATTCTGGGCCAACCCAAACAGGCAGCAGAACAGGAATAAATACGGACAAGTGTAGCAAGTGTTATCCCAGGTATGAAATGTCTTCAATACAAGGAAGAGTAAATAGACTAGGACTTTTTAGTGGAGGTTTAAGAGAGGATGTGGGGAAGCAGGTCTGTGAATTCATGTATGGTGCATAGAAAACAAATGGTGGATCCCTCAACCATTTGCATAATTTAATATTTCTGTATTAAACTAAAAAGCTTATAGTGCACCAGCTTTAGACAAAAGTGAAGAATGTCTTCTCTTTTTTTCTCTTCCACAAAACTTATGATAGTATTGCCATAACTCATTGCTGTGGGACGTTATTGGAGTAGAGAACTGTAAAAGATTTTTTTCAAACTTGCTTAACAAGTCCATGAAAGGTAGGCCTATTAAGGGTTACCACATGCTGTGGATCAGGCTGCAATCCTGATCAGGGTGCCCCCTAAAATTTGCTAGTAGCTAGGAGAGCGTTGTGATCACAATTACTTTGTGACGAATACTTTATACAAATATCTGTTATATTTCATGGGGCCTTTACCCTGAGCTTCCACTGTTTGTACTTTTAAAACAGGCCACTGGGCTGAATGGATCTTTCGGCTGAGGCAGGATCTAGGGGAATTACTCCATATACGTTTCAGAGCCCTTCCTCTGCTTTCCCCCCAAGACAGAGATGAATTTTACTAGTATTATGAAAATAAGGATGGCAATCTTCTGGGTTTTCTTGACCAGTTTTGTTTTCTTTCAGTGAATTAATCTGCACAACGTCCTTTATTACAAAAAATACAGTACTGAGGCTCAGGGACTTGATCCTAAGTAATTGCATGAAACCTGCCAGTCCCCAAAGCTTGTAAAATACTTGTTCAAAGTAGATTTTGCAAAGTTAGGGGCGTACTGGCAATTTACTTTCAAAGATGGGACTTTTCAGCTTTCATAGGAAAGCTTCATGAATCTTTCTTTGTGCTTCCTTTGGGGGCCTGAAGGATTAAAGTTAAGAGAGGCCAGGTTTCAGTCCTGGGAAAGCACTGTGAATGGTTGAATTTGCAGTGTATTTTGAGATAGTAATGTGCAAATCAAGTTTAAGTGAAGAGAAAAATACGGACTACCCGAGTGGATGAAGTACATCTTTTTGATGGCAGGCATAAAGTGTATCTTGGCTTAGACCCCAGCAACTCTGAGGAACCCTCTTAATATATCTATCTGAATAAATCCAAAGCAATGCCATAAAAATTCAGCGGTGAGTCCTTCTGATATAGTGAGCCACTCTGAATTTAAAGAGAATCTGGCCCACCAGGTGAAGGTCTCCTTTCAGCACTCAGCAGCCTGTCCAGTTCTGCTTCTCCCGTTTGAGATTAAATACTCTTTCCCATACCCTCGTCTTTTAAAGTTCACGAAGCGCGTGCCTGGGAAGCACACAAAAATTGCAGGCATGGACTCAAGTATCACTTCGTAGGAACAAAATCTACATCGAGCTTGTGGCTTCTCCGGCGATACTGGCAGAGCGTGCCGAGTGAGGAAAATGTGATGCGGAGGTGTGCACGGTGCCAGCAGCTCGTGCAGATTAAATATTCAGTCCCTTTTATTTCACTTGTGTCAGTGATTTCCTCAGCCAGGCTTCAGTGGTTTTAAAAGTGCAAACCTGCTGCTTTCCCCGTCACTTGCAGGGCCGCTGGGACCTGCACTCAGCGTGCTCTATGGGAGTCAGCAGCTGCTTAAATCAGGGAAGGCATGTGGCTGATTGAATCACCTGTCATATTGATTTATGGAGCTCGAAGGTCATTTCTTCGTGGCTTGTAAGTGATTTTCTTTGGATGAAAAATACAAAAGAAGAAATTGTAGATGACCTCTTTATTAAGAAAAATGTAAAAGCAATGAATAAAGGCAGATTATTTTTTTTTTTTCTGATAATTACAATCGAGGAAAGAACTCTCCCATAATGGCATCCATAGATATAAAAAAAAAAAAAAGGAAAAAGAAATCCTCAGTCACCACTGACAAGGTACTGATCCATCTAGTGGTTTCTGACTTGGTGGTTAAGTACATTGCCGCCACTCTTCAGACTGAATTTAGGTACTTACTCTGCAAGCTCTTGCCATAGGTTAAAAAAACCCGCCTGCTTACAATGCGCGTGTAGTTGCCTGAGCTTCTTACTCTAGTTCTGGTGTTGCCATTCACTCAGCTAGCGTACAGCGCTTCATTTCATGCTTATTTTCAGCACGTAGTTTGTGAAGTAAATGCTGTGTAAGACAAAGAAAGAGGAATCTGTCCTGGAAGAATACAGCAGGCTTACCTGAGGTACTACTGCTAAAGATTTTAATGAGGACTCATTTCTTTGTCTGGAAGGAATTAACTTTTTAAACTTGAAAAAAAAACCAAACCCAAAGATGAAAGGCTAAATAAAAACTATTTTCAGTTATCTTCATTATACTAGTCTGAGTATGTCTGGAGAATTTCTTTTTTTTTTTTTTTCTGGCACACTAGAAGTCACATGCAAGAGCAAAACTTGGTCTATTTGTTTTATTCTTTATAAAGACTTTTCCTCATGCCTTTCATTCTTTTCACCCATCACTCCTGAGTAGGAATGTTGTTGATCACATGGATAAGACTAAGAGCAAAACTCCTTGAAGACCCATAAGCACTGAGTTTCACCCTTGGTCTCCAGGTATCACATGCATCAAATACTGTTTCTATTTTTGTTGAAGCAAAAAGCTTTTCAACGGAGAGGCTCATGGTCACTGAGTAATATAGAAACCAGGGCAATGCCAAGGCTGTTACCCATCAGGAATCCTCAAAATAACCAGAAGTGCCCCACGGGAGAAGCGGAGCTGAAATAAGTTAAAGCTCAAACTATGCAGAACAGATTTCAGAAATTCAAATCACAGTTTGCAGAACTGTAGTTCTGGTACAAAGTCTGTTTTTCTGCTTTTTCACTTTGCTAATGAATCAAACCTCGTTTTCTTGTCACAGACCAGGAAATTTTGTTTCACAGACCTATGCAATAGCTGCCATAGTAGCTGAGCTTGGTTTCAGTTCTGGCAAAGGAACTGGATGGATCCACAGAGAACTGCAGAAATTTATCGAACTCCTTACAGCTCTGCCGCAAACTCTGATAGCTTGAATTAAAAGTAAAGGGCAGATTAACTGTATCAGTACATACCATTAATGCAGATTAATTTCTTTACTGCTTTGCAGTGATAAGTCAAAGCTGATCAAAAAAAAAATGCATCCTATCAAAAGTGCTGATTGTGAAGCCCTAGTGATTGCTCTGAATGACAGCCTCTAGGACTCCAAAGTCTGGCAAGGTGGATGAAGCGATTTAAAATACGTAATAATTTTTACTTTTAGAGACAACTCGAATCAGTGTTTTCCTTTTTTACTGTCCAGAAATATTCATCATGACTTTTCCGTTATTTTATGCCCTTTTGAAATTCTGGGTTCCGGGCAGGACAAGAAATAGAAGTGCAGTAATTCTGTGAAAGAAATGGTTGTTCCAGCATTTCTGTCTTCTCGGGAAGGGAATAAGTAGTCTTATATTTTCCATATAAAAGAATAAACGTATGCTTCCAATTGCAGTGACCTTTCAGATTAAGCAAACAAGACAGGAGCAAAAAGCAGTGTCTTCATGAGAGGGTGGATGGTGTTGGCCTGATTGCAGCTGTCTGGAACCCTGCTCAATAATTTATGTTTGTGCAAAGTGGATGTACAGTGCTACCATATTGCAGGGGCACGTTTACGCTCACTGCACAGGAGTTCAAACGTCAACACGAGGTACCAAACTGGGGGTGGGGGAGGAGAAACAAAATGTAGAAGGAGGAGGCAAAGAGAGGAGGGGAAGAATTTTTTTTTTAATGGCAGTCAGTGCATCAAATGGTAGCTGCCTCCAGAAGCTGTACACATGCAGGGATTCAGGAAAAACAGCTTCGGGTTGCTTCATACACTCCCTGTAAGAGTGATAACCTCATAACAGGCAATTTCCTTGGAAGGTTCACAGCCCATTTGCTACAAACCCAATAGATCTGGATAGGTTGGATAGGCCTAGATTTCCAGATGCTTATCTGAAGCAAGGTTGCATTTCAGACTTGAGATACGTTTTTGAAGTTTGTTTCCTTTCTTCTTCTGCATGTTAGATGTTGCAAGTGACTTCTAGGAGGGAGGGAAGGTGCCTTTCTCCCTGTCTGTCCATGGAAGGAGCACAGGAGGCCCCGCCATGGTGGAAGGGCCACCAGCTGGACCTGACATTAGAAGCATGTGCCTCCTGGCAGTGCCTTGCCCTAGGAGGAGCCTTGCTCCAAGGCACGTGCTGCTCCATTACGGGCATTTCCACATTTCCACACCCTCACTGGAGGGTGACAGGGGTTTCTGGTTGCTGCTCATCCAGACCTGACGCGTAGGACCTCAAAGCTGGAGAGAGACTGTGATATTTTATCGCAAGGGGAAGTACCACTGTAGAAGAAGGTGAAATGTCAAAAGCGTGAGGCTCTTGCTCAGAATTCAGTAGATTTGTAGTTTTATCTGTCCCTTCCAAATGTTTCATTCCAAATTGCAAAACGAACATGTCTTTAGAGGGGAGAAACCAATGAAATGAAGTTTTCCTCATTTCTTGAGCAAAATCCAAACATCAAATAATTACAATTTGATTTCGTTTAAATTAAAAAAAAAAAGTCATGAATACGTAATATATTTATATTTATGTATGTACTTTTAGTTGATACAATTATTTTTGGCTTTTCTCCCAGAGTAGTTTTGCTTTATTGTCGGTAGCCAGCGATGGCTGTTCAGCAGCCTGCAGTAATGTCTGTAGCGCTGCACGTCTCCTTGTTGACCATCAGACATTCTACATTGATGAGAAGTTACTATTTTCTTCATCTTGCGTTGAAATACAGGCGGTGGCACAAGAAAGGTCTTTTTTTTTGTCGGTTTGTTGTTTTTATTTTTTCTTCGGGGTTGCGCGTGGAGTTGGTGCAGGGATGAGAGTGACAGTGATGCAAACTGTGCCCAGGAGCTCGGTTCTTCCCAGAGGTGGCTGCCGCATTTCAGCAGTGCGTGAAAGCAGAGGAGATTTGCTGCCTCTCTGAGGAAAGTCCTGCAGAGACATTCTTCTGTGGCAGCCTGTGTTAGGGAGAGGAAGGCATTTGTTTAAGGCATCTAAGGTATCAGCACAGAAAACTTGCTTACTGGTTGCTTCTTTGTAGGTCATATGACCCTTTAAGAGATAAAATTTGGTTATGATATTTGCCATTTTGAAGTATGGCTTTGTAATGAGTGACGTTAATGGAGAGCAATATTCGTTTTCTCTGCGTGGCAAGGTTTGAGGAAAGAGGGTTGCTTTGGTTTTCTGTCCTGTGAGAGCAGGCACATCTGCGACAGACCCAGAAGCATTTTGGAATAAGATCCTAAAGCCCTTATGGATGACAAGTGCTACATAAATCAAAGGTAGTGGAGATGTGATAAGATAGGAAGTAATAAATTCTGGGAGTAAGCTGGTCCACTTGTATACAAAGTTTGGTTTAGATTTATTGTAGGATTTATGTTGCAGTATAAAAGACCAGGGCATAAAATCACTTGACAAGCAATTCTCTGGAGAACTGGTTTCAGTCTGCATTTGGCAGAGACCTCATAGCCCAGGAGCTACTTCTGAGGGGATCGATGACAGGTAAATAAGAAAGCAAGGTACCGTCAATAAAGTGAAAATCCACTGATCAGGAGGCTAAACCACCACTAAAAGAAAGTTAGGAGGCTGCAAATCAATTTAGTAGAAAATTATTAACTTGGTGTATTCTATGCTAACGTAGGTTTGCAGGAGGGTAGCAGGTGGTGGGGAGGGTTGAGTTTTTTCAGAGCTAGAGCGTGGCATTTTTTCTCATCTAAAGTATGTGTAAGGATCTCATAAACACCAGGTATAGTATCTTGCTGCTGGAACTGTTGAACTGGAGAAGAAATGGATTTGTACCATGCAAAGCTTCATGTTTACCAGGATTTGGGACACCTGGATTTTCTTTTTAGTGCTATGTAACTTCAGGCAAGTCACCTTATTTTAACAAGCTTTGATTTCTTCCCTATAAAGCAGAGATGATATATAGAGACATTGTGGAGCAGGGTCACCTCAAAACTGAGTTCTTTCATCCCCCAGCTCAGGAAACCAATCCTATGAAGCACCTATCCCACACAGAGTGGGAGGAACTCATAGCTCTCTCTTAAATATTCCTTATATTAGAGATAATGGTGACTGACAATTCTTCATGAGCCACGTTGCCATTCCAGGAGCTGATGCAGTAGCTGAGGCTAAGATAGCGAACCAAATCAGCAGAAATGAATTAATGTTTTGTCAGAGCTGTATCTGACATAACGTTTGCAAGTTTAGCTTCTCATTGCATGGCCACTCTCCTGCAATGTTTTGCAGAGGCAACAGTAGCCTTGAGAATGAGCAGTTGCATAGTAGAGCTGTAATTTCTATTTCCATAGTCATGTAACCTTCTCTGAAACAAAGTAAAGCTCTGCTGTGGGGTTAAGTCTACTTGATTCTGATCAGAAGGGGAATACTCATTTGTGTCTGAGGAGAAAAGTCTGAAGAAAATCCATTTAGCTTTGATTGGAAAGAACAGTAATATGTGCTCAAACTACCAGGTATGGATTTTTTTAATTGTTATTATTATTCCTTGCCTTGCCTTTAATTATTTTTATTACACTTCTTTCCTTTTGTTTTTCATGCAGCTCTGCCATTAAGTGTTCAGACACTAATTCATGGAATTTGTACCACAGTGTGTACCGCCAGACTGCATGGTGGAGCAGTAAACAGCTCATGAGTGAGTTTTCTGCAGTGGCTGTGGAAACCGTAGGTCTTTCCCAATGTAATTCAGCTATTTTGAGTACCTGAACAGGGATGGGACGGGCAGACTGGGAGGCACCGTTCTCCCCTTGACAGTCAGATTAGCTGAGCCAGAGCCAGGTTCATAATATATCATTGATTTCATATTGCAAGAAAGAAGAAACATCGATTGGCAAGTGTCTCTGCATTGCTGCTTTCTTCCAGGATGTCTTTGCAGCCACAGTTAAGTCCATGTGAAACATAAGATACTTGTTTTCTGGGAATAGAAACTTAGTCTGGCTTTCAATGGATGTTCTATGTATAGAAAAAAAACCAAAGTTGTATATAAGGGTTAAATAAGTCATTATTACCGCATACACCATAAGGAACTTAGGTAGGAAGAAGTGTCAGGTAGTTCTCAATGCAGTGTTTTGCCAGAAAAACTTAAGTGAGTTATGGAGTCAATTACAAATGCTTTAAAGGCACTGGCAGCAGGGAAGTCTGACCTGTGAGGTACAATGCACCCTTTAAGCTGCAGCCAAAGATCTAATTAATAATATACCCAGCTGCCGCAACCGCAGTCTGGCCTTCTGGGCCATGTAACTTCATAAGAAGTAACCTGGTAACATAAAAAGTCAATATGTGGTTTCTTTTACACTAATATGCATTTTTCTCAGTCACAGAGCCAACGACCACGATTATTCCTCAGTGCAGGAGGAAATATAGACAGCTTCTTGAGCCCCCTTGCTAATCAACTATTCCATTATTTCCTCTGTCTACGTATGACTTTTGAAGTGAGAACAATGTTTTTGCATAAATAGTTGCCCTGAATTCGCCTTTGGAAGGTATCTACAGGACTAGAACTTGGCAACAGATGTGGTCACCAGTATCTCCTGCATATGTATCTGCATGCCAATGTCTAGGTGGTGCTTTGGTCATCTGTAGACTTGGCTGTGGATTTCCACCCCTGAAGTAGGAAGCCCATGTCCTAATGTGGCATGGACTAAACGTTTTACACCTAATTTAGGGAAAACAGAGGATCTCTTTGAGGAGGTAGTAGGCAGGAGTTGGTTTTTTTATGTCAGTGACTGACATAAAATGCTGCTACCATTATAGTCTCACCTATTGAAACTGCTTCCGTGGTCTGGGATGAGGGATTTTCATACAGTATTGTAGATTGTGCGTTTTGATCCTGCAAAATGGACAATAATGGTGTAGCAAGCCTAATAATAATAAATCCAACACAGTCTACCATTCATAACCAAGCTCCAGAAAGACTTGGCTGATTTTAGAGTGAATTCTGGTAGATGTCATGTCGAAAGGGTCCCCATTGCACCTAGTCTGATCCTAATACTGTTGCTTAATACAGGAGCAGGGAGAAGAACGTGTGTCCCCACTTGAGCTGTTCTAGCTCAGTCTGTCCAGGGGGGGTCCTCCTTTGCCAGCTGGGCTACAGGACTGTAGACTTGGGCAGAAGGGGTGAAACTGGAGAAAAATCAAAATGCTACAGTCTAAGACATTGTTCCTGCCAGCTGTTTTCCAGGCTGGCTGGGCACTCCTGGCAAGGGCTTCAGCAGCTGGTGTGGCAGAGACAGGGCTGCAGGATCCATCATTAACGGGGCACCTTGCCCAAGGTAATAGAGCCGTTCAGTGATTGAGAGGGCCGTGCTGCTTTGAGAGCATGTTTGGTTGCCACTGCCTCAGTGGTTTCTACACAGCGTCCCATCACCTTGCAGGGACAGAGCCTTGAGCAATGCTCAGCACTCTAGGGTCCCAACTCCCACTGGGCCCCCAGGAGCTTTGGTGAATGTTAGTAATTAATGACAATTTTGTGATATTTTTTCCCCGCACACGCATCACACACCGTCTTCATCAGCTGCTGTAGGCGTAACATTGGTCTCTCCACCTCCAGCTTCCACACAATAGGTCTCTGACACTGCAAAAGACTCATTCCAGCTGTGAGTAAGGATGAGACTGGGCTAAATGTGATTCTCCATGCAGCACAGAGGTTTGTGGGAGAGATTTCCAGAGGAAGCGTGTCTGTTTGTAAGGACATGGCGTACACTTCACTTCCAAGACTGTAATTCTAGACTTACTGATGCTAAGGTTGCAGTGCTGTCCTGGACCCCACGAAGTTTCTTTGGTATCAGCTGATCTACTTTGAGAGGTTGGGATTTAACCCTGGAGGCATTTGGGATGATTTCACAAACCATGTTACTTGGAAAAAGGAGGAACTGTGATATGGGCAGCCTATTGCAATGCCTTTGGCTGGTAGCAAAAGGAAAAGGCTGGATTCAGTTTCTGCAGACCTCTAGCAAAGTACTGCCCTGGGCTCTTGCCCAGAAGCCTAACTATTTTTGAATAATAAGTCCTCCTTTTGGAGCAGAGATTGCTGATTACATGAGACCCTGGCTGTTTCTCTCGTGCTGCCTCCCTCATCCCACGCGCACGTTGGTGTTGATGTCAAGTCCCGTAGCTCCATTGCGGTGTAGCCCGGATTCGGCTGCGTGGAGGAGGCCCTCGCCAAGTGACTGTTAACCCTGCGGCATGAGGCTGCTCTCCTCCACTATCTGCACACTCAGCACGGTGCTTCAGCTAGCTGCTCCCCGTTGCTGTCATCGCCAGGTGCTTTTATTCACTGACTGCTCCTGCGAGATGTTTTCCAGTTGCCTTTATTGTGAAGCGGGTGTCCCGTAGCCCCGGGCACCCACAGATGCTCCTTGTGTTAGCTGGAAGACCAGAGTCTTGCTGCCTATCCCATCTTCTGGGGTTTCTGTGCCTCCAGGCTATAAGCCTCGAAACCGTGCAGTAGCACGATTCGGCACATTCAGGAACGGCTGGCTGTTTCACACGTTATTTTGATCAGTATAATTTGCTTGGGTTTATGGCATGGCTCCAAGACCTTTCAGACCCCATTGGCTTCTCCCCATCCTCTCCTCTTCCCTCTACCAGTGCTCCCACCCTTCTTGGTTGCCACTGGTCTGCAACTTTCGGGAGCAGAATGTCCTTGCTCACTAAGCCTCAGGCCACCTTCTGCTGTTTTTCAGATGGCTTTCCCTGAGATATTCCCTTTTTACTTCTTGGCTGCTCTTCCCTCCCCCGTGCTTCATCTCTGGAGAGTCCTCTGCATGCAGAGTAACTTTTGCAGGCTGCATCCAAACTGTGTCAGTGAAAGCACTGAGGCAATTTTCCCATGTAATAAATACACCTCACGTGATGCTTAAATCAGATTAGAATGGTGCCCAAGGTGTGTTTTTAATAAACAGGAGAAGAAAATCCTATCCCACCCTACCACCTTCCCCTCCGGTTATAGAGTATTTCTTTTAAGTTTGTCTTTCAAGACAGCTTAAAAATGGTCTTTTGCCCTGCTGATTCCCTTTCATCAAGCAGTAGGAAAACCACTCCAGTCCTTTCAATCCCAGTGAGCCTCAGTGCACCTAGCTGCAAATAAAGAATTTTCCTTTTTTTTTAATTTAACTTGACATCCAAGGGTTAAATTCAGCCACAATTCAAGGCAAGGCAGATTCTTATTTAATTTCTTGGTTAAACTCCGCTGTGGGAATGGTACGTTATTTGCTGTTAGTATAAGACGAGTTACAGCTCTGGAAGTGCAAAACAGGTGTGTGGTAGAGTGAAAATGGCAATAAATGTCTAAAAGACCTCCAGCTGAGAACTTTTATCAGATATCTCTCCGTTTTGTTTTCTTTTTCTTTCTTCCATGTTAAAACCCATCTGTTGTAAACTGGCATGATTCTATTTGGGTCATGGCGAGGATTAAAGGAAATAGGCTACTTTTCTCCTTACCTACGCAGGGGAGGAGTTTCAAAGCCTCGGCTGCGCTTGGCATCCCCACGTGTCAGGTCCATCTGAAGGACTTGGAAGGGAAGGCAGGGAGCGGACCCCGAGGAGAGCAGGGCAGGGGTAAGGGGCTGGCTGGGCTGGCAGCAGGGCAGCGGGAGGACTGAGTCACAGCCCTCCATCCTCTGCCTCCCAGCCGAAAGCACCTCCCTCCCCCTCTCTTTAACATTAATACAGTGTATTTTTTCTGATCCCTCAGTCAGCACGGTCTAGCCTCAGAGGGAACGTGAGGCACAGCACTTAGGCATTTCTTGCTTGCCGTATTCTCCTATATTATTTTTTTATGAAGCGCTTTTCGTTTCAAGGAGTGGCTGACAAAACGGAGGGTAACTTTGCTGAGAGGAAGCCTTTGCTACAGGAGCGAAGCCCATGCTTCCTAGGGTTTCAGCTTAAACACATTTGGTTTTCTGAGCTGGCTTGGGGAGTGACCCTTTGGGGAGGTGATGCTGGTGGCCCTGCGCCGGAGGCGGACGTGATGCCTCAGGAAGCACCACGGTGCCAGCACAAGGCTTTTGGCAGCAGGCAGCGTGCCCTCCGCCTGCCTGCCCTAGCCCTGCAAGGTAGGGCAGGGCTGGGACGCTGCCTTTTCTCCAGGGGAGTTTTGCTGGGTGCTAATGTACCCGGGACTTGCACACCAGCCCCCCAAGGGCAGCCCAGCTGTCTCCTGCAAAGAGCTGGAAGAGGGAGAGGGGAGAGGCTGGTGAGCCATCCCATCTCCTGCCTTCACCTGCTTTCGGTCCCTGTCATGGAAAAGGCGCCAGGCAGTTGTTGAACATTTTATTTCACCGAGGTGCGTGTGTGTAGCTCCCAAAAAAATGTGTGGTTTGTGGAGTCCAATGGTCAGGGAAGGAGGATTTGGAAGGAAAATAGGAGCTTAAAAGAACTTTTCCTATTGCAAAGTGCTGAGGATGACTGGGGGTACCCTGTGAAGATGCCCCATGATGGCACTGACACCCCTGTGCCCGCATGTCCCTGCACCGCTGGGCAGCCAAGAGCCTCCACGGCACCTCTCCATCCCCACCCCAGGCTGGTCACTCACCCCCATGCCCCAGCCGCAAGAGACCCTCTCCATCTCCGCACCCCCAACACTCTGCTGGGGCTGCCCAGGCAGACCGGCTGCCTCTGTTAGGCTGGGGAAAGAAGGGAGAGGCGGCAGAGTCCCTTTCACATTGCCGTGAAGTAAGGTTTAGGTGAGATACGTGCAGTATGAGGCAGACAAGGAAAACACTCTTAATGAGCCTAGGGGAAAGCCCACGCATGACAGGAAGGCAGAAGGGAAGGGAGGAGGGATGAGTTTGGGGCAGGCGCTCAGGCTAAGGATTTCTTGGCTATTTTTATGCTTTCATTCCTGTACTTAAAAATGACTCAGTTGTTCTTCCTCATATGGTATAACGGGCCCCATGAGAAATTTCCTAGGTTAACAAAGCCTTGCGCTCGCATAACATCACTTTTTGAATATGTACTTCTCCCCACTGAGCAACCCGGGGAGCAGAAGGGTTAAATGCTGCAACTGCCAAAGGACTTTCCTTGATCGAGGAGACCAAAGAAAACAGGCTTTCTTGTGTAAAACTCCTCTGGAGGGCGGCTCAAGACGCTACAGAAAGGTGAAGGCTGACTCCGTGTTTTACAAGGGCTTTCTCTTTTGGGGAGCAGGGAGTGCTTTGCCATGTGCCAGGCACTCCGACATCAGAGCAGGGCCTCATCCATGGAAGTCTTCAGGGATTCGATGGACTAGAGCGTATGGCTGTTGGTGGGACCAGGTTGGGTTGTACGGAGGCTGTCAGGAGCAGGGTATCCTGTGCCACGGTCCGGGATGAGACGAGCAGCCTTGTCTCGAGCTCCCTGTCCTGACCACCAAATGTATTTTCCCACTGAAATACCATCAAATAGGGACTACCTGTCTGCACGTAGCAGTGATAGCCATCTGCTGCTTTCTCCTGTGGATGGAGACACCCGGCCTCTCACTGCTGTAAATGATATGGGAATTACAAAGTAACTGCAGGGCTAAGCAAGAACGTTTTGTTCAAGGGAAAAAAAAAAAAAAAGAGAGAAAAAGCAATAAAAGGGATAGTCAGGCCTGGCAAAATTGCAGTGTGGGAAGGATGGGAGGCAGAATTCAAAGAGCTTTTGGTTCATTAGCAGGCAAACATGCTGTGACAGCTCATTGTGAAACAAATGCTTTTCTCCATATGAAAATGCAGGTGTTTATTTAAAACAAAGGCTGAGGCTGAAATTACTTTCTGTGGCTGGCTGCCCGGGTATATGTGGCGTCCTCGGTAATCACTGCTTTACCTGTTCACTCGGGAGCGGGGAATCTAATGCCCTATAAATAAGTAAATGTATGATCACTCTGTATTTGTGCAGCGTGTGGCACAATGGGGACCCGGGGCTTATAGGGACTACTGCAGCATAAATAATAACAGGAGGATGAGTACCTTGCTGTGAGCAAGCCTGGCTTGTTTTAAATTAGGTCCTTTATGGGAGTTAGGTGAATCATTTTTTTTTTTAATACATAATTTTGGGTGCATGTGATTGCCCCAACTCAAGCAGTGCATCTTTTCATTGCTTTTCTCTGCAAAGGGTTGATATATTTCAAATATTCAGTTACTCCCCAAATGATAACGCGGTATTTCTAGGCATGGTTTCACCTAAACTCCGTTGTGAAAGATACCCAGCCACTGATTCATAACCTGGAGCCATGGAATGTGCATCCCAGGCTCTAGTTATTGTGTAGAGAAACACACAGATCAACTTCTGCGGCGTTGTAGGAACTCAGTGGGAAAGCTGAAGGTAGGAGAGATATCAACATTTGGTTCCCATGATTAAAACTACAAATAATACTGGCTGGTTGGTTCAAAAATTGCTTAAGAAAAAGATGAGATTGGAATCTACTTTTTTGGAACTGAAAGTGTTTGTGGGGATTATCTTGATTTTATAGTGTTAAGAAGAGAAAATGTTTAAATGGGTAATTAATTATTTTTTTTTACTTGGATGGCATCAATATATTTTGTTCTGGTTTTTTCCATGTCTACTGATCTTGCAGGGATTGATTTTAATCTACATATTACTATTTTATAACGGTGTGTCTGTCAAATCTCTTGGAAATTGATAGTTTTGGCTATAAGAATTCATTCTGGAGTGTTCACTTTGCAAAATATTTTCATGTTTTTGCCCCACTTCAAGCTGGAAGATGTCAAAATATCAGTATTCTCTGGGAAGTAGAAGCGTGCCATTTCTGACCTCTCAAGTCCAAGTCCCAGGCCCATTATGCAAAGCCCTTAAACGTATTTTGAAGTTAAATTCAGGTTATTTGGGATCTATGCAAAGCGCTTAATAGCTTTGTTGCAGAGCTATAAGAAGAAAAGAATAACTTCACACTGCATCAAAAATATTACCATGCCCCCTTTTCAAGCCCATGTATTATTATTGTAACTATAATTTCGAATATTATCGCAACTGGCCATTAATTGTTTTCTTGGCACTGTCAGCAGCCCCATATAGACTGACACTTTCTCAAATGTTATTCAGTTATTCGTATATACATATACATACATGCGTGTGCATATGTATATATAAGTAAGTGCCTATCTGTGAATACATTTAACATGTAAATTAGAAGGTATTTTCTTGCATAGGCTTCCAACAGTTAGAACAAACACGTTCATAACAGGGGCAGATAATTTTATAAACAAGATTATACTATACTATTTTTACAGTAGCAGGGAATTCATCTCTGGCCCACGAAGTGTCCTTTTATTGTAGACTTCAGACCCACTGAATGACTGAATATATTTACATTCCAGTGAAAATCAGTAGTATGGTATTACCGGCATGATGCAGACTTATAAATTGCTGGGTTTAGTCCCTCAAAAAGCTTTAACATAGGTTCAATAAAAATTGAAGATTGTGTTTCAGCATTAAAAAGAGTGGAGACCTGTCGTGTGTAAAAGTGTGATGCCTGAAAAGCTACAAGCTGATTTAATTGATTAAATTTCCCGTTGCAAATACTGTCATAAAAATAAAATCTCAGAATAAAAAAGAAGCGTGATATTCACCAGAAACAATTTAAAAATCACATACTGGAAATAAGGCAAAGCTTCAATTTTGATTTATAAGAAGTTGTTCATCTGTGAACAGGAAAAGTAAATGTTATGATCTAATTAACTTTGCATAAATAGATGTAGCCCATTTTGTGGAGGTCATTCAGCATGAAAATGCATTTGTTATTACTTCGGTAGGAAAGAAGAATGTTCTGTTTACAATTGTGTCTACTGAATTAGATATTTTCACATTGTTTGGGATTGCTGCATTCATTTAGTAGGCTCCAAACTTGAAGCTGACAATAAGGTTTTCATATATTTCTTTGAGGATGGCCCAACTGCAGGAGATAACTCATAAAACATTGCCTCTGAGAGAAACATTAAAGGCACTGGGAGAAATTGATATGATAACTGCAATCAAAATTTTCAGTCCTACCGAGTCCTGACAGACTGCCTCGGACCTAAGCCTGAGAAGGAATATCTCCTGATAGAAGGCCTTCTGGACTTGTGGAATGAGATGTCTAAATAACAAAAAAAAAAACCCAATACCTTAAATACATCTCTGTATTACAGCTCCAGATACATTAGGTCACCATGGGGAACTGTGTAAAACACTGGAAGTGTTTTTAAACCTTTGTTGCAAGAACAACGTTGCTTCAATTTGGAGCCATGAAGTACAAACAATGACTGCATCAAAATTAATGGCTCTATTGGTTAATGAGGGACATAATTTAGAGAATCTTTATTGCCATGCTCCACTTAACTAAAAAAAGGAAAAAAAAAAGAAGAAAGTGAGGCTCTTTTTTTTGGCCATCGATGTTGAGCCAGTGAATAAGAGGATACCCAGGCCCCAGGAAAGTACTTGCACGTGTTCATTGAAGATAATGGGGCTACTCAAGTGTTGAAAGTCCTGTTAAAGATACACGTGTACTTTCAAGTGTATTACTGACTTCAGGCCATAGCAATGAAAGAAACAGAATTTCAGGATAACCACAATAAAATGAATTAAAATCTTGTGCGTGAATTTGAGGGGTCATGTCAGTTGTCCTAAATCTCTTCACCAATCCCTCAGCCTAATGTTTCTGGCTATTGACTGGCTATTTATTGGCCTCCAAGGACCGAATATTAAGACTATTGCAGGCCAGGTCCTACAGACATGTAGCACAAGATGGGTCTGGAGGCTTTTTGTCCCTCACAGTCTTTCTGTGGATACTCAAGCTACTCGTGCTAGAGTTTAGACAAGGTCACCCCCTTTCTTTTCCTTCTTCACGCTCTCTTTTGAATAGTTTAAATTTTGTCATTCATTATTTAGACTTTTGTTTTAGGAAAGAGGCAAGATTTTGGATTGAAACATGAAGATTTGGTATCTCTTATGTTGCTTGGTTTTGCATTGTAGCCCTGGAACATGAGATCTTGAGTGCTGACTGTGGTAAATATGTCAAAGCTTCTCAGAGGTGAGAGGGGAAAGTTACTTCTACATGACACTAACTGGCCCAAAAATGAGCTTTCTTGTTATACCCTTGACTGATTTGATCAGACATAGCCCCCTCTGGCTTGAACAGGCACCAGCTGATAGTCCTGCCTTGTGTGGTTACAAAACCACCTCCAGTTCTGAGGGAAACCAAGACATTTGATGCTGTGAGTGCCACACACCACGTAGAGGCTTGCAGGGTAATTTCGTATTTTGATTCAGCTTGTTTGGATTCTGATGAGAACCCAACTTTTATTTAATTTTCTGCAATCAAGCTGGAAGCTCTCCTGGCTTCGCCAGTATTCAAAAACGTTAATTTCTCTGGGTGGTTGCAAGCAGCTTCCAGAGCCCCCTTTCCTAAGGCAGAGCTGTTGAGCGCATGAGCCTCGGAGCTGGGAGCACTCGGGTTTTAGCAGCTCTGGCAGCAGGATGGTAACCCCCCAGGCCCATCTGCTCTGGGGCTGGGGATGCGGCTGCGGACCTGCTTTGCCTGTGTGAGCTGCTTTGAGGCCAAGGACTCATGGGAGGCCCAAAGTCCTGGATTCGGTAAAAGTTCAGTGAAAACAAAGCATTTGTTTAAAAGCAGTGGTTTTTTCAAGGAAACTTTGTTTCCTTGTAAGATTTCCAACCTGCACCACCGAAAAGCCCATTTATGCCTTGATTTATTATAAATTCTTGGAACACACATCAAAAGTCTTCATGGATGGAGCTACTGTTTACTTTGAGGAGAATCTGTGTTGTATAACTGATTATATAACTAAATGTAATTATTTCTTCCAAAGTATACACAACAAAATCTCAGCATTTTTTGCCTATCGGTTGATCTTGGTTATTAGAGTTTACATATGAATTTTCACCCATGCCAAGTGTTATATGACCAGGCCAGATGTTTTCAGACCTACCCCTATTTGAGGAATATATAATAGCACAATTGCAGGTCTGTGTTCTGCATAGTGAAAATCAGGCAACAGGAGCATGGGAAAATTTATTTTTTTTCCTCTCTGATGTTTCTCTGCATAAATCCAAGTGTATATGGATTCTTTTATGCCTCTTCAGCTGGGGAAAACTATAAGAAGCAGTATGCAGCAGCACTAATTTCAAGACTGGAAAACCTTTCTGTCACTCTTCCCACCACCACCCCCCCCATGATATGGAAAGGTCAGATGTATGGTAGACAATCTTTGTCGTTCTTCTTTGAAAAATGAGTTAGTAGCAGTAACTCCATCTTCGTCAACAGATCTACCCTCTGACCTTTTCAGATTCGTGCTTGGCTTGCTCTGATGATAAATATGTATTTCTCCTTAACAGGCTCATCTGTTCAGGAAGTGGCAAGAGGTGTGGGCCACAAAAATGTGACGCTTTCAGTGATTCTGCATCACTCGGGGAAGGAACGATGCTCCAGGTGCAGGACCACGTCATTCTCCCAAGCGCTTGCTTGGGGCGACACAACCTGGTCAGTCCAGCGCTCTTCCCCCTGCCTGCCAAGTGCTTGGAGGTACCGCCGTGTTCGGACTGCTGCCTGCGGCACAAGGAGAGGTGGCTTGCCCTGCTGCAGTAAGGATTGGGCTCTCGGGACCACAGACAAGTGACTTGGCTTATTTTTTTTAAGCAATAATTTGTGATTTGGCTTCCTAATCTGGTCTGAGCCTGCACTGTTGAAGACCAGCTTTGGAAATGCAGGAGGCGGCTGGCTGCATATTATTTCATTGGCCTGAAAAAACCATCCAAGTAGATGTTTGGTGAAAGCTTAGCTTCAGAATACCTAGCAGTGAAACGTTTAGCTTCCTTAAATGACAACCTTTGAATTAGCCTTTGCAAACTTAACCCAAAGTTTGTTTGAAGGTAACTGGTATGTCACGCAAAGCGAGTATGCTGGAATGCAATAATGCAAGCTGAAGCCGGGGAGGCATGTTCATATTTGGAAAGCTGCGAAAACCAGACAGAGAGCAGACACACTTAGAGAGAATTCATTATAAAGCTGGTGAACAAGGAGTGAACAATACCACATTGCTCGTACAGTCACTCAGGGCTTTCGTTGATATTTATTATTCACTCCTGTGACGTGACTCAGAAGGCTGGAAGATGCAGTCTCCGATAGAGGCAATGCCCCAAAGTAAATGTGAACTTCTGGTCGCTTCCAGGTTGTTTATCAACTTGCCCCTTGTCCTCCCTTTCTTGAACACGCCACGCTTCTAGATTTTCACTTCCGCACTCTATGTACAAGCGAAAAACAAAGTATGTCTAACATAAATATATATTTCATCTAAAGCATAGCAACATTAAGGCTGAAGGGCGACGATGTACTTTTTCAGCAAATTAAGATGTTAAAGACAAAGCTCAAATCCTAAACCAGGCCCCATGCAGAAGTGGAGGGGTTCAGACCACCCAAATTTAGCCACCCAACTTGGCTGGTTGAGCTAGCCAGTTAGGCTCTCCAGGTTCCCTCTGGAGTCAATGGAAAAACAGAGGAGGGGAGAGAGAGGCTCGCCTCCAGGAGCAATTCAGTAAGCCTCTGTCAGGCTCCTGTTCTGAATTGCCTCTAGGAGAGCTTCTCTGTTAAGGCAGTTTAAGGAGGCAAGCCAGGTAACTTAACCAGCTAGGCTGGGTGCCTAAACTCAGTGCTCTGAAAATACCTCTTGTTGTGCCATAGAAAACACTCTCAGGTGTCTGTACGCAGTATCTTGTGAAGCCACAAAAAAAGTCCACTTTCCCCTCTTTCCTCTAGTTTACGTGTGTGCTTCCCATATTTCCAGAATTCTTTGCACCTCTTTCCCTTGCACCCCAAGAGACCCGCGAGTCCCCTGCTTAAGAGCCTGGAGGTATTGTTCACACACGGTGTATGTGCCGTCTGATAGTAGGGGACGTTGGCCTTTATTTTATTCCTTGCCTTTATGTCTTTCTACAGAACAGTATTGTGATATCCCGTAACAAAAATATTCGTAGCCGTAATTGTCTGGCATGACGGAGCCGTTTGGAAATCTCCCAATCAGAGAGGAATCTGCTGGAAGACGGTGAGTTGGTAGAACTGAAATGCTCTGTTGAAATAGGTCACTTTTGTTGGCATTTTTAAAGGAAACCAGGCAAAGCGACTAGCTGCCTGGCTCATTGGCGGGTCAGCCAGCAGGCAGGCAGGTCCTGAAAGACTTTGTCTGTTTTGCCAGAACCGCCACGATGCCAGCTTGTCACCATGACACTGAACATAAAGAGTTAGCCGCTCCTTGGGATTTATCACAAAGTGAAAAATCTTTTCCTGGTCAGTTCTGAGCTACCTAAAGTTGTGGGTTTGTTGTTTTTTTTTTCTCTTCCTCCCCCTCCCGCTTCCCTATTACTAGCGAAAACCAGTTCATCTGAGGATCCGTTGTTATGGTTTGTTTTGTTTTCCCTCCCCCTTGTTCTAGTGCCTCAATTATTTCCGATCTGCATGTTTATTGTTTGGAAGCAAACTCGCTTTCCTGCTCTTTCACCCGATACTTCCTTCCAGAAGGTCTATCTTTCTGGCACTTGGAGAATGTGATTTCAGCTCCGGCCTTGCCAACAGATGAGCTGCAGGCAGCTGCTGCTAACTCCACTGCACTCCGCTTTGCTGTACATACTCAGACACAGCAAGGAAGGAAGGAATAAAGCATAGAACTTGGACATCTTTTCATGCTCCAAGAAATTTTTTTAAGGGACTTTATATAAGTCTGAATCAGGTAAGGGAAGGGAGATGACAGGGACAGGGTGGTGGAGCAACTGAAGTAGCCAGGTCTGGAGCTGAAGAACCGAGTCTCTGCAGGCACATCCCACTGGAAAGGGGTATGTGGTCATCTGGGCTGGGGAATCGGAGTCAGCCCAGTGTGGTAACAACATCTCTCCTGTCTGCTACTGGCTGTGGAGTTGGTGTGCCTTGGCCACAGTAGCGTGATGGAGAGCTCAGGCAGGGCTTTGTCCTGGGCCGGTGTGACTCTGTGGACAACCAAGGCAAGCCACTATGTACTGAGTTACAGCTTCCCGTGTAGCTCGCCAGGACGCCTGTATTATTTTTTTTTAAATCTCCACAAAATGCGTCACTTGGACATTAAGAACTCTCCAGGGATGAGAGCAGGAGATGTGGTGCCATGTTGGGGCCAAAATATACAAAAGCCCATATTAGATACCATTTCAGTGGAACGTAATCGGTGTTCCTTATCTGAAGGAAGGCAAACTATTTGCTCACCCTTCTGCCAGGGAGCCTATCTCTCCGGCTGTTGTAAAGTATGAGGAGAACCACCTTTATTAGGAGGATTCCAAGTATGTTTTGGGGGACTAAATGGCCAACACCCTGTCCCTGCTCTGTCTCTCATCCTGGCTCTGCTCATCTCATAATGGAACGATATAAATGCGTGCAGGAAAAGTGTTGACAGCTGTGTATCTGTTATGCCCAGCTCGACATGCAACTTTATTATCTGCGAGCCATTATTTTTTGATTGTTTTCTCTCTGCCAGGAATTCAAGGCAAGAAAATCCATTTCAATCTGGATAAAATGACAGGCTACCCCAATTTAGTGGAGATCTCATCAGTTCACCCGGGCGGGCAGTGTTAGAAAATTATACGGGGACAGGTGCCCATAATAAATCAGCTTAGGCTTCGGTGCCTTCGATGCATTTATAACGATGATGATGGTGATATTATATACATGCAGAGTACCTTTCATCCAAGGCTCCCACACTTTGGAAACCGTATAATGTTATATCTGCGCAACATTGAAATACTTGCATTTTTTTTTATAGCAGCTTGGATCTAGAAGCCTCAAAACACCAATGGATTCTTGTTTAAACAGGAGACCGTCCAAAAAAAAAATCCTTTCTGATGCGAGATAAATGCATTGCAATCACATGCTTTCAGAGTTGTGAACCAAGTATATTCCAGCCTCCACCCCAGAAAGCACTTAAGCGCACGCTAAACTTGGCAAATGTGCATCACCCCGTTGACTGCAACGCATTAGCTGAAGATAAGCGTGTGCTTAAAAGCTCCCTGGACTAAGACTAGCAAGCTGTTTCTTGAAGATTCAAACCAGCAGCGAAGAGGGAGGAGAGGCAGGGAGTCTCTTCATTGGTTCTCGAATTTAAACCTATTGGCTGCTGCCGTAATTAAAGAAAAATGCAACAAATCTTGGCGGGCAAACCCGAGTTTGCTGTGCTGGCTGGAAATACTTACGCTTTCATCCTGAAAAGAAATATTTTGAAACCATTAAGGCTTTTGTGTGTCGCCCTGCTTGTGTGATGTGAAATGGAGAGTGTGCGCAGAGCCAGGGCTGGCAGCAGGTAGCTTGGTTTAAAACCTCGTGCCCACTGTTTCTCCGTCCTCTGTTTTTTGGCGCAATCAGGTTGACGTTGAGCCCTGAAGGTAAATCGTCTCAGGTAGGAATGAGTTAGCAGAAGTGAGTTTTAGCGGCCCCGTCATCCTCCAGAGCTTCGCATAGGTTCCAAACAGGAATGGTCAGGTCTCCTGAAGGAGCTGCATCATCCCACCATAAGAGAGAGCCCGTCAGCAAAGTGACAGGCTCCTTGGGACAGGGCGCTGCCTTGTCCTCACAGCACAGGGCAGGAGTGCCTCTGCCCAATGAAAATACAGCCTAATTTACCATATAGGTGGTTAGAAAGGAGACGTCATCTTAGCCTGTGTCTGCACCCCACACCCGCACTGTGATTGCAGCTCGTGCAGCCACGCAGGAGCCGCTTGCGGTGGCTGAGGCGGTGGTAATGGTGAAAGGGTGGTGGTGAAGGTGCTTGCCCTCTCCCGCTGCCCTCACTGGTGCGCTTGCTGCTTCCACTGATAAGCAAAACCAATTAGCGCTGGGACGCAGCACCGCAAGCCGTGCAGGTTAACCTGTGTGGGGTGGTGGAGCCACTGAGAAGACGCCAATAAAGTGAATTCAGCCACTGTTCACTTGCACGGCTACGAGTTTGCTCGCTTCTCGTAAACAGGAACCAGAGGATTTCATTCCCATTTTCGAAGGACGAACCAACCCCCCCCCCAGATCTTTCCACCTCTGGGAGCAGGAGCGAGGAGTACGTCACTGTACTGAAACTGCAAGAAACTTTCAGTAAGCAATATGCAATCCCAGCCCGGGGCTTGGCTGGAGCTTCGGCCTGACGCCTCCGCTCCCACCGAAGCTGTCGTGATCCTGGAGGACGCTCCTTGGCAAGGCGCTCGCACTGCGTGACACCCGTCGTGTGCTGGAAGACGAATTCAGCCAACTTAGCACAGCCACTTTTAATGAGAAACTGCCCTCTTCGCAGCGTCCTGCTGCTGCATTCCCACGTGAAACCCTAGCGTGTGGCCAGCCTCTCCCCTCTGAAGCTGGTTAGTCTTTAGGTATGCCTCCCTTTAAAAAAAACTTTGGTTTAACATTTCTGAGCATAGGAAGGGATGTAACTTCACAGCTGCGCATTTTTAATAGGTTTGGATTTACGGCAAGTAGTTTTATTTGGAGAGAAATACAAAAGTAATTGGCGTTTGGCTGAGGATAGACACAGTCTAAAGCTACTTGGATTTTCTCGTAGCACAAAGCTACCCAACGTAAACGGATCTAAAAAAAGGAACGCAAACATTTTCTCTCTGAAGGCTTCTTCAGCACCAAACTTGTAATTAAACGACAAAGGTGCGCTGATCAGCTTGTGTCGCCCACTTGACACACGCTGATAATTCAGACTCACCCAAACACTAATACACACAGATGTAGGAGGCTAAATTTGGAATAGTGCGAGTACAGTCTTTTAGAGCGCTTCACCAGCGCACGTCAAATAAACACAGTTGCCAGGATGTGAGTCAAGCATCATTTTTAGCAGGCGAGCTGGACCGATCAAATGGCTGGAAAAATCAAACTTGCATAGAATTATTTTTTGAAGCTGCATAAGATTAAAATGTTAAAGCAAATAATTGGCAAACAGCTCAATCACAAGCAGCGTTTCCTTGGTTCTCAGTGAGTTTGCAACTTTTGTGGCCAAACACATGGTAATATTAAAGGCATTCATTTTACAGAACCGTTTGTACAAAAAGAAATAAGGAGGGGAAAACGAAAACAAGAATCACAGAGCCTGTACTTGAACGTAGAACAAAATGTAGCATCTTTCACGTACCTGTACAAAGTGTTAAATGATGTATGAGAGCCCTGCGGGGCTTTTTCATGAAGGGCTAGCACTCTCAGAAGCACAAGGCATCCAAATACCACTGAAAAATGGAGCCTATAGCAGGGCTGGATGTGTTTCATCTCGCAGTTAACATGGCCGAGGAGGATGGCAATGTGCCTTTACATTGCAAACTGACCTTTCTTCCCCTCTTTTAGGTAAGGGCTGCTTCACTTTTTTCAGAAACAGGAAATGGGGTCAAATAAGTCCAACAAGCTGTAATTCTCACTGAAGATATTTAATCTTAACCTTCACATGCCAATAAATGTACATACAGAAGTACTTACGATAGGCTGGGACCCTAGCTTTGCAGGTGTCGTCTAGTCCATGGAAAAGCTAACTCTGAAGTTACTGACTAGCTGCAAAAATTCACATGTAAAAATACAAATATGCCAATGTGTAGGAAGTGTTCACTGATTGGTCACGGATCTACTATTGAATTTGATTTAGTGTTAATCTAAATCTAGCCAGATGGCTTTGAAAAAAAAGAATTGAAGTCTAAAGGATGCATCTCTTTCGTGAATCCATTTCTCCGGGATATAGCTTAAATTTGTTGTTCTAACTATTTATATATTCCCATTGCTGAGCCAAGACAAACTCGCAGAACTGAATCAGTGTATTTTTAATGTTCTGTGCAAAAGAATGAGGACTGTAGAAAGTTGGTTTTTCTTGGGGCTGGTACCAACACAAAACATTTTGGCGTCATCCTGATTTCATGAGTATCATTGTATTAAATTGTGAGCATCACAACTTCGCTGCCAGCAAAATATCCCAAAACATCTGACAACTTGTTCCGGAGAGAATTCTTTAGAAGTTGATGGCTTGTACAGATATTCAAAATCTTCTGTCACTCTTTTTCCTTTTTTCTTTCAAAAGCATTTACAGTTCTCTGGAAGAAGTGTGTAGCAGGATGGGTAAACATAAGTGAATCCTGGACTGGAGCTGGAGGGACTGGAGCCCTGTCTCCAGCTCAGGGAATTTGAATCCAACTTGTTGTATTATCTACAATTAGATCAACATCTGCAACTGTCAGAACGGTTCTGGAGAAGCAGGATTACCTGAGAAGTCAGACAGGGCTTCAAAGAGTGTCATCCACATTGCAAAGGCATGGGGTGACTGTGCCCATACAGGAGATCCTTCCTCATTTTCTGCACAGAAAACAGCACTTGCTAACAGGGCTCCAGAGCCTATAGACCGCTAAGTGCCTCCTCTAGTATTCGCAGCAGCATGATCTCCTGTTGAACTGTTATGCCATCTGGAGAACTTGTGGTATGTACGTGGTATCCCTTCCCTGACAGTTATCTTGCTTTGCTCTCGGGACATGGGAAGACCTTGTAGAAACGTATAGGCTTTATATTTAACATTAAACATGGATGGTACCTTTTACGTGATTTAAATCTTTTATGTGTCACTGCGCAGCACGTGCAAAATGTGTTTTCTCTTGTCTGCTGCTTTCTGGGGCAACACAGAATATTTCCCCAAAAGCTATGCAGCCCTGAGCCACCTGCCAGATTCCCATGTATTATAATATTTTCGGCCAGCTGCTGTGATAGCTGTTCATGCCAAGGGCAAGAATTCCCTTGCTCTGGTTTTAGTTTTCGCGCAGTCCAGAGCCTGCTTTCAGCCAGTGCCGAACTGTGAGCCTAAGGCCTGAGTCAGCGAGAGTTAAAATAAAAGGTCAAACTTCTCAGAGCTGGTAACCAGTTGGTGGAGCCCAGGTATCGTGTCCTGTTCGTGTCCTGTTCCAGACATCGGTGTGATGGATCCCCTTCCTCTCCTCTCTAGTGCTTTATCTTTTACTGGGGGCCTTCTAGGCAGAATAGCAAATACACAGGCAGAGTGATCCCAGAGGAGATTTTTGGCAGCACATACTGGCTGATTGCTGTTGCTGATTGCTGGGAGCTGGTGGTGTGCCTCTGGCTGGGCCACTCTTAACCCCAACTCTGCCAGGGACATGATGCTGACCTGGGTGAGTTGGATGTTTTCCCAATTTTAAGAGCTAATACTGGCCTTGCCTCCTCTCCTCTCCTCTCCTCTCCTCTCCTCTCCTCTCCTCTCCTCTCCTCTCCTCTCCTCTCCTCTCCTCTCCTCTCCTCTCCTCTCCTCTCCTCTCCTCTCCTCTCCTCTCCTCTTTTTCCCTTCCCTTCCTTTCTTTTTGTTTTTTTTTTTTTTATTTTACAATTGGATATTAAATAGGCTTTTATTAATATTCTTTTCTGATGCCTCGCATTTCTAAATAGTTTGTAGTTTTCTGATGGACGCATCACTTCCTTGTCAAAGTATTTGGAGATATTTGGGAGCATTCAGAAAACAGTAGCCTACTTCCAAGTGACCATTTGTTTTGGGTGGCCAGTTCAAAACATATGCTGGGTATGGGGTTTTGATTCTTCGGAAATTCTTGACATTCCCCTCTGGAAGTCTGATGTCTCAGATGGGACATCCAAGACCATTGGCTGCTTCTCTAAAAAAACATCAGGCCACATTGCTCCAGGAATATATTTAATCACACTCTTGTCCGCAACACAGGAGAAATACATACCATCACTGCCTAAAGAGCTTGTTTCTGCAGACTGCTGATACAAAGGAAGGTCGTGGTTAGTGACTTTGTAGGCACGGTCAGAAAGCATCATAAACGTGCGCATAGAGAAACTGCCTTCTCAAAACTGGTTTGGGTCTGAACAAAGACATATTTTGTGCTGAGCTAACGCAGCTCAGCGGTTATTTACATTTGGTTTCTGATCTCAGAAAAGGTACAACAGCCCAGAAAAAAAGATAAATCCAAGTGGAAGAGGTAGATAAACAACTCTATGGGGAAAAAACCCACTCTGATGAAACATATGCTGTTGAAATTGCTGAGAAGGACCTCTCTGGATCCCTGCTCAGGAGGTGAAAAGCCTTATCTCTTACTGCAGGAGAGCCAGAAGAAAAGGTTGTGCTCAGCCACTGAAAATAGTCCAAATGGAGAAGAGGACATCTGGGAACAAGCGACTTACTGCTACTTGTAGCTGGTAGCTGGAGAGGCTCTGGTCTTTTAGAGCTGGGCGTTCACCAACACAGCTCTGAGCTGTGGGGAAGAAATGCTAGAGAGGTGATGCATTCTGGCAGAGTTTTACATGCAATTTCTTTAGCATCTCTGAATTTTGCAGGGTGTGGAAAGTCTGAATGAAACCTGTGTGGGATTCCTGTACATGAAGTTGTGAGGAAAAAATTGCACACCTTATGGTTTACTGAAAAAAAATATTTCTGACTGTGGAATTAGAAGATTCGTGGTAATAATGCTTCAGTCTTTCATACCGTATGTTCGTGGGTAGCTCCTGAAGAATTATAGACGTGATAATGGATTACAATTGCATTCCCTCAGATAGCCTTAACTTCTGAGCAGAGGCCTATGCTGCTCTTCCATTGACCTGAAAGCAGATAGAGAGCTACCACCCACATCTTCCCTGGCTTTCTAGGATCTGTACAACAAGGACCTGAGTGGTCAATGCCCGCTGGGGCTGCTCAGCAGCACCTGGCCAGCCTTATCTGCCCCGGAGGAGGGACAGTGGGAGTTGGGGGGCAGAGCCGATCCAAGGGTAAGTCCAGCTGTTCATCTATCTATTGATTTTTTCAAAGCCTGAATGGCCAAGTTTCACATAACACAGTGCTGCGCAACTGCTGCCCGCTGAGGCCCTTCTCAGATGGGGCTTTTTGCGTGACATGAAAAATTTAAATTCATGTTTCGACCTTGGCGAGCAACAGGCTGCAGCAGTGTGTGCTGTCATGGCAAAACTACACAAGAGGAAAGGATGCCTCTGAAGCAAAAGGGTTAATGGCCAGTCCGTTTTTAAAGGGGTTGTTGAAATGGGCAACTTCCTGCTTGCATTTTTGAATTGTTTTGGTGGCTGATTGACTCAGAGATTGACCTCCCTCTGCTGCTGGGCAGGGGAAATCTGGGGCGTGTGGCTGTGAGAGCAGGACAGGACCCCTGTGTTATTCTCTTATTCTTGTTTTTTAGGCCTTTCCGTCTCAGTCGATCTCCCTCAGCGTTCTCCAGATTGAGCTCTTTGGCACATCTACAGTAGCTGTGGAGACGTCCTTTCTCAGGAAGCAGTGCAGGGCTAAGGAAAGTTGAGCACTTGCACTGCAAACACAAATGGTGTCTTTTTCTTCCTTGTGGGTATGTTAATCCAAACAACCTACTGAAGAGCTGAGCCAGTTCTCACATATTTAATCGTGTATCTTATTTGGGTTTTGTTTTGGGGTTTTTTTGCTCTGCAAGTCTGAACAACTGGTCATGCTCATTCTCACCTTTTCCCTGCTCCTGCTGGTCCTGGCTTTTTCCTGTGAAGCATCTCTCCTTTGTGAAGTAAGTGGTGCTTTAAAGGGAATTCTTCAGCGGAAATGCAAGGGCAAAAACAGTGTGATCACTTGTCTTCATATGCGAAGGGAAAATCCAACGGCAATTCTGAAGAAATTCTTAATTTCTGAACGCTTCTCCCATTTGGTATTTGCTTGTGTCCTTCCCTCCATACCTTCCCCAATCCAGCTATGATTTTATTAGATGAATGCCAAAACATTGTATTCTTCTTGTACAGCCAAAAAAACAATGCATGTCCTAATGATTTTCTGCCTCAAGTGTGATACTTTAAAATATTATTCGTACTACATAGGAGCAGAAAACTCTCCCAGGACACCTTTGGAAGCGGGTAATTTTTTTCATCAATTTCCACAGGCTTTGGTTCAAACCCCCAAGACGTTTCTCTGCTGCAGTCATGACTAACAGTCATAACAAACTCATGGCAAACTGGGTTGGCTTCTTTGGGGAAACGTGTTTAGTCACAGAGTATATCTGAAAGGTAACACACCTACTTTCATCTTACCAACCCCCAAACTCGGAGCATGGAGTGATGCACAAATATGCATAACTACGTTTTAACAGCATAAGGCAAATTTTGGATTCTGCGGCACCCTTACTCACCTTGAGTGGGATTTCACCCCGTCAACAGCCCTGCTAGTTTTGATAGAGCTTCTGGGGTGAGGAGCTAAGGGACGTGAATAAGGCTAAAACACTGTGGTTCTTCATCTGTGTTTTTTGAACGTGAACAGCAGAACTCATAGAGGAAATCATTAGCACAGAATAATTTAACCTCTGGAGGTCATCTAGGCCAAAAAAAATAAATGACTGGGTAGCATTTTGTTGTTCAGTTTTAACTTTGACTTTGTATTATTTTCCTAATTCCTGGAAAAAACTCAGGTATCCCATTATTGGGATATACCATGCAAACTATTAAATGAAGGTATTTACAAACTGAATAATCAGAGCTTATTCCCACCTGTGTTTGATGATACTTCACAAAGCTCACTCATGAGACACCTTAGGTTGGGAACACAACTGAAAAAAAAAAAAAAGGGTAGTTTCTGTCTTGCTGAACTGCATCAAAATAAACCTGAGTGGCCAGAAGGTCGGTTGACAGTTGGAGTCCTCTACGAAATTCTGGGTAAAATGATAATATTATAATTGCAAAAATTAGTAGCACTTCTGTTATTGTGTCCCACGTGCGATGACAAATAACACAGAAAGCCCATCTCATTTGGAAGCAAACAGATTTTTTTAGTTGGTATTCTCTACGTTTTAGTGAGGATGAACGAAGCCTTTAGTTGCACTACTTGGCATGTATAATTAGAAGGCTCTTCTTGGTTACTTTGGCGCAACCCAGGGCTGTCAGTGGAGCTATACTGGTATACCGAAAAGATGTTTGACCTCCGTTTCTTCTCAGACATACTTAATAACGCTAAACTCTTCGAATGACAAGCGTAGCCCCACAACTCGAGCTTCTGTTGCGGTGCTAGCTTTTGCTTGCCCGCTGCCAGGATTTACTCCTCTGCAGCCCAAACATTCCTGGGCAGGAAGCTTCATGTCTGCCCAGCCTGTGGTTTTTCTGATTTGTATATGAAGTACTAGAGGGACTAACTGGTTTGATGGATGAGAGGTGTCAAAGTTAGACCATATGGCCTGCTCGGTCTCTGCCTGTGTCTGCGAATGCAAGCAAAAATATGCTGGGATTTTTCTCCCTTTGGAGTTTCTTTCAGGGATCCCATTACAGAGTGTGATTTTGCAGAGCCTATAATAACGGAGAGGCAGTTAAAATAAATCCTTGGGGTTTAAAGTTGGCAGCTAGAGCGTGCTTATACAAAGGGTTGTATGTGAACTAGGCTTCCTTCTCGGGCTCAATGACATGACATCAGCTGAGGACCCAGCTTTTGTAGCCTTCCTCCCACCCCAGACTTCTGACACTCCGGTCTGACACTCCAGTCCTCAGTTCAACCAACAGCAATGTCTTTGATGCCTTAGGTCAGATTTTTTTATCTTACTTACATCTGTCTGTCTCATGCAGGTAACGCAAGACAGCCAAAGAGTATGTAAAGAAGTCTATAACTAGCTGTCCAACTTCCAATGCTGATTAACTAATTTGCATCTCTTTTAGGACAGAATGAGCCTTCCTGAAATACAGCAGTGAGAAGCCCTGCCCCTAGACCTTAGGAGAGCTGTGGTGGTAGCAAGCGTAGAGGTACATCCTCAAAGATGAGAGGACAGGATCTCTGGTAGCATACACCTTCTTGGACACGATAGAGTAATTTATGTATCAGAAATTGCCAAACTCAGCTCACAGTGATCTGACAATTCCCAAGGGATAGCGCCGCCTTTTTTCTGTTCTGATAGTGGTACTACAGTGAAAGAGAAGAAAACATATGTGTGTACATTATTTACTAGAAGTGTTAATTTAGCAGAGACTCGAATGTTTTGATTCTTGTGACAAGAACATGTAGTCCTCAAAGGCTGAGGAGACGTTCAGCGCTAACGTGAGGAAGGGCCCCGGGACTGAGGCCGGGAGCGCCTGTTGTGGGACTGAGCTGAGCGGTGCTCTGCCTACTCCAGGGGAAGACGTGATATAAAATATCTGCAAGGACACAAGGAAAATACATCCTAGGCTGTGCCAAGCCTCTTCTGCTGTCTCCTGAGGTTGCCTTTGCTCAGACCAGAGGTGAGGGGGTCAGAAGCAGCAGCTGGAACTGTAGGTCACACCACTGGGTTGGTGCGTGCTACCAGCGGGCAGGGGAAAATGGGGAGTCTGCTCCGCTTTGTGCCGTGGTGGGGAAGTGTTGGGGGGTGGCTGCACCTTATCACAGGTGTTTGAATGTCATCTTTGCTGCGTTTCCCTGCCTTCTGCTCCCACAGGTGTGCTGCACCTATGACAGCCTCTTCCCAGTGAAGTAAGTGCTCACGCTCTGCACATCTTCATGAGTTTACACAGAAAAACAGATCCTTTTATACAACAGAAATTCAGTAACAATATTTTTGCACTGGCTATCATCTTCATTAGCCCCACCCACCTACAACCTGCATGCCATCTCCACAGAGGACTTGAATTCCCAGAGAAAAAAGGGATATGAAAAAGAATTGCATGTGTGTATATTAATAAGGACCGGTCAAAGTATGGAGTAGTTTAGGAGAGAATATCTAATGTTTAACTACCTTTTCACGCAAAATAATCCATGTTTCGTGGGCTCTCCTGCACATCCTTAGCAGTGGCTGCGAACTGGCCATTAAAAAGATACCACCTTAGTATAATGAACACCGGCCCACAGGATTTTGCTTATGTGGGGGGCAGGTATCATGCTGGGACAGAGGGATTAGTTGAGCTCTTTAGAATTCCCTTTGATCTGCACCAGAAATACCCAATATAATACCTCTGACCTGATTATATTTTAAACCTCAGTTCCTCGAGCATTTGGACTCTGCACTGTCCTCCCAAAAGGCAAATGCAACCTCAGTACTTTTTGGGATTTTGCTTGTATCAGCTCCTTTATTTTAACATCATTTAACTATTAACTGGACAATTTGGTGCTGCTTAGTGTACCAAAAGAATGGTGCTTTTACATGGAGAGAATGTCATTTGTATAACTCCATCCATCACTTTGGCACTTACCCAAAAGGTACAATTAAATCTCTATTAAAGCATTGGGATTCTGGAACACTGATCTTTCACAGATCATTTCATCAAAAGGCTCAAATAACTAATTACTTGTTAAAAGGATGAGCCAAAGCTTCTGGTGGGTATATTGGCATGTATATAAAAATGAAGTGTCTGAGATTCTCAAGCTTTCACGGGCGGAATTTTGAGGCTCTTCTTTTGTAAAGTGTTAAACGTATAGTTAACTTCATGTGTGTTTACATGCTCCTAGCTCTTCCACTAAAGGAAAAAGATTAAAAAAAAAAGTCTCAATGGAATATTTTCAGTCACGTCTAATAATTAAAAACAAAAACAAAAACAAAAAACCAAACCACTGGCTTTTCAGCTCTTCAAGGTTTGCAAGCATATGTGTTCAAATCAGTCAGCTTCTGCTACAGGAAGCTATGCACACATTTGGGTAAGATAATTCAAAAAAATGTTTATACAAGGAGAAAAGACTTCAACAAGTGAAAAAGGCATCTTTATTTAAACTTTACAGAAATTAAGGAATGATCCAGAAAGCATAATTCTATACCTGTGTTCAAATTCATGTATTCAATCTCTTCGGTACTCTTTGCTACTTTATAAATATGTATTTTACAAGTTAGAGTCCAAAGGTACCAAGTGGCCCTAATGACACTTACTTCTCTATATAAATGAGAAGAAAGATTTCCTCTGCACTTGGATGTACGTATTCACATAATGGATATGTTCCCGTTCACAGTGCTTGCTTACACAGGACATGCTCTGTGCACGTAAACACATATACAGGCAGCAGCGCACAAAAGGTGGAAGCAAACACACGGAGAGGGTGTTTTTGAGATGCCAGCTGTTAGAGAGCTCCAGCCTTTTGGGAACCTGGCAACCCTACACAACACTCGACTGATCTGGTTTTGTGATGGAAGTTCTGCCCCGGTGCCCGAATGTGAGACTGGTGTCTGCTTTGCCTAGGCAGCTTGATTATGATCACAAAAACAATGCAACGCATTTACGTGTGTGAGTATGTGCATAATAATGCAGTTGAGAACACATACACTGCAATCTTTCTGTGAAGCTCTTGCCACGTGACTGGGAGTTGATATACCTGTCACAGGAATGCACTACGCGTCGCAACATATAGTTTCTGAGGGCTGCGCTCAGTAGCAAATAAATTAAGAAGGAACTAGGCTTGGTCCCATTGTGGTCGTCATTAAAGAAATGGTTCTTCTCACACAGAACAGGAAAATTGCCAGTATCTCCTGTGACTTGGTGTTATTCAAAGGTCTTGTAGTCGATGTGGGGCATCAGGAGAGTAGAAAAGAAGGGAAACTTGGGAAACAATTCCTTTAAATTATTTTTAGAAAACACGGGGCTGAATTGCCAACTTTGATATCTCTTTGTAAGGGAGGAATCTCCAAAGTTGCAGGAAGTACGTCTGCCCTCTGAGAGGAGAGAGAGTCAGAAATGATGGAGACTTATACAACCTCTGGGCAACTTTGCACCGCTTCTTTCCAAAGGGCCTTGTACCTCTGCCTGTTTAAGGGCAAGCCTGCAAGTGCTGATGCAGAGAGAAATCCACACTCGCAGTCAGCAGAGCATAAGCTATTCAATGCCCTTCTGACTGCAAGCTGTCATTTTTTTGTGTTCAGAGTGAATAAACTAATGTGAGGACTGCATGGTGTTCTATCAAAGCATGTAGTCCATCTGAAGGTGTTTGTTTCATGCCCCGATAAACGGCGTGAGGACATGTAAAAATATTTAAGGGTACAAGACCATCTGGGATAGTTTGGGAGTGCAGTGCAGAGTGAAAGGAACCAAAATCAGTGCAGCCTCATTCATAGTGGATTGTGGGAGAGGCCCCTACCCCAAACCTTGGGGACAGTTGATTGCAGTAGACCAAAACAGAGCAAGGACATGACTTAAGAAGCCTCGACTAAGGGTTTACTGTTCAGGTTTGCTCTTGGGCCTGCTTGTACTTAGGCGTGTTTCTTAGGAAACCTATCTATAGCATCCTCATCAGATTTTGTCCAAACCACTGTGTCTTATACACAACACAAGCCATGGTAATATGTCACTGTCTGCACCTCAGAGTGGAGATATGCCTTCTGTCAGCCAGATGCAAAGGCATTCGAGACACAGCATTTTCTGTTCTTTGTCTGTCGCTCCATGAGGATGCTTGTGTGCATAATATCCTTGTTCAAGCTACTCTTGTGTCTGGTGTTTTCAACTCTGTGCCTTGGTCCAATTCCCAAACCAAGGTTCAAACTAGTTCCTGAGCATACTCATACCTCACTGCAGAGTATGTGCACTGCCTACCTCTTTTAGGACATCTCCAGAACAGGCTAAAAACTTATTTTGAAAGCTTTCCCTTCACGTCTGGAAGACTGTCCACCTTTAAAGCGTTTCATGGTGGGCCAACTTGGGCGTAGCAGTTCTGTCTTACATTCTCTTCCGGTCTCTCTGTAAGTCAGGCAAACTTTAAGATGACTTCAAGACTACTTAAACACTTCTTTTTTGACAGTCAAGTTATTCAGTTTTGCAGACTCATTAAGACCTGTCAAACCGAAACCTTTCCCCTGCAAGGCTTTAAGATATTTTGTTGTTACAGGATTTCTGGTTCATAGAATCATAGCATAGTTTGGGTTGGAAGGGACCTTTAAAGGTCACTTACTCCAACCCCCCTGCAATGACCAGGGACATCTTCAACTAGATCAAGTTGCTCAGAGCTCCGTCCAACCTGCCCTTGAATGTTTCCAGGGGTGGGGCATCTACCACCTCTCCAGGCAACCTGTTTCAGTGTTTCACCAACCTCATCGTAAAAAAAAAAGTCTTCCTTATATCTAGTCTGAATATACCTTAGTTTAGTTTAAAACCATTACGCCTTGTCGTATCACAACAGGCCCCGCTAAAAAGTCTGTCCCCGTCCTTATTGTAGGCCCCTTTTAAGTACTGAAAGGCTGCAATGAGGTCTCCCCGGAGCCTTCTCTTCTCCAGGCTGAACAACCCCAACTCTCTCAGCCTGTCCTCACAGGAGAGGTGCTCCAGCCCTCTGATCATCTTTGTGGCCCTCCTCTGGACTCGCTCCAACAGGCCCATGTCTATCCTGTGCTGAGGGCATCAAAGCTGGAGGCAGCACTCCAGGTGGGGTCTCGGGAGAGTGGAGTAGAGGGGCAGAATCACCTCCCTTAACCTGCTGGCTACGCTTCTTTTGATGCAGCCCAGGATACGCTTGGCTTTCTGGTCTGTGAGCGCACATTGCCAGTTGTTTAATTCCAAACTGGAGAGCTGTTGGTCTCACTCCAGACCCTGGCACCTGAGGTGAGATTTTATCCTTTGTCTCCCCTTGCCCTCTTCCCTGGATACACAAATCCTCTCCTTCACTTAAAAGCTTTATGTACCTTCCCTTCCTGATGTTACGGTAGCCACTAGCAGCCAGCCTGGGGTCCTGCTCCCAAGAGCTAGTCTTGCAGTCCCTTTGACTCAGGTGTGGTGCAGCGGTCCCACAGCACAGGTCTCCCCCTACAGCCGTCTCCAGTCTGTCTACCTCTTTGTGCCCATTAAGGCCAGCCAGTTTCCCTCCTGCAATATAGTTTTTCTGCAGGATGCTCTGACTCCTTCCCTAGTGTGTCTGGTAACTGGCACAAGCTGTCTGATCCCCCAGACTACCCAGATCACTTGTAAGGGAGTGGGGGAGGATGTTGCTGATCAGTCTCAAGGAAAGCCCAAGTTTGACTCTCCTTACCCTAACCCTACTCCATATCCCAGGCAGTCTGTTCTGGGGGTTCTGTCTTCTTCTGCATTCCGGATCAAGAAGAGGGAAGAGGCAATGTTTTTTTCTGTAAAGGCTGACAGCCACTCTCAGGGGCACAGTCCGAAAGCACTTCGTACACCAGCAGTTCTATTACTTACACACTTGATGATTGCACAAAGGTTACATGGTTTCAGATTTCCTAACCAGAACCCTTTCTGGGAATATGGAGCCAAATTTTTGTCCTTGGCAGATCATTAAGACCCTGCCGAAGTCGGCGAAGTTGTAAATGAGACCAGCATTTGACCTACTTCCTATTATTGTTTGTTATTAAGAAAGTCACTTCTCAGGTTCATGTGAATTTATGTATTTAAACACACATCTAAAGAGCAGAAGAATACAAAAGTAACTTCAGGAAAAACTACTCTTTCCATGCTGGTGCAGATCTGAAGATATGTTCCTGGAGATAACGTCAGGCTCTTAATCAAAATTGGGTCCTAGAGCTTATGATGTTACTCAAGCTTTCCGGATTAATGATGATTTGCTTACATATTCCTTGGCAGTGAGCTAACAAGCCTCCATTAAACAAAATGTATATTAATATTGTCCTGTCTAAGTAATGGTCTTCACAGTCCACTGTAATTATGCTGAATTAGCTCTGCAGAGACAACTTGAGGAAGCACACGTTCAACAAAGTGGAGTATAACGCGTGCATCTTTGGGCAGTGTATGCATGGTACATACCTGACGGGAGAGCCTGTCAGTTCAGTGACATACCCTCAAATAAGAACAGGAAAGTTCGTGGATCTCTAGGGCTCCTATACTGACATTTGTTTTCCCTCAGCGGTACATATCTGTGTAGATACTGTCACTATGTGTGTGTAAATGAGAGACACAGAGAGAGAGAGAGTGTGTGTGTGTGTGTGTGTGTGAAAGAGAAAAAAGTAAAGGAAAGGGGAGTGTGAATCTCCAAAGACCCCTCCAGGTTTAGAAGGAGCAAATAACTGGTGGTGTGTTTGTGAGTGACCCTTGGGATCTACCACGCACCACCCTTCAGGACACGTATTTCCAGTTATTTCTGATCACCCTGTTTGGTAGCTTTCCTGTTCTTTCATGCTTTGCCTAAAGGGAGAAGATTATTCAACTATTAGGTCATCTTGTACAACTGCTTTTCTTTCTCAAGAGTCCTCTTTTCCAGAAAGGTACTTCAACCAAAATTGTAGCAGAGATTCCTAAAGGATGAGATACTGTTGATGAGCTTACAGGCAAAGCCAGCATGACCCGACACTCTGTCACATCGTAACAAGAAAAAAAGGCAAATTTCTTCTGCAGTTGCTCTATGTAGCATCTTTATAGACATTTCCGAACAGATTCAACGGCAAAGTTTTTTCTCTGCCTTCCCAGTGCTTGCATTCAGACAAATATATGTTTGTACCATTAGCTATCGTGGCAGCAAAGCTCCAACAAAGATCAAAATCTGAAGGGAAAAAAAAAAAAAAAAAGGTGTCCGTTTAGTTGTACGGTTTTGCCAAACACAGGTCTGAGATAGCAAAGACCTTTTATCATCAAGCAAACATGATATTGCCAAAAAGTTAATTCCTGCTCTGCCTTTTAACCTCACAGCAATACCACTTTACCCCGTGATAGCTTTGAGGTTCAAACCCTTAGAAGAATCTTGTGCCGACGCTTCAGGATGCGGGGGGGTGTTCAGTAGGTGTCATCCTCACTCTGTGTTGGTGTGGTATCAAAGTGCAATATGTAAACTTGTTTTTGTGAGAATTCTCTTGCCTTCTTGTTGACTTTTGGAATTGGAGTGATGGGGCGTGTTGTGGTTGGGCGTCCGTGGTTTGGGGGGCAATACTGGCAATCAAATTCGGTTTATATTTTGCTGGTTGCTCCACGCCGGCTGCGCTATCTGTCATGGAATAAGCTGGCTCTTTGTGGACTGCGGGTCCTGAGGGCACTGCCTATCTCCCTGGGGTGAGCCTGGCAGGAGTCCTGGACAGGTCCTGACACTGAGACCTAGCAAGACACGAGTGTCCATGTGTTCTTGCCCCAGCTCCCTCTTTCCTCCCACCTACACGCTGCTTTCCACTGCAAGATAACCTGGATGTGCAGGCTGGCCTGTCTTCCAACTAAAAAGCTGATCAATTAGCAGGTATTCTGCAGCCCACCTGCATAGCTGATCCAGAAACCGAAAAGCATTTCATTTATCAGCTATGGTTTTGCCTTTCTCCTGCAGGTGGTTTCTAGTGCTGGGTGGTGATCCCTCACCGTTGAATCATTCTTTCCTAACTGGTGTCACTGTCTGTGACTCCACCCGTTGTATCAGTGTCGCTTTTTCCTTGGTGCAGGTACATACTGTCCATCGCGTACTGTTAGCCTTGGAGCATGGAAGGTTGTCTGCAGGAACTACCTCTGGGGGGACAGATGGACAGACAGACAGAGGAAGCTGTAAGCAGCAATAGATGTTGTCCTGATACCTGACTAGGGGCAAATTTCCAAGCTCTTTTCCGTGCCCTTTGGGCACTAATAGACCCTAATAGCCTAGACCAGCCTCACCTGGGCTTCCCCCCCACCCGCCCCCCAGGCAATGGGCCCAGGAGCCCTATTAAAGCACGGTCCTGGGCCTTTAGTTCTTGCCTGAACTATGTTATGGGTGTGCTTGTACTCAGTGCTGTCTCTGACCTGGTCTCCAGGGTGGACCTTCAGCTCTGTCTCTTGCTGTTCGTGACTAGACCTTGGAATGTCCACTGGACCTGATCCATCAGCTTGCCCTGTAGGGGTTGTCACTGGAGCATGTTGTTCCCGCTGTGTTTGTGCCCTGTGGGATGGTACCCTAGTTGGTGAGGGCACTGCTTGCACTGGGGTCACCCTTGGCTTCTGGCTTATCTGCTGCTCTTGCTGTTCTCTGACACTCTCATAGATCTTGGCAGGAATGCTCATTTGAAATTTTAGTAAGGGATTATCTTGTGTGCTGTTTGGTTATCTAATTTTAGTGTATCTTTTTAAAAAAATGCAAGTTGTGTGTATCATAAAGCAATATTTAATCTCTTCCCTTGTACAGTCAGTATGAGAGTCTGGAATTGTAAGCAAATAGTTATGAGGTTGATGGTCCATCTAGGTTGGAGGCGTTGCCAAGGTGTTTGATGTGGGGTGTCAGCCTGCATCCCGCATCAAAACCACTTCTTTAAAGAAAACAAGACGGGTTATTGTCATAGGATACCCTCTCCTAAGGGCAACAGAAGGCCCAATATGCTGACCAGACCTGCTTCTTAGGGAAGCCTGCTGCCTCTCTGGGGTTCAGGTTAAAAATGTTATGAGAAAACTTCCTATCCTGATACAGCCCTCGGATTATTATCCAGTATTGTTTTTTCACGTAAGCAGTGACGAAGTTGCAATAGGAAGTTCAACAGCAATCGAAAGGGACTTCAGGGCCTTGGGACAACTGGTTAAGGGTTCAGGAGCACAAGCAGTGTTTTCCTTTAGCCTTTCAGTTGCACAGAATGATGTTGGAAGAAACAGGCAGACCCAGCTGATCAATACTTGGCTCCATGACTGGTGTTATTGGCAGAATTTTGGGGTTTTTGATCACAGGAAGGTCTACAAGACACCAGGCCTGCTAGCAAAGGACAGGGTACACCTGTCTCAAATGGGGAAAAAGATCTTTGCACGAGAGTTAGCAGGGCTCATTGAAAGAGCTTTAAACTGGATTTGAAGGGGGAAAGGGATAAAACCAGGCTCGCTAGTGATAAGTCATGAGATGGCATGACAATGTTTGAGGGATGGTATGTGAGTGAGGTCCTTCAGCCTGCTCCATGGTGTGCTAAGTACGCTGGAGCACATTTGAAATGTCTCTATACTAATGCATGCAGCATGAGGAATAAACAAGAGGAGGCAGAAGCTTTGGCCCAGTCTCACAGCTACAACATCATTGGTTTAAGTGAAACCTGGTGGGATGAGAATTGTGACTGGTGTGCCGTGATGCACGGTTATAGGTTCTTCAGGAGGGATAGGCAGGGCAGGTAAAGCAGGGGGGTGGCAATGCTGTATATAAGGGAGGGGTTGGATTCTATGGTGCTTACAGTTGGTGACGACGTGGGGAAAGCAAATAAAGCAGATGTTGTTGTGGGAGTCTACTATCAACCACCCAGTCAGGATGATGACACCAATGAATTATTCTTGAAGGAATTAACGGATGTGTGTAGATCAGTTCAACTGCCCGTGGGAGGTGACATCAACTGGGAACATCATACAGCGGACACAAACAGGTCCAGGAAATTTCTGGAGCATGTTGAAGGTAACTTCTTGGTGCGGGTACTAAGAAAGCCAACTCAAAAGGTGTACTCCTAGATTTGTTGTTTGTAAACAGAGACCCATGGGTGAAGTGGTGATTAGTGGCTGTCTGAGTCACAGTGACCAGCAAGTGGTTGAGTTTCACATCACTGGCAACAGGAGAAAAACTGCCTGCAAGACTTTGACCCTGGATATGGGGAGAGCAAATTTGGGGCTGCTGAAAGAGTTAGTTAGTAAGGTCCCCTGGGAATCTGCTTTTGAAGGTATTGGGGTCCATGAATTCTTCTCACTTTTTAAGAGCCATCTCTTAAGAGCACAGGAGCAGGCAATTACAAAGCTTGGGAAGTCAAGCTAGTGGGGAAGAAGGCCAGCTTGGCTGACCAGGAATCTTCTAGAACTCAAGCAGAAAAGGAAACTGTACCAACATTGGAAGCAAGGACAGGCAACACAGGAAGACTACAGAGATGCTGTTGACCACTGCAGGGAGAAATTCATGTGGCCAAAGCTCAATTAGAATTCAAGCTGGCCAGTACTGTGAGGACAAAAAAGGGATTTTTTTTTAAAAATATGTTAACCGCAAAAGCAGGATCAATGATAACATTGTTCTGTTACTTGATGAGGTCGGTCACTTCACAAATAGGGATGTACACAAAGCAGACAGATTTAATGACATTGCCTCTGTCTTCAACACTGTTGATGGGCCCTGGGACCCCTGGAGCCCTGTGTTGGAAGACCGTAACCCAGAGGATGATAAGCTCCCAGCTGACTCTGAAAGTGTTTGAGACTTGCTGCTTCAGCTGGTTGCGCTTAAGTCTATGGGGCCTGATGGGATTCATCACAGGGTACTGAAAGAGAGGGCTAATGTACTGGGACCTCTCTCCATTATTTTTCAATAGTCTTGAGAATCTGGAAAGGTCCCAGTCAACAGGAAGCTGGAAAATGTTGTGCCAATTTTCAGGAAGTGTAAGAAGGAAGACCCTGGTAATTACAAGCCTGTCAGTCTCACTTCAGTGCATGGTAAAATTACGGAGAAGGTTATTCTGGGAGTTACTGAAAAACACTTGAGAGACAAAGCAGTCATTGGTCATAGCCGACATGGGTTCACGAGGGGAAAATCCTGCTTAACCAACTTAAATTCCTTTTCTTGAAAAGGTCACTCATGTAGTTGACTCATCTAGGAAGCAAGTCAATGCTTTTGGATTTTAGCAAAGCTTTTGATACTGTCTGTCACGGTATCCTTCTGGACAAAATGTCCAGCAGACAGCTAGACAAGTCCATAATATGTTGTAATACTGTAAGCAATTGGCTTACAGCTTGAGCTCAAAGAGTTATAGTAAATGAGGTTACATCAGGCTGGTGGCCAGTCACCAGTGGGGTTCCGCAAGGCTCAATTTTAGCGTCGGTTCTCTTCAATGTTTTTATAAATGATCTGGATGCAGGAATTGAATGTACATTAAGTTGGTTGATCATATGAAATTAGGAGGAACCGTGGACTCCCTTGAGGGTAGAGAGGCCTTACAGAGAGATCTGGATAGACTAGAGAGCTGAGCGATCACCAACCATATGAAATTTCACAAGAGTGAGTGCTGGGTTCTGCACCTGGGACAGGATAATCCTGGTTGTAAGTACAAATTGGGGGATGAGAGGCTGAAGAACAGCCCCATGGAAAGAAATCTGGGGATTTGGGTTGATGGCAAGTTGAATATGAGTCAACAATGTGTCCTGGCAGCCAAAAGGGCCAACCGTGTCCTGAGGTGCATCAAGCACAGCATAGCTAGTGAGTAGAGGGAGGTGATTGTCCCAGTCTACGCTGCATTGGTGGGGCCTCACCTTGAGTACTGTGTGTGGTTTTGGGTGCCTTAATATGAGAAGGACATCAAACCATTAGAGTGTGTCAAGAGGAGGGTGACCAAGATGGTGAAAGACCTCGAGGGCAGGACATTTTACAGGAATGCCTGAGGTCACTTGATTTGTTCAGCTTGGAGAAGAGAAGGCTGAGGGGTGACCTCATCACAATCCACAAATTCCTCAAGGGGGGCAGCAGAGGAGGAGGTGCTGATCTCTCTCTGGTGACTGGCGATAGGACAGGAGGAAATGGAATGAAGCTGCATCAGGGGAAGTTCAGATAGGACATTAGGAAAAGGTTCTTCATGGAGAAGGTGGTTGATCACTGGAACAGGCTCCCTAGGGAAGTGGTCGTGGCACCAAGCCTGTCAGAGTTCAAGGAGCATCTGGACAACATTCTTAGTCATATGTTTTAGTTTTAGGTAGTCCTGTGAGGAGCAGGAAATTGCACTCGGTACTTTTGGGTCCCTTTCAGCTTGAGATGTTCTATGATATGCAAAGCCCAGGACACTTACCTACTGGCCGTACGGAGGCAATGCTGTTATAAGAACAAGGTATTTCCGTGAGGAAAATTAACAGTGTATGGAAGGCCGCACTTGCTGATCTAACTTGACTCATCATTTTAGAAAGACAGAGCAATTAACAGCCAGTTGGATATGAGGAAGTTATGCTCCTTGATGAGTTGTCAAGATTTCTTGTGTGTTTTTTTCCTGAGCTTTGGCTGCCTGCAGATGGGCTGGCTGTGCTGCTGACTGGCCAGCATGGCCTCTGACTGTGGGTGGAGCAGCTCAATAGCACAAGAGAAAGTACGCCATTGCTTACGGATTAGGGAATTGGAAAAATGGCATTTCAACACACCTGTTTACACACAGGGCCTCTGTAGCCTTGATAATGTTGCCAATGTCCTGGACTGCAGGACAAAGCTGGGTAAAAGGAGTTGAGTATCTTATGAGGGCTATTGGTAGACCTAAGCTAATAGTAGCCATCAGCAGCTAAAGCAGACAGAGGTCGATGAGCTTCTCTCTCTCCTCCCCCACCACTGAATCCACAACCGCAGCTTGGAATGCGTTGTAATTGTCTGCCATTGTATAGGTAGCAAATTACTGAGCACCTTAAATAAAGAGGAAAGAAAAGGGCAAGTACCATTAGAGGTTGATTTGCAAAGCGTGGTGGCCCTTGAGCCTACAGAAGGGCACCATATCTTCATTAATACAGGTTATTTTGGGGCGAGTTGCTCTGCAAGGAATTTTCCTTGAAAATTCAGTGGGCTTTAATGATGTAAAAAAATGGGTTAGGTGTCCCCTGAGCAGTGGTCATGTCTCAAGAGGCGACCTAAACCTTAACCCATATCTAGGTGATACTCGACTCATCTAAGAGCTGTGGAGTTGATGTAGTTTGGTTGCCCATGGTTTTGTCTTGTGGTGGTGTTCTCTGCTGTCTAATTAAATGCAAAGTCCATTTGTTTCCCCAAGACTAGAGAGTTCAGGACATTTGACTGTGCACTCAGCCAGGGCATCCATGCGGTATCCTTCTCACTGGGAGAGTTCATGGGGCTTTTCTCCTCACTATCTGCTTGCCTATTTGCCTAGCTGGAGGAACTTAAAATATCTGAGGCTGCCATGTCTTTGTTAAATTGAACTGGTTGGCCAACAGGATCAGAGTTTACTGGGAGGAGGTGGACTCAAGTTATGCATACACATAAACATACACAGTGTGTGATTACGGTAATCTCATTGCCTTGGGAAACTAAGCTACAAGTAGCATGAGATGTAGTAGGATTGTATGAAAAACAGTATTTTCCTCCAATGGCAAGACAGTCAGTTAAGTTCATTTGGACAACCAGTAGTTCAGTGATATCTGAACATACACATGCATACAGAGAGAGAACATTATCAGCAGGAGAAAAGAAAACCACTTCGAAAATATACACAAGTGACTACCATATTTTTGAAGCATGGGTGTGCTTGTAATGTAATATACACATACAGGTGTACTGAGCAGTGGGTATAATTTAAGTTATGTTACTTAAAGTGAGTAGAATCGCTTTTATTCTCTCTGCAGAAATAAAGAACAACATAGTCAAGATTTGTGGTGGAATTACATTTTGAAACCTACCTAGTGGAGTACTGTCCTGGCTACAGTGGACAGTAGTCCATCAACAGTGATGGACTTTTCTTTCTTTTGAAAGAAAAGGAATCCATTTCAAATGTCCAAAACACAACCGTCTAACAATGGCCAAGATGATTTGTCTTAAGCATCCCCTTAGGGATGATTAGAGGCTATGTTTGGCTCTGGTCCTTGTTCTAGTCCTGGAACAAGCTGCTGTGGCTGCTTCTCCAACCTATACGCTGTCATAGTGGTCACGATGTGGTTACAGAATTTCCCACTGCTCCAGAGCTGTTGTGTGGATGTTAGATTAGGGCAAGATGCTGTTCCCAGTGCTCAAGTTTTGCCTCATGCCAAGGCTATTTTCGGGTGAGTTGCTGCCCAGCCTTCAATAGGCTTTGATGATGTAGCAATTAGGTCAGGTGTCAACTGAAACTGCAATCCTGTCTGGTGTAATTGTAAACTACTGAGGTTAAATTGCAGAAGGCAAGAATCAGGTACTTAAATTCATCTTGACTTGTACAATACTTGGTAGGCATATAATAATTCATAAGAGCAGGGACGGCAGCGTTTAGTTCTGAGTGATATATATGGAGGTATTTCCTGTCTTTTAAGTTTGAGTATTGAAAGCACTAAGTACTTGTGCACAGCTGAGTTCATTGCAGACATTTCTGAAAGCAGCTATGAATATATTTACCTCTTCAAACTTGACTAAATGTCTGGTAAGTGCAAAATATTGTCAAGTCTGTTTTGCATTCTCTCAGTTAATGTTCTGATGTCTGTCTTCAGCTTTATGATACCACAGAGTTGGCAAGGCACAGGCAAAGCATTTTTTTCCCAGCTCCCAACCATATCATAAACTCCACAGGCTTATAAGCAGCATTTATTCTGGTGGCATTCTCTAATGGAGCGAGTAGATAAATGCCTAACAGAAGAGAGAGCTGCATCTCTCAAAGATAAATTTATTACGAATACTAAGTTTTGATATATCGTGCGAGAAAAGTTTTAAAGGCTAACTGGCCACAGATTGCCATTGTTCTTGTATAAAAACTGCTTTGAACTATGCATGGCAATCTGACTCCCTGCTTGGGAGTGCTGGAACTGAGCAATGACCCAGCGATGTTCCTCAGGGAACCTTTCTCGGCATGCCCTGCTCTCAGCCTCCTCTAAATGCAGCCTTCACAGAGAAGCAGTGAAAGGAATGGCACAGGGACATCTACAACTCATCCTAGTAGTTGTCCTACAACTAAGTTGAACTTTACACAGGAGGTGAAGAAGCCTCTGCGTGGAAGATGACCAGGGGTACCCCCAGGTCCCAGGGATGAGGGACCACACTCCCTTTCCCTCCTCCCCCTTCTCCCTGTATCTGTACAGATAAATCTGTGTCTGGTATTGCAAGCCACAGACTTTCAAATCAGACAGGCTTCACAGAAGGATGTCAGACAGCAAGATAAAAATCAAATAATTCCCTTATCAGACGAGAGCATCATAAGAATGCCCTCACGGAAGAGTTTCTGGGCCCTGGAGTGCTGAAAAGCTCTGAAAAAGTTCAAGGTTGCAAGGAACATAAGGAAGCATTGAAAGCAATCAGAGTATGTGCAACCAAGCAGGTGGTAGTTAGCGGATGCTCTAGAGGTCACAACACCTTAAAGGACACTCAGCATAGCCAACCTGCAAAAGTCTGATTAGGATAATTCTGTTTTCATATGCTACAGACTCAGCAAACAGACCATCTGAAATCAAAATGTGATTTGCACCCTCTGAGAGTCACTCATCTCCTTTGAGTTGCAGTTTTGGACTGAACATGGAAGTTTGTACTGTTTGAATGAAGTTTTTTGAATACACATACAGCCGGCAGGTGCTTCTGCAGGTTTCAAATCCTGCCATGGAGAAGAATGACTCTCTTGAGTCTTATGGGCTCTGGTTCAGGCCCCAAAATAACTGGGCACTTCATTTGTCTGCTACCCTTTCTCAACCTGGACTTCCAGAAGACGCCACGGTAGGCAACTATCTCTGTCCTCCTGAAGCTGTGCGGTTCAGGGCAAGGCCACCAACACTTAACAGATGTGTCTGCCTCACCACAACCTTTCAGCAAGAAGCCAGCTAAGGACTAAATTTCCTTGATAGGGCAAGCAGGGCTATTGCCGATTCCTGCACAAGAGCCATAAGCATTCCTTATTCCTAATTCATATGGCTTGGCTTCTGGGAAGCAAATTGTTGGTTTGTGCTGGTATGCAATCAACTTTTAATCAAGTGACCAAGGCTGCTTTTTTGTTATTGAAGAACTAAAGCCTGGTAATGAACTATAACGATTCACTGAGAGCACTTTTCAGGTAAAGGTCTCAAGTAACATCCTTCAAATTCCACAAAACTCTTGTGAGGTAAGAATTAACGACGGGCTTTACGGATGGGTATGTTTTGCTCTGGGAAGGCAAGAGGCCAACTTCGTATAGGCAATTAGGCCTCTAACCCCGTGGCACCCATACACTTTGGCAAACGTGGGCTGCGATGTTTTGCCCGCGGTGGGAATGTGGGGTGGCTGGTGCTCAGTTGCAGACACATTTTGCCTGCTAGCCGCCGCCTTTAGCCACTGGGCTCCTCTACCTGGAGTGACCGAGTGCTGTGGTCAAGGTGTACTGCAAGCTACTGCATGTTTTGCCTGAGAGACAGGCTCTGGCTACAAGGAGCCCGGCTTTTGTTTGCTTCCTCCTTCTGATGGCTTTTTCCCGTGTCTCTAGCTGGTACCTAGGAGGTTATAACAACCCAGGCAGTGAACAGAGTAAAACGCAAAACTCCTAATAATAGTCACATTGGACTGAAAACTGATAGCTTTAATCCTTTTTGTGTGTGTTTCCAGCATCTATAACCCCTTATTGCTGAAGTATTAAAATACAGCAGATGTTGGTCAAGTGTTTCTACAGACTTAAAGCCGTGCTTCCGTAACCGTCTATTCCTCCTGGAGTGAGAGACTGGGGAACGGTAAAGCTTTCTTGTGTGTGTTTTATAAAGGCAGTAACCCTCGTGCGAGCTGTTTTAAGACTGACCCGAGTTCTCTATCAAGATGTTTAGCGGGAAAAGGCTCTGTATGCAGAGGGCCTGCCTGCTGCAGATGCCTGTGTCCTCCTGCAGTCATCCCGTCTCTTGGAGTTTGTGGGCTTAGCAATGGACCTGGTGTCATTTGGGAAAGTTTGCTTTGGTTTTGGCAAGCATGTTTGCTAAGTCCATCTCCCTTGACTTCTCGTGAGTTAGTGTGTGGGGGCTGTCTGCTTGCATTCTTTGTACCAAGTTTGCCATCCAATTCCTTCGTATAGTGCCTTAAGCTTAAGTTACCACATTTACGCACGGGAATGTTTAAGGGGAGCTTTTTTTCTTCAGATACAAACACTAATCCATTAATTAAATGCATTTCTAAAAAACCCAGGAAATTATTTTGTATCAAGGAGGTGTAAGGATAAGAACTGTTGGTGAATTTGATCGCTACTTTTTTTTTTTCTTAAAATCACAGACAGTTTATACTCCTATATAGAAAAAGCCAACAATATTTCCAGAGCATGTTTAATATTTCTGAAGCAGGGTTAGTTCTTAGAGGATTCTCCTTTCCTTATCTTTTCCTACGTGCAACGTGATGTGCTCTCTTCAGGCACTGTTCTCGTATGTACAGATTGAGTCATCCATGCAGGGAACAGAAACCACGTTCCCGCGCTGAGTCACGCTGGACAAATACAGAGTGCCAAACGTCAAAAAATGCAGAGGAGCCTTTGATTCAAAGAATTTTTGGAAATGAAACGTTTCTCAACTATTACAAACATTTGTTGAGAAATTCTGACAAATCTGTAAAATTCATTGCTATGTCGAGTGTAGGAAAAGAACTAGTTCCAAGAACAGATGAACTAATGGAACCTAATTTCCTATAAATTTCTATTTCATTACAGAAATATGTAGAAATCCTGTAAGAGTTAAATCTTTTTAATTATTCTAGTCTTTGGTGTTTGAAGAGGATGAGAACTTCAGTGGAAATCTTCTTCGTTACAGAACACTTCTGTTTCTCTGAGAGCACTTTCTAGTATCCTAACACGACTGTTTCTTCTCAGAACCCAGGTTAAAAGGACCTTTTATTTTTAGTAACTAGCAGTCACCAGACTAGAAGCAGTGCCTGAAGGGTTAGTAGTAGCAGGGAGGGAGGTGCTGCTGGAGGAGAAACCTAGGAAGATCCCATAACGTCTAACGTGTTGAAAGACAAAGCGATAAAGCAAGTCAGACAGTGATGAAGTTATTTGCCTGCATATGAAATAAATTTTAAGTCTCCTATAAGTCTGCTTAGGATTGCATTACCTGATAAAGCAGCAGTTTTATTCAGGGTCAAATGCAACCTGGTAGCTTGCAGGGTAGCTTCCTGTTTGAATGCACACAATGAGAAATTAGACTGATTTGTCTGGTTATGGAATAGCCAAAAGCATGCTGAGGTGCTCAAGTTCGGGCATCGATCATTGTTTGCGTGCTTTTAGTTTTGTTTTTATTTTACAGAACTGCTATAGACATCTTCTGAATGACTTCTGAACTTGAGCCCTGCTTGTGAGGTAGGATAAGGTCCAAAGTTACACGATACTGTTTCTGTTCCTGTGTGACTGAACTCGTATCTGGGAAAAAGTACGGTCCAGGCAGACTAAGGGGAGCAAAGTATCGGAAGCCTCTTCCTTCTGGGATGGAGTAGCATTCGGCTTACGACTCTAACCAGAACGCTGCAGGTGTGGTAATTTGTCCAGCGCTGTTCAGTCCGTGCTAACTGGCTTGGCAAGGACGATGTGAAACAACCTGCATGAGACTGGACAGGAACCCTGCGTGGAGTTTGGAGGAAGGGCTCAGTTCATAGAGAGCAGGGGTATCCCTAGAGCTCTTTCTTGTAAAGAAGAACAGTTTAACTTCACAAGTTTATGGGTGACCTAGCAAGCAATAGATGAAACGAGACTCAGCTGTGTACCACACGTGAGCTGCTGTAAGACTTGAAGCCATGAGGTGTCTGTCAGACGGTGAAGGGGTTATCGCTTGGGTAAAGCTCTCGGCACGGCTAGCTGCAGTGCCATGTACTCTGCGTATGATACGCCAGTGCGATTTGTTTCTGACAAAATAACACCAATAACCTGATATCCTGTGGGAGGACTCTGGAAGTGCGAAAATTATGAAGTGTGGGCCCATCTGGAAGCACTATTTTCAGAGTGCTTCTAAAATTGCACTTAAAAATCGGGGAAATCGATATTCTCCACGACCGGTTTTCCTTTTGTTTCCTTTCTCCTCCCAAGGCTTCTCATTTCTGTGTTTCCAAACGTAGAAATTCAAACTACGTGGAAGAAGTCAGGCCGTGCCGCCACTGTGGAAAGCGTCGAGCAAGACACGCTTCTGGAACCCGGCCACCAGCCGCGCCGCATTTAGTCTAGCAAGGCTCCTGCTAATTATAAGAAGGGCTTTATAGGAGATGGCAGCTATGATAAATAAGTAAACAAAAATCCCAGCTCTCTAGAAAGTGGGAAATGTTTTCCCTTTTTCTCCGCTGTGTCTATAAGCCCTCCCCCTGTAATGCTAGAGAGGAGCTGGCATCGCCGCACACCCGGCGGCATCCCGGCAGCTGCCGGCTACCCCAAAGGGCTCAGCGTGCCCGGGACCATCCACGCTAGCCAACGTTGTGCAAAAGGGCTCGCTGGCTGCCTGCGCAGACCTGCACAGCTATTCGAGTGTGTGCTCTGCGAATACCGGCAGTACCACCCAGACTTCAGTCATTAGCCTAAGGTCATCCGTACATTTCTGTGCAAGGGAGTGTCTGCATTTTATGTATCACTACGGCTTGTCTGGGTGTGTATATATTTGTTTGTGTGCTTGCCCTGTAATGATCCAACCTATCTTACGTGTATATTTTAAAATATTTTATAAAATGAGGGTAGATACCATTATCTAAAGGAAAGTGAAGCACAGGGTCAGAGGTTATGCCCGTCGCTGAAGGATACAGAGCAGGTCATTGGCAGAGACGTGGCCGGGACACCGAGTTTCTGACACGAAGTCTGCGATCCCCGCTAAGCCACGATGCTTGTTGTGCCTCTTCTGTTTAGGAAGCATTATGAATTGTAGATTGTCTAACATGCATTCACGCTGTTGTGTTCAGAAAGCCCCGCGGCAATGGAGAGGCGAAATTGTATTTCTTTACCTAAGGAACTTTGCCACTACTGCTACTACTGACAACAAGACTTCAGCAACAATTTACATCGGCTAAAGGCTGAACGGCAAATAACAGCAAACAAGAGCATTCACGTGCATCCTTTAGCAAATGTTTGACAGAGTGACCTGCCAAGTCCAGCTGCATTCATTTCCAGTGACCAAAGCAGGTGGTCATGGACCCAATTACAACCTGGAATGCTAAATCAGAGTCCTGCAGACAACCCGATCTGACAATTAGTCCAGCCCTCTGCTTTGCTGCAGGTTTGTTTACAGTAATCACTCTTTCTTGAAAGGTTAGGTTAGTACGGCAGAGCTTACTGTAGAGCAAGTTGTTTGGCAACTTTCAGATTTTGAAATTTTCTTCAGAATAGTTTTTTTCCCCAGAATTTTTCAACAGAACGAAAATATAGAAAGCATCACTTCTGGGAGTGACGTATTTTGTCCATAAGATGCTTTCTTTAGGAGCATCTTAAAGGAAGTCTAGAAATAAAAATTATTCTTAACCAATCAGTTAAAGCGTTTCAACTTCAAAATGCCTGAACAGGCTGGAAAGAATATTTTCTTGGTGGGTTGTTTTGTGTTTGTTTTTTTTTTTTTTTAACAAAGCACAATTTCTGGAAAAATTGAAACGGCATGCATTGTCATTGTGGCCTGTTCTGCGCTTCTCACAGACAGCTAAAATTTACACGAGAAATGTGCCCACCTCCAAAGCAGACTATAAACTCAGAGAACCAACCAAATAAATCACTTTGCAAGACACAAATACTTTCCTTTGGTCTTTTTTTAGACTGCAAGCCCCTTAGGGCAGGGATAGTCTTTATTTTATATCATCTATCGGGCCAACGCGCTGCTGAAACTTAAGAAGTAATAGTTTCTACCAGACTTGATTCACATCATAAAAATCAGCTTGTGCCCTCTTGTTGACATCTCTGCGTAGGACAGGAACTGAGCAGATATTCAGACTGGATGTTGTTTCATTTCAAGTGGAGTTAGTGAGCTAACATGATGTAGACTGCAGAACTTGCTCACTAAAATAACATTATTTTTTTATTCATTTCTTAACTCTCTTAATGACATTCTCACTGTAGATTATGAACTGCGAGCGATGTATGAAATTAAAACAGTCGAAGAACCTAAGTGTATTTTTGTGGTATATTACATGAGTTAATTTCACCACTTACCTACCTTTGGGCTGTGTAGTCATTGAACACAGTTCTGTTACAGCAAAAATAACTAAGAAAGATGATTTGTTTCCCCGCTTTTTCTTTTTTTTATGTGAAGAGGGCAGACAAGCTTGAAACAAATTCCATTCTTTCTCCTCCCCCCCCCCTACTCCCCAAATCAGGTGCAAACATAATTCATGAGGCTATAATCTGATGGGTTTGATCTCTTCTTCTGTAGCGGTACCAGCAGACAGGTTGGACCACTGCGTATAGCCAACAGCGCAGAGCAAAAAATGTGCTTTCTGTCTTGCTATATGCTCTGCTTTTCTATGGGAAAGAATACGTGGCCAAAAGTCTTCACAGATAAAATTCCTTCGCCTTTCTTTCTCTGTCACGGTAAGTTACTTTGAGGAATCTGCTGCTTGGGATGAAGGAAGGTCGGACAGCGAGTGTTAATGGTCCTGAGTATCCTTGTCTTCTGTAAGACTCTGCTAGGATCTGTGGAAGCCGTATGTGTGCCTATGGAGGCTAGTCTCATCTCTTAGTGCTGTTCAAAACTGCAATGCCTCTGCACGTGGATGGACGTAGGGACAGGTTCAATAAGCTCTTAGAGGAGCACATTCCTTAAATAACGTGTCAGCATCTTGTTCCTGCAATTTGTTGGAAAATAAGGTCAAGAGCTTGTCCTGTAGCCGTGTAAATCAACAGGGCTGTGTTAACTTGGGCAAGCTCCTTACAACTTTCCTTATTTTGGTCTTTGTTACGCATTGTTTTCCTAATATCATGCATACATTGTACGGAGCAGAGATTTACGTATTCAGTATTGCTATAATAGTGCTCTACATTAAAGGCCAGATTCCAAAGCCTTTGCTCAAAGTGAGTAGGTCCCTCCTCCGTGAATAATGCCTTGGAGATCAGGGAAGCTCCTAGTGAAATGAAGCGTTACTTAACATGGGATCAAGCTTTAGAGCCTTTCCCCGTAAGATTAGGGACAAATATTGTCTCTTCCTCTCCTGTACCTCTGGGTCCATCCGATCCCACACATACAGTTCCTGGGGAGGTTTGTGTCATGTGGGAGTGATTTACGCAGCCAGCAGCCAGAAACATGTAGGCGGCAGCCCGGTATCGGAGCCAAATCAGGGGAACTCAACCCAAATTATCGCCCACCTCTAATGAATATATCAGAGATCTGGCAGTCCCTAGCCCCCCGTCACTCCACAAGTATTTTTTGTAGCTGGACAGAGCGTGTGTCCCACTCCATGAGCTCAGAGAGAGAGCAGCTCCTGAGCTGACACCAGGGAAAATCCCTCTCTGCTGTTCAAAACTAGCTCTGGTGGTGGCAGATGAGGGCCGTTCCCTCCCCAGAGGAAGAAAAGCTGTTCTGTGTACACAAACACCCGAAGAGCTGGGGAACAGTGCCTAAGGACTTCCACTTTTGCTTGCCAGTATTAATTCAGTGCAGCAGGAGAGCAGTTGTACTGTGGCAAACAGAAATCAATGCTTCCATGATACCTCTCCTTCCCCATCCCACCTGATCCCAACGGCTGCCGCGGTGTTAGACCTTTCCTGAGAGCGATTGCACTTTTGCCGCCCCGTATTTAAGACCCCTCAATGAACTTCAACTTTTTGATTAATTGCTCGCGTTCACCTGCGGTGATGAGCTCCACAGCAAAGCTGGGCACTGAGGGGGAAAAGTGAAGCTTTGGTAAAATAGTGCTGTTGTCGAGTGTAGGCTGTGGGGCCTGCAGGAGGTGGCCGGTGACCTCTGCTCTTCTTGGGCAAGTGTCGTCAGCACGAGTTTCCCAATGTCCTGGCCTTGTCCCCGACAAAACTTGTGCCTGTAGCAACGCCGTTGCTATTTGGGTGGGAGGTAGGCATCTGTGTTAGACCCAGCTTTGTGAAGACGCTGAAGTGTTTAATTCTTAAACTTAAGGCAAAGATCTGTGCTGTGCTGACTATGAAGTCTAATCTGCCGGCTTTGAGTAGAGGCATATTGGTGAAACATTGGAAGGGAGCTTGCAGGACTTGTTATACTCGTTCTGTGAATAAGACGAGGCTTTCTATTTCCCAGACTGTCGTTCCGACAAATTTTACAGGCACTGAAGTAAACAAATGCCTTTCCTAGAGAAATGCTGCTATTAAAAATGCTCAGGCTGGCTGGATTTTTTTTTTTTTTTTAATGGAATGAAAGCAAATACATCATTCCATTCTGATTACCAACAGCAGTGAATTATTTGTCTGCTTTGGACCTGCCTATAGGCACATAGGCAACCACTATGCAGCAAAAGCCATCCAAGTTCATTGCCCTCTTTCATACTGGGCAAGTAAGCGTAAGTGGGCTCTACATCATGGGCTAAAAAGAAGGGATGAAGCATCTATACCAGCCGAAACCATGGAATTTGCTGCTCACAGCCTCCGTTCCCCCCCACCCGCCCCATGCATACAAACAAAGGGCCTCCCCCCAACTTTTACCCTAGTTTTAATCCCTCCTAGAAAATGAAGTGTCAGATGTTCACATTAATGTAGTGGTTAACCAGCCTGTGGTAAGAACTCTTTACTGGACTGGCTTGATTTATACAGCACTCGTCACCACACTGGTAATTAAGAGTGAAGAGAGCAGCAATGCCAATGCTGTATCTCATCGGCTTTGCCATCTTTCTACTGCAGGGATGAAGCTTCGCTTAAGAAGTGAGAGTGCAGCTGTTCCCTCCAACAGCAAACACCCTCTGGGATATACCAAAACGAAATCATGGCGAAAGGTCAAGATTATAAGAATATTTAGCCTTCCTAAAGCCTGCCCTGACTGTCAAGCACCATGTAGTTATTAAGTCGTTATTCTTAAAATTATTTAGCTATTATTGCTACTTGTTATTCCTATTTTACAGAGAAAAGGTTGGGCTCAGACAGAGCTTATGAAGCTCTGTTTCCTACTTCAGCGTCGAATTTTTCACATCATACAGAGACATTTACCTCCTTTGGGAAAGACGTTTTTCCTTTTTGCACCCGTACGCTGCACAAGTCTCCCAGAAAGGGAACGATGAGCTCTCGCTTGTGTTTTTGAGACTTTTTCATTGTAATTCTTATTTTCCCATTGCCATCTTCTCTGTACTTGGGTAAGCCTGGCGATCACGTACGGTCAATCTTCTGGTTCTTGAGAAACTGCAAATGAAATGCGACCTCCTTGGTTTCCTTTCCGGAGGGAAGTCCGTGTGAGCCGGCGGCTGACTCTGCAGGGAAGCCCTCTGACTTCTGTGTGGGCTTGTTCAAGTAGGTCTGGCTTCTGTTGCGCTTTATGTTAGCTTCAGGGGTGAGATGCAGAGATAAAAACAAAGGTCAGGAGCCGATCTGTGAATGACAAACATCAGGATCGTGGAGCGCGTATGCCTCTCCCGTTAGCCACAGCAACTTCGGTAACCTTGGACCACACTGATGTTCTGATATAGTCTCTTTAAACTTAAAAAAAAAAAAAAAAAAGCCTCGAGAGAGCGTTCAGACATACTGCACTGTGCTCCAATTCAAATAAGGTCATGGAGTTGCACTCTCTAAACCTGTCATTATTCCTGAGGCACTAGCAAGGACATCAAGGGCACATTTCAACTGTTTCAAGTCAAGCAATCACAGCTTCTTGCCAGCTCCCGATCTTTTAGCCTGCAAGCAAGATTCGTGCAGTCACTCCATCTATCGGTCCCTGTCCCTGTTCAGTAATTTTAACCAAATTCCGTGGAAGAGCGAGGACCTCACCAGCCTTGTGAAACCTGGCGGTAGGTAGAGACAAGAGGTTGCGGCCTCAGCAGCTATCTATCTGTTCTGTCACCACCATCAGCCCACTCGGCCAATTAGCAGACGAACATCTCCATACCGGCAGCCTCTAATCCAGCTGGCGTTGGAGGGCACGAGAGGGTGTTGCAGATGACAGGCAACAAAGGGCGAAAGCAAAACCATTTGTAGAAAAGCAGTCTGCAGTAGTTCCTCTGCTGAGCCGCCCGGGCATTTTTTTTCCTTCTGCTGCAACCATACAGAAAAAGGGGAAAACTTTAAACTACTCACCCATTTGCAGGCTTGTCTGCAATTCCCACAAGACCCTCGTCTCAAATGAATGGATTGGGAAAGACGCATAATGAAAAAGCACTCGGTCACCCAAATAAACCAGAAAAGCCAAAGTATCAGTTTGCATGCACAAGCGCTGGCTGGGTGAGCAAGGGCTAGGCAATGTAGCATGAATACACGAAGAAAGAAGATCATTGAAGTTTAAATTGATAAAGCCTTGAGGAAGCTTGAGTCATTGGTGATAAATTTCTGTCTTCAGAGGAAATTAGTTTTAAAGAAAAAGGAGCTGGTTTAGAATATGTTTAAAGTATCAAATTGCATGTATTTATGCCGAAGTCACTTTCCCACTCCCACAGACTGGGAATAGAAATTGTGGTCCTCTCTTGCCTCTTTGAAAACTGCAGCATCAGTTCTTTTGCAGTCAAATAAGCAGTGAGGTCAGGAAGGAAGCAGGTCTGGAGAAGTTAATGCTCTTGCGCTGCGCTGGGTCTCATTTTTTTAAATTAAGTGGATCTCTAGTTCTGCAGAAGTGGCTGGGAAAGGAAGTAATGCATGAAATCAAATGACGAGGAGCTTGTAGTTTGGGGAGCTGCTTATGAAGATGGGGCGGTGGTGAACGTGAAGTAGCCTACATAATCCGACACACCCCAGAAAAAACAATGGCAGGAGACAGGTCGCTTTATCCTCATATATCCCTGGGGTGTTTTATGGTATGCTTTCTATTATATCGGGATATTGTGTTCTTACCAGCGGTGCAGGATATCACACGCTGGTGGCTGGGGGGTCTGACAGAGGTGGGAGCGTGCACACGGAATTGATTAGAGGTCCACGTCCTCTCGGCGGCAAGTCACGTGAGGATTTTAAGGTCTGAACCTGGGTTTTGGGAAGAGGAAGCTGCGGAGACAGCTATATCTTAATTACCTCTGGAAGGTTTACTCAGATGCTTGGAGAATTGCTCATCCGTCTGAACAGAAAGGGAGTACGGCCATCAAAGCTGCTGGGAGCTCAAGAAGTAAATACCAGGGAGCTGGGATCAAGCACATATCCTGAGGTGGGCTGGGGACCCCTTTATAAATCGGAAGGAAGAAAAAGCTCAGGGCAATCAGGTGACCCCTCTCCACCCCTTTGTGTAGCCATGTTGACAGCACCTAAAATGTCATGTCAGCCCTTGATTATCTGGTTTGTGGATTAACTAACTTTCCCTCGATCCGGTAGTGGCACCCGATTCCTGAGGATGTGATGGCCAGCCCTGGCTCCTGGCCTGCCTGCCCGCGGGTGTGTGCCACTGGACAGGCTCTCTGCCGAGCTGCCTGGCCGTTTCCATTACAGATCTTATGTATGTTTTGTATTATCCGTGGTTTTATTTCATCCAGCTTATCTTGCAGTATCAGTGGGTAATGGGAAGTGCTTGGCATTCTCATCCCACTGCCATTTTCGTGTTCTCGGTAACCGATGAAAGACTGGGTTCGTTTATGTTCTGGGTTTGGGGTCAGCCCAGTCTGGAAACCTCAAAGACTGAAGTTGGCCTCCAGGTCCCATCTCGCCTTCTAAAGGTTAAAACTTCTGTAGGCACTTAAATATTTTATTGTTGTTTCTTTTTATTCTAGAAAGAGCAGACTGCAGTCAAGGGAATTGGCAAAGAGAAAGGGAAATAAGGAAGAGCGTAAACAAAACCCATTTGTAAAAGCATTTTGGTGTGGATCGGGAACGTGCTTTTGAAGGTGATCCTCTTCATGCCGTGGTCATGGGGTGTCCAGCCTACGTTTCTTGCAGATGGAGCTTCTTTCAAGTGCTCCAGGGGCACAAGTAGCACAGCCCAGCCGGTAACGGACATTCAGTCCACAGGATCACACAAGAGGCAGTCTGAACTGAAATGCCCAGAAACGCATGCAGTGGGGACGTCAGGGTCTCTGTACCGGCTGGTTTGCTTTACAGATCCAATCCTCCATAGTCACGTTACTTGCCCAAATCTCCGTTTTCAATATGGTACCTTGCTACATTGGCCAAACTGCCCTAAGACCTTCCTCAGGGCACTTACATTGGCTCCTCCTCATTAGAAAATAAACACGCCGCTGCCGGGGAGTCAGACACTGTGTGATCTCTTTGGTCTCCAGAACCTGCTCTTCTGCTCTGTCACATTTGGTGATGGTATCCAGCACGCTGCAGAAAACTTGAGAAGGATTTTGGAAGTTAAAGGGTAAAAGGCAACTGGCTGGCTGGCCGTGTCCTGTGGGATTTGTTTCAGCACAGTTGCAATATCTCTGGAATATAGGTTAGATTAATCATATTGAATTGCCCAGCCTTTGCCACATATGTCTTTATTATTTAGCTATGTAGGGCTGAATAAAATGCGATGGCATTTTTTTTTAGGCATTATGACTTATTTTGCTTTAAATAAAAACGACCATCTACTCTGCGGTTAAAATGCTTTGGGGACACAACCTCAAAGTACACGACAGAAAAATCTGTCGAGTTTTCACGCGGTAAATGCAAGGTAATGATTTCAATGGCATACGTCTGGAGCCACAGAGGAGCAACAGACAATGAAGTGTCTATAATTATTAGGGTGGTTATTGTCTTAACAGGGCTGGGAGAAAAGACCTGATGATCATCTTTGCTTTTTTTGGCTAGAAAGGAAAATTTGCCTACTGAGATATTCTAGTTATTGAATGTGTGCCTGCTGAGGTGAATAAGAAACAGAACTGCTGACTTCGAAATATTGGGAAATAGGTATGACCATGTCCGGATTGGTCGATTATGCAGGGAGTGTTTCCTGCACATTGTGCTACATCATCTGCGCTATTCATTTATACAAACAGTCCCAGGCTAGGCTGGCTAGTGTTCTCCCTAACACGGTTTGAGAGTTAGCAGAGGCCAAGGATTGCTCTCAGTAGGTAATTTGGGTGCAACCACGCTGGAGAATGAGTTTAACGTTTTGGTGGGCCCAAGCTGCTCTGTAGCCATTCATTTACATGCTGGAGAACGATCCTGAAAATACTGAGTTGACTAGTGTAGTCAGCCTCTGTGTGTCGGTGTTTTAATTTGAGTAACATTTAGGAATTGAGGTAGAAAAGTGAGTTAAGGTAGAGATACCTCCATAATGCAAAATGAGGAGTGGGTATAAGGGAAGGCTGACTTCTATATTCGCTAGCCCAAATAACGACTGGTAGCTGCAGTTGTTTAGGAGAATCACAAATCATGGTGTTGCAATCTCTTATCGGTCCTATCTGTGTCCGCTTTGGATGCAAACAGCAGGAGATGGCTGAATCTGAAGAAACCCCCCCATTAGCCACACCCTTGATGCAACTCACATTCTTTGTGCGTTGACTCAGGGCTGTCAGTGCTCCTCACTCTCTCTTTGCCATAGATTTTGCAGCACTACCAACACCGAAGGAGACGGTATTTTGAGCAGCCACTCGCTATATTTGCACATGGTATTGAGCTTCGGGTGGGAGCTGGGTAGGGGAAGGTGAAAGGACTTTACAGGGAAGGAAGGGGGAGGGGAAGGGGAAGGGGAAGCACAACGAGCCCCAGCCAACCACCACACCTGAGCTTGGCTTCAGGGCGCTTTTATTCTTCCTAAGGTGAATTTCGGGCACAGGCTTGTGCCTTGTTCTCCTCCTCTCTTTATCACTGTGGACATACGTGGGCTATGGCAGCCTATGCAGTGGGTCAGGCATTAGGTGAGCAAGGGTATAAACCTCCTTCATTGCTTTTGCGGAACAGACAGTGAGAATAATGCAATTAACTGTGTTAGCTTTCATTATCAGGCACCTACCATTACTCATGACAAATCCTGAATAACTATACGGTGTGATCTGGTGACATTGGCTCTACTTCGACTGACATCCGATTTATTGACAACATGTTCAAATTGTGTTTGCTGCAGTCATACAGAGACGTATGATTTCTGGTTGAGCGAAAGAGTACATGTAGCACAGTAATATCAGTGTAAATCATCCTACCAAAGTACAGAAATAGGGCAGAATCTTGTTGCTATGTGGGAAGCCACGGCACTGTTTAGTAACAAAGATTTTGGATATAACATACCTCATTCCATCACAGTATCAGTCCTTATGTGCTTACCCATACAAACTGCAAAACTTACTTAGGTAAGAACAGAGCAAGAAATTCCCGTCTTCAGGATTTGTTAAAGTATGTGAGATATCACAGTAGTCCCTACGTGTTGTTACCAACGCCAAAGCAATGGATGCGTTTAAGCAGGAAATGTATTCTACCCTTTGAAATGACCTATTAGATGGCAATGGAGATGCCCTGTTCCCCAGCAGTTCAGCAGAGATTTTGCAAGAGGGGAAATAATGACTATATGGGAATTAAAACTGCGTACTTTTGTAAATACGGTATAGTTATTCCCATAATACCCTAATAACATTGTTCAGTTTATGTTATGAACTGTAACGCTTATCTGCAATACTGGATTTCCTACAGCCTTTTTTTTGTTTCTTGTAATTATTTTAGATGTTAATCAAAAATGTACAAAGCAATTTATTTTTTTATTTTCTGCTTTATACCGGGCAAAAATTGGGGGTCTTTTCAAAGAGAAGCCTTAATTTGGAGGATAGCTAGCACTTTCTCCTGTGCAATGGGTGTCAATAAGATCTTTGGGTACTAAAACACACTACAGCCACACAGGTTTTATTTTTATATTGACTTTTTTATTTTTGTATTTACTTTTTTGCTGCCTACTTTCATTAATGAATAAGCTGGTGCTGCTTATCAGAGTTTAAAACTATCAGAGCTCCCTATCAGAGTTTAAAACATTTTAGAAGTCTGTTTCTGAGTTAAATGAAACTTCCCTGGAACATGCAACATTGAACTTGGTGACTGAGATGACAGATAAAACCTGGACATAAAAAAAATAAAAAAAAAGAAAAGGAAACATGTAGAAACCCTCCTGAGATAACACCATGGTCACGTATTGGAACACTGACTGTGGAATTTACTATAATTAAGGTTTAATTCCAGCACCCATGTGCGTGTTGGTCTTGTCCTTTCTAAATGCTTGTTATACAAACAAACAGTGTTAAGAGAAGAGAGAGAGAATCTGAGTGTGTAAAAATACATTTTCATCAGGAACACTCTCTAGAAGCAGCGTGATCCGAGGAGCTCTAAATACAATGTTTGGAACAAACAGCTCTTGAGTGATAACCCTAGCTCTGCCACTAACACTCTGCCCAAGGCAAATTATTTTACATCTATAAAATGGAAATGATAGCTACTAACCTGCTTTACAGGAGATTTGCGAAGATAAATTGGTTAATGTTTGTGCAATGTTTTCAACATGCAAAGTGCCATAAAGCTCCATAAATTATTACCTCAGTCCTGGCTTTAAAACCTCAGCGAGGAGTGACAGAATACAAACTACAACGCAAACGACAACGTCCGTAATCTCAAACACCATGCAAATGAAATCTGAGCAAGGCGGATTGTAAAACCCCGCTAATTCAGCTCTACTTCATTTTTTCTCGTCCAGTAAAAAACCCGCCCTTTAAAATCACCTTTGCAACAGGCAGAGGGGAGCTGCGTTACCATCAAGGAAGAGCTGCTGATGGTTTTTTTCGGGAGGGGCAAATGCTGACCCACTTCTCAGTGGATAATGAAAACCAACAAATTTTTTTTTGTCTCATTCAAGGAAAGGACCCGGCAGCAAGGATTTCTTTACTCTTGAAAGGATTTTGAGACTCTATTATGTTTTGGGGGAATGTGGGAGAGATAGGAGAATTAATCCTGCGTCTTCCACTGATAGGGAAATCAGTTATTCATCCTCTTATTAGTTACTTCTCTCCGCGTGCGGCAAAGTAATCGGCTCAGCGGCGCAGGCGAGTGGTGGTGAGCAATTGCAGTTCGGTGCTGCAATCCAGCAGTCTCTTCGTGTGAAGGCTCTACCAGCTTAACACGGACCTTACTTACTTCATGGGTCAGCATGTTTACGCTTCATATATAGAAGACAGGAGATAATAGTTGTAGTATAAAGCAAGCGAGTCAAAATAAAGCTGAAGCAAGTTAAATGTGATATTCTCACGGCGAACTATCAATTTAAAAACCGGTGGTCAAAAGGTTGGCCTTTGTCCCATGCCCTTTGATCCATGCACGCATGCAGCTGGTAATAAAAGTTCTGTAATATGAATATTGCATGCCCTTGGCAAAATTCATGTAGTTACATTAGCTTCAAAGGAGTTATACCAAAGGCAGTGACTGGGTATGCGACCAGCTGTTTGGGGAAAACGTCGTGTTTGAATTCAAACTGTTTCAGAAATTGTTCGGCTGCGTAAAAAAAGTCTGGAAGCCCTCCCTGTGATCACAAGCATCTCAAACCTCAGTCTTAGAGCCTCTTTATGTATCTCGTGACCTTGGCAAGTAGAGCGCAGATGCCATGAAAGTAACACGTTTGTGCTCAAAAAGGTGGGAGGACGGAATTCAGGGCAGCTCGCTGCGCAGCCCCTTCAGCGGTACTGCACTGCCAGCAGCAGATGAGAGTCTCCTGTAGTGGGTATCTGTCTGCAGTGTGGGAAAGCAAATTTAAAGGGGACTTTGCCTGCTCTTCCCTTGCCCATCATGCCGGGAATGAAGGAAGGGTTTATTTAGGATCAAATACTTGGGTTTATGTGCATTTACGTAAGGGCAGTACGTGATGGGAGGTGAAGCAAGCATGAAATGTTCCTGCCTCAGTATAGCCGGTAGAATCACAATTGCACGAAAAATTCTGCAAAGCAAGTGTTTGTTCTTTAAGCATGTTAGGACAGGACTTGGACAAGTTTCTCCACTGAGTTCATATGCAGAAAGATGTTTTCTTTTTTTCCCTGTTTAGTTTGTTTTTCAACTGTCGCTTTGAATCCTTTCTTTTTGTGGATTTTAAAAACTCCATTGCCTTCCATAGTGGCAGCTTGATGCTCAACGTGCACCTCTAGGGGCAGATGTTTTTATTTAGTATTTATCTATAGAACTGATTTGAGGTTCATTTCTCGGTTGTCTTGATTGCCCTTCCTTTCTCATAATGCAAGCTGCAATCATTAGTGCGTGCTGAGGATGCTTTGCATATCTCCCCTCCCTGGTTGTTGATCTTTTTTTCCTGGGCCTCTCATTTTTAAAGATCCTCCTATTTGTCTAAATAAATAAAAATGAATCATATACACACAATGGTTATGAAGCTGCGCTGTGCGAGCATCTTTGAAGCAAATTGCATTAATATTGTATTGTAAGCCCAGACTCTGCCCGCAGTTACAGCCACGAAACCAATCATAGGAACAGAGTTCCTCGGGTGTTACTAATGTCTGAGTTTACTTCAAAGTACATCATTCACGTTATTTACAAAATATAATCAAACCAGAATGTCAGCTGCAGCATACAAAAGCTGACTTGTAACCCAATTTATCTTAATAAATGATTACAGGCATGGCGGGATAATACGTGGTTAAAGGCATGTGGTCAGGTTTTGTGCTAGGATAAGGAAATGGGATGGTGGTTTTTGCCTAGTTAGGACGGTAACTAGTTAAACTATCAGAAAAAAGATTGTACAGAGGAAGTTGACTGGTAGGAGAGAAGGAAGGCATCTCTCAGAGGACATGCATCACAGAGGAAAGTCAAGATACACTCAGTGGCTATTTTGCAATCTATTGTGTTCCAGCACCCTGTGATAGATTTAGGCATTTAGCGCGTAATCTCCCAAACCTCATGTCATTAGGGACTTTGGTTCTGGAGTTCCCAATTAATCATAACAGTTCTAAGGCTTCATATCCTATTGACTGTGTGACCCAACTCTTCACAAGAGCTTTATTACCACCAGCCTTTAACAAGTTTGAATGTTGAATCATGATCTACTCAGAGAGATCCCAGCCCAGACAAGTGACACTTCTACATCCTATTAACGTACTTGAGTGACAAGACGGTGCTTCCTCCCACTTTCCAGAGGAGCAGCCTGTTTAAAAAAAAAAAAGGAGATTGTAACCATAAGCGTGTTTTACTGAATACCTTGGTTTTGCCTCTCCGGGGGAAAAGATGTTGGGGGGGAAGGAGCACCACGTACGTACTCTTTCATGTCTGCGGATGTCCCTGGAGCACCTCAGGAACACTTGTATTATTGTGTGTTTATTTAAGCGACTGGCTACGCGGAGCAAGGAGCGCTTTCTCACTGCCGGTGCAGGGGAATAGAAGCGGCATCCGCAGATCCCGACCCCGTTATCCTTGCGCTAAAACACGCAGAGAAACCGTGCGCTTTTTTTTTTCACACGCGCACACACCGATGGCTTTGCAACCATCGGGGCTAAAATGACCAGAACGAGAACAGGACACTTCGCAGAGCAGCCAAGCGGGCTCCGCTGATTTGGGGGGAGCGGAGAGGAGGGCCAGAGCTCCCCCCGCCTCCCCCCCGGAGATGAGCCCCTGAGGGAGCGGCTTAGCGGGTTTAGCCTTCGGAGCCGCTTCGCTGCGGCTGCTCCCCGATAAAGCGCCTCAGCCCTTCCTTGCCCGCACTCCCCTCCCTGGGGGGGAGGGGGGGCAGGACGGGACAGGGTTTCTGCTGCAAGTCCCTCCGGTACCCGCACAGCCGCGGTCCCCTCCCCGGGAGGGGACACCAGTGGGCGGGTGGAGGCCGTGCCGGGGCCGCGCCGCTTTTTTTGCGAGTAGCGGCGCGAATGCACACCCGTGCCTTCGGCAGCTACCGCCGGGGAGCGGAGCATCCACCTCCCCCCGCACCGTCCCGAGCAAGGAGGGGCCGCTAAACTACTCTCTCCCCACCCCACCCCTCCTCTCACCCCACATCCCGGGACAGGTGGCGGGTCCGCCCCTTCCCCACCTGGGCGGGGAAGGCGCCGCCGAGTTCCTCCTCCTCCTTGCTCCCGCCCCATCCTCCTCCTCCTCGGCGTCCCCAGAGGGAGCCCCTGCGCTCCGCGGCCGGGCGGAGAGCGCAGCCGGGCGCGCCCCGTCCCGCAGCCGGCTACAGCCGCTCCGCAAGCCCCTGCGCACCCCCCAGCAACAGGAGGAGCAGAGGGAGGAGGAGGAGGAGGAGGAGGAGGAGGAGGAGGAGGAAGGCAGCAGCCCGCCCGCAGCGGAGGTGGGGGGGGGCACGCACGTGTGCGCGCAGCCCTCGACGGCCGCCCTCCAAGCATGCTGCGCGGAGCCGCGCAGGGCAGAGCGGCGGCGAGGAGCTGATCCGCGGGAGAGGAAGAGGAGGGAAGGAGAGGAGCGGCTCCGCGGAAACCTCCGTCCCGTCCGACACTCACCAGCACACTTCCCCCCCTCCCCAGCCCTCGGGAGGCAGCGGCGGTCCCGCAGCATGGGCGGCCGCAGCCCCCTCGCCGCCGCCGGGCCCCGCGGGGCCGCTGTCCTGGTGCTGCTGCTGGGGCGCGTCGCCCTCTGCTCCGCCGTGGAGGAAAAGAAAGGTAGGATGGGGATGGGGATGGGGATGGGGGGCGCGGGGAGGAGTGCTCCCCCGGGCGTCCCGCCGCCGTTTTGCCGGCTGCTCCCCCGTGGGAAGCCGGGCTGCGGGCGGCGGCGCGCCGCGGCCTCCCGCGGGGAGCGGCGGAGGGAAAGTCCCAACTACTTCTTTCCTTAAAAAAAAAAAAAAAAAAAAAAAAGAGAGAGAGAGGAGAAAGGGGGGAAAAACCCCCAAACCTATAGCAGCGATCACGCAGCTCTGACTTCCTGATTCTAGGCTTATTTTCTTTTGTGGGGGTGGAGGAAATAAAAGGGAATAAGCCTTGGCACATCTCATCGCTCGTGCTTCTCTCCTTTCGTGGGTTTTGGTTTTTTTTTTTCATTCTTCCCCCCCCTTCCCTTCCCGCGTTGCCTTGTCGGGGCTCAGCCGCTGCCGCTACCCCCTCGGTGGCGGCGGGGAAGAGCCGGGCGACCCCCGGGAGCGAGCGCCGCTCCGGTAACCCCCGCCTGTCGCCTTGACCTGGGCACCTCCGCTTGTCCTGTTCCAAACAAAAATTAAAATAATAAAAAAAAAAATGCACCTGGGAAGGGGGGGGGGCGTGGAAAAAAGAGAAACTTCATGTGGGTTCTGGTTGCCCAGTTATTAAAAAAAAAAAAAGGAAAAGGAGCGATTTACCCCCGCCCGACCCAGCGTGCAGAAGCCGCCGCGGCTCCGCCGGCGCTGTCACCCCCGGCAGTGACCGCCCGGCGCGGCGGGTGCGTGGGAACGGCGCGGAGCGGGCGCCGCTGGGGTGGGTTGGTGGGTTTTGGGGGGTTGCTGGTTTAAAGGGTGAGAAAACGTTTCTAGCTGGTCAGATCCGTCGCTTTTTCTTTTTTTTTCTCCTCTCTTTTTTTTTTTTCTCCTTCCCCCTCTTGCTCTCCGTCTGTGGTGTTCTCTTTTGTGAGTTTGGAGAGCCAGGCCCCGGCTGCTGCTGTTCCAGGCAGAGTACAGTCCTCTTTATCTTGGAAATCTGCCAGCCAGCAAAAAAATGCGGATTTGGTTGGGTTTGTTTTGGGGGTTCTGTTTGTTTTGTTTTGCTTTGTTTTTTTACCCTTTCTTTCTTTTTAAAGAAAAAGCGGGAGACGAGAATTAATAGCTTTTAGAAGGGCTGATGCGTGGCTTAAAGTGACTGAGTTAGTCTTTCGTGACTGTGGACAGTAAAACCCTCCTGAAAGGCAGAAACACCCTGTCCAAAAGGACTAGTTGCACAACCTTCAAAAAGTGGAGATTCTCTTGTTCCAGGAATCAAGTTCATACCTGTTGTTGATGTAACATGGGCAGTCTTTCTTTCCCGGTTTTCTTTTCTTTTTTTTTTTTTTTTTTTTTTTTCCCCCTCGCTTCCCTCACCCTTTGAAAATGATGAGAAGCAAGGTGACTCCGTGCTTGTGTTTAAAAGTCTTTTGAGATGCAGTCTCAGGTGCACATGTCCTGTAGGATATATAGACCGTGAGGGGAAAATACTTTGTTTATAGTGTTTATGTTATTCTCATATACATATGTGTATGTTAGTCTCATACACTTATGAGGGTACCGGTTATTTGAGGATTACTAAATAATCAACAGCTAAGTGATAAACCCATCAGAGATTATTTTCGGTATGTTCTGTTAGCAAGTAACTGTTCCTCTGAGGAGAGCTGGAGGCTCAGTGGCAGAGGTGAAGACAGAAGAATTTTTCCCGGAAGCATGAATCGATTGATTGGTCCTTATTAGTTTCTCCTCACGCTTGAAGATGAGCATGAAAATAAGTCGGGGTACAAAATAAAGCGGCATTTGAGGATTGTGAGATGCTGGTTTGAAGCCACAGGTCCAACAGGTAATAGAGCATCAGGGTATGTTGGGGATCTGCCTCCTTGGACCCAGCATCAGAATTCAGAGTAATACTTGAAGTAATAAATACGTGCAACGCTCTTGAGTTTTAAGATCAAGTTGTGTGGACTTTAGAAGTTCAAATGGTGTATGAAATTACACCTTTAAAAATTTCAATCTGATTTGCTCTATTACCAAAAAGAGGAGATCTTTAAAAAAAAGAAAAGAAAAACCTGGGAAAATGTTGAAATGTTGGTTTTGTTAGAAGAATGTCAGCATCAACCTGTAAAATCTGATCAACATAATGTTTGACTGGAGATTTAAATACAATTGTGTCTTTTCCCAAAATTGTTGAATGAGTTCTTTGAATATGGATGAGAGAGAACTGGTTTAGTTGTAACGCTGTAGTCATTAAGATGTGCATATTCCAGAACCAAATGGCATTGCTGGAAACTGAAGTACACTCACTGGAATCGATACCTGTCTCTGTCTACCTGCTCTGATGTTGACCCAGATTAACCACAGTGGAACTAATCCGGATTTCCATTAATGTACCCCGGATGGCCTGTTCGGTGATACCTGAGATAAATCCCTGTGACAGCCGGCATGGCACAAACGCAGAATGCACTTGACCTATGTCCAGTTTTGTGTGTCAGTGACAACGGTACAGTTAAGCAAACTGCTTTTTTGTTGCTATATATTGGTTTTATATCTCTAGTTTTGATCTGTAGCTGCCGCCGTTGTGGGATGGGAGCGCCCTGCTCTATATTGGGAGCTGCGTGCGAGCACGCTGGGCAGCTCGGTGTCTGCGGTGGCCTTGCGTACCTGGTGTCTTACACGGCTTTCTGAAAAACAACGGAAAAGGAAGCTCCTTTAGGATGCTGAAGTGTTCATTTTCATGTGAAAGGAAAAAGCTCCATCTAATATCCCATGCAGTGTTTATCTGGGGGCCACTTATGTGCTGCTGTTATGTATTGCTGCCCTTTACATTGTTTTATAGGTTCTGCGCTGTATATTATCCCATACCGACTTGCAACGGATGTATACAAGTAGACTAATCTTTGTGGACCGTGTAGGGCTTGATCCGGTTATGCCCGGGCATCCAGTGCCTTTTGAGATGCTCTCCAGTGTAACCTGGCTTCTGCTCCGTGGGAGCAGAGATCCCAGTGGAATGTGGCTGCTGTGGGAAGGAGCGTGGCGGGGGGGTCTCCCAGGCGCAGGCGGCTGCCTGCACATCTGCAGCTTGGCAGAGGGGTCGTCGGTGTCCTCTGCCTGCCTAGTGCCAGGCACCGGGTCTCAGGTGAAGGACATCTCGTGCTCCTGTTGCAGTACCGGCGTTGCTGGTACGCTGGTTTGTCATTCCTGTCTTCGTATCATCACTGATGCAAGTGGAGTTTTCTGCGTGGAGACGCGAGCAAATGTGTGTGGCGCGTGTGCAGGTATTTGTGTATTATCTAAGGTCTTGTCTGTATGCACCCATTTATTTATTTATTTTTTTCCTTGGTAAATGACCGAACTTCTTTGGATTCGGTAACTAAAATAAATCTGTGCAGCCTTGGCACTGAATGCAGTTAGTGATGTGGAAACTTACATACTGATACAATCCAGCTTGGTGAAATAATATTATTAAATAAGTAGCCTTTGCTATAGAGTTGCTCTCACTCCAGTGCCTCAAGGTGTGAGTGATTAAGAACAAAACACAAATCCTCCCATCGTTAAGATCATTTTCTCATAAGCGGAGAAGGGAAAGTAAAGTGCCAGCAGTCACCTCCTTAATTTGGGCAATCTGTGTGACTACGTGCAAAATGCCACAAAAGAGATGGGCCTCTCAGCAAAGTATGTGTGTGTGTGTTTGTGATGAGCAAACTACACGCGGGAGCGATAGTGGTAAATACAAATGTGTTATTTCTTGCATCAAGAGTATATTAAGAGATTTGCAGATGAATCAAGAAATCAAGATCAATGCCCTGGAGACTTTACAATCAGAGTAGTCCGTTGTAATTTATTTGTTAATTTCTAGAGAACGACTTTCAGGGAGTGTCGCACAATGCCATTATGGTCCTCAGGGCTGACTTTTGCATTTGGGTATCCATGTATCGCTGAAATCACTGGGATATGCTAGCTTTAGCAGCAAGATAGCTGACTAGCCAAACCAGTTCCTTCAGAAGGTGTCCTTATCTTCCTTGAGCACAATCTGCCTTTGCTTAATACCTCTTCGGAAACAAGCCTAGTGAAAGGTTTGCTTCATTTTAGGGAGGATGACAGTACCTCCGTGGAATGGTTTGGCATAGAAACTGTTGATATTGCCACAAACTCCTGGATTAGTCCAAGTTTCGGTAGCATGTGTGCATCAGAGGGTACAGTCACCCCGTGTGTGTGAGTGGAGTATCCCAGAAAGAACTAACGTACGTTCAAAAGTACTTGTCGGCATGTTATGTTACAAGCACTGGTGTTTACAGGTATGACAATTTATGTAAAGTCTCGTGTTACACTCGGATCTGTATGGCAACAGTGCTTGGGTAACGCAAACGTGGTTGTGCTGTCAGAGAAATGCTTTGACTCGGAGAACTTTGACCGGGGGGAGCCAGAATGGGCTGCACCCGCAAAAGCATCCTCTGGCCAGTCTACATTAGGAGCACTTGCTGGACTGACCCGGCTGACGAACCTGTTTAATTTCGACTATTCAAAATAGGGTGAGGTCTTATTCTGTAAAAAGATGACCTGCTAGCTAGAGCAATTGTTATTCTGGAAATACGGGAATTGCATTAGGCAGCTTCTATTTGTGTTCACAATTTCTCAAAACTCCAGCCTGCTTTACTGCTCTCCTTGCGCACCTGCTAGGGAAAAACGCAATTTTGTTGGTCGGGGCTCAGCTGGCGCAGGAATCCCACTCAATCCAGCTAGGATTTTCCTGGTTTTAGCAGAAAGGGGAGGTTATTAGGAAAGGCAGCAGCGCTTTTATTTTGCTCCTCAGTGGAAGGCGCGTTCTTGCTTTTCGTTTCCCGGATTCGCTCTGTAGCCGTTGTAGAAGGTGCGTAGCCTCCGATGAATACTCAAGCAGCAGTTATAGCTGTGACGGGGATGGTCACCTGCCTTAACTCTCGCCTCGAGGTTAGCTTGAGCAAACACGTCTTGCCTTTAAGTGCAGTTGGCAAAAAAAAAAAAAAAAAGTTTAGTGCAGAATTTGCCTTTCTGGGTCCTAAGCAGCGCTTCAGCCTGTGCCTGTGCTGGGGACGATGGCTGAGCGGGAGCCGCTGCTTCATGGAGCAGCGGGAGAGCGGGAATAATGAGGAGGGATTAGCAGACGGGCCCTCGCCTCGGGGATGCCCCCTTTGGATGAGGCTGATGCAATGGCAAATGTCCCCGGGTCTGGGTGACAAGGGTGGGATAAAAGCTGTGTTGGATGCGGCTCATCAGAAGCTCTCCATTCCTGAGGACCGCGGCCGTTCGTGCCTGTTGGCTCTGGAGAGCTTGTGAAATGCATGAGGACGTGGGGAGCCAGCACTATGGATTTACCAGCATTGTGTAGGTGGGGGTAGAAAGCGTTCAGGTGTTTTGTGTTTGTTTGGGTTTTTTTCTTTTTTTTTTTTTTTTTTTTTTTTTCCCCCAGGAGTTAACAGTACGCAGAAGGGGAATCCACTGCGTGATCTTTTGTGCGGACTCTGATAGTTATTTAGCCTGGTACAATACGTGCTGACCCTGTTACTTACCTGTCGATTTGACCTTCTCCTGCGCCCCTTCACTTCCAGGAACGCTGTATTAGTAGGTGCAGCAAAAGATCTAGTAGTATTCCTGCCCATTCTGGTTTTTGACGTGTTACTTCTTGGCTTCCAACTACAGCAAACAGGACTGTAATACTTCTTTTTTTAGGGCTGAATTCTGCTGACCTAACAGTATTGAGTAATAGTGTATTTTTTTTTTTTTGCCTTCAGAAATAGTTACAGAACATTTGGCATGAATATGGGCAGCAGAAGTCATTCCCGAGCGAAATGTGGAAGGGGAAAAAAGAAAGAAAAAAAAAAAAAAGAAAAAAGATGTACTCCATGTACAGAGAAGTTGTACCAAAATAAATGTCTATCCCTGCTGAAGCAGGATTTTTTTTTTTTAATTTGAGAGCTATAACGTGCCCTCGTAGTTTGTCTCGTAGGGGCAATGTGTAGGTGTGGGTCTCGTGCTCTCTGTGCTTTAGTAATGTTACTGAGGGCTGCTCGCAGGGGAGAAGTATGAAAAAAAACCCACTTGTGAGATTGTGTGTTTGAACAGGAGAACTTTCTGATGACCAGAGTGAAAAGACGAGGCCGTGTGGGTTGGCCATTGAGCTAAGAAGTACATTTACTACTTAATTTTTATTAATTTCTTTTTTTTTTTTTAAGAACAGAAGGCAATCTCCCAGCAATCTAGGAGGGAGCAGCACTGGATTTATGTAGCCCGTAAAGGCGTGTGAGCTTTCGTTTTGAAGTTTTAATGCAAAGTGTGTTTTGGCTGTTGACGGATCCATGCAAGGCAGATGCAAGGTTCCTCCTCCTGCCAGCGTGCCTTCTCCTGCCCAGCACATCTGCGTACATGAAAGTAAACATCTACGTGTTCGCATGCATGTCTTGCTATTCGAGTGCATCACATCATGGGTGGGTTTTGTTTGTTTCAGCGGTCGAAGCAAAAAAAAAAAAAAAAAATTGGAAAAAAAGAATAACTTCTACTCAAACTGAAACAAATATGTCGGGGTGGTTTTAGTGAAGTGAAGGGGGAGGTGGGGGGGGAACCCAACAACAAAACACCAACCAAAAAAACCTGTTTTAAGATAATCTGGAAGATTAAATTTAACCTGAGACCATTTCTTTTCTTTTTAAGTTGGGTAAGAAGGAAAATGAAATGCCGTTTGAAATGAAAATTTGCAGGTTTATTTTGAAAATACCAGAGCACCACTTAATTTTCTTACGCCTCCCTCCCACTCTTTTTTTTTTTTTTTTTTTTTTTTTTTGACCAAGGCATGTTTGCTGAGTTTGGCTCAAATTAATGCATTTACTTCAATTCCCTCCGTCACTCCTCCCTGAAAAACTTCAGGTTTTGGGGGTGGGACGGGCTGTCATTTAGATACGTGAGAAAAGCAACGCTCCGAATGTCAAGTCGAGAGAGAAATGCAGTCTGAAATGGTCGTGATGGCGTTTCCATTTTCATCAGAGAATAATAAAAACAATAAAATAATAACGAAAACATCAAAGTGATAATAGACATAATAAAATAACAAGAATTATTATTATTAATAATAATAATAAATAATAAAAAAGCATGGTATCCATTATCTCCCTGGCCTCCGTATGTTTGGTGCCTTTGTCGTACCTTGCTGACCTCCATCCAGAGGAGGAGGAGCTGGAGATTTGCAGGTCCTCGCTTGAGGCGCAGAAGCAGATGGGCCGGGGCTTTGGGCAGGTGAGGTGAAAGCTGCCGAGCAGTAGCAATGCCCCAAGGGCCGGCGGCGCTGCTGTGTGGGTGAAAAGCCTTCTCCTCCTCACCTCCTTCAAGCGGTTACCGCTCTCTGGTTCCTCTACCTTGCAAAGGTGCCGTGTGAAGGGCGGGCAGAGTCCTCGGGGGTACCCTCCAGCTCCTTGGAAAAGCGGTGGATTTGCCAGCGCCCTCCATCCCAAACCAAAAAAAAAAAAAATAAAAAAAATAATAAATACATGCAGGACCAGCAAAGGTGGTTTTTCCAGAATGGCTCTCTTGGGGTAGACGGCTCCTCGTGGTGCTGGGTGAGTCGGCGGGGACCACGTCAGGCGGGATGTTTTCCGGGGAAGATGTGGAAGGAAGGAGGAGAGGATATAAACCAGCTGTCTTGATGACAGGATAGTAGTATTTTAACTCTGGCTTTTACAAGAAGGAAATTATCAGTTTGTGGGAACGGGGTTTGTGTGCGTTTGGTAATCAAAACGCCGTGCCGTAATTCCTGCCTTCCCGTCGCCAGATTCAGCAGTAAATGTGAAGATAACCAGAAGAGCCCTGGAAATCAGCCGCTCTTGGCACTGGGGCACAGCAAGCTTACGCGGCCCTTCTCCTAAGTAGGGAAAAGTATTATTTTTACCTATCAGGAGCTACAGGATCAGAGCCACGGAGGCTTTGAATGGTTGCCTGAGGCAACACAGCTGGCCGCTGGTGAAGCTGCCTGCCAGGATTTTTGGCCTCTTGTCCCATGCCCAAGCCAATGATAAACACTGCCTGGAGTTGAAGGTAACCAACATCCTGCTCAGGGCTTATTTGCCAGCTTTGAAACGACGCCTCACACAGAGCATCGTTTCCCCTCTTTCCTGAAGGCCCTTCTGCCTGTCCTTCCCTGGGGACCTGTCCCTTGACGGAGGTTGGCCGTAGCCTGGGATGAGGTGACCTATGGTGGCGTGCATCTGGCTTGGCTCCTTGCGACCGAAACGTTCTCATTCCTGCCTGGCCCCTTGTTCCACCGCCCCGGGGGAAACCCCAGCACCTCCTGAAATAACAGTGGCATGAGACAGTAGCTGCAAATCAAGGTTGGGTGTAAGCAGATGTAAAGTCTGAATTGTTTCCTAAATTATGCTTTCTGCATGGCTACGGCACAGTTGTGATGGCAAGCTTCATATTTTCAAGGCCTAACTTAAGAAAACCAAAAAAACCCAAACAAAAAAAGACTGTAGCTGCTTCTGTCTGGGGATATGTATTCACACACACCCCCATTAAGATCTGAGAGACATACATACACATCTGAAAGTTGAATTTGATTCATGTCTGAGGTATTAAGCATTTCTTTTTGAGAGCTGTGTACTTAAATTCTGCAAAGTGCAATAATGGTTCCCTGCACAATTCCCTATTGCTAAGCAATTCTGTCATCTTGGAAATACCATTTTTTCATTGCATGTAATTCAGGGTTGGGTTTGTTGTTTTTTTGTTTTTTTTTTTAAATTCTTAATTTCAAAATGCTTTTGTAGAACAATCCTGTTTTCTGAAGTTCACTCGGGAGGTAAGACTAAGGAAGGAGGCAGGGTTCAAGGAAGAAGCTTGTTTTAGCAGTTGGGTCAGTTATTTCAACAATGCCTTTAGCAAAGAAGTAAGAGGCTGTTTCCACAAATCAGTAACTAGTTCCCATGATTCAGATTGAATCACGTAGTTCAAGTCATTTGAATAAATAAATGACTTCTAGTAAATGAGACAACCTCTGCAATTAGGATGGCATGCTGAATATTTCATGTTATTTATTATGTGGTTTTCAATAGATATGATTAAGTTGGGTTACACTTGGAATGCTAGGTGGCATTTCAACACAAGCCACTTAACCAAAGCTTACATTAAATTGAGATACACATTTGTTTTGTGCAGGTGGCGTTGTGCTGTATCTTCAAGAGTTATGTTTTCTTACTAATTTTCCACAAGCAGATACTTAACAGGGAAAAGGAGTCACCTCGCCAAGTGCACCTTCGTTTTCTTTAATTGTAAGGGGGGATTCTTAAGCAGGTTCTTCCCAAACATTTGCAATTTGCTGCAGTCTTAGCTTTCCTTCGTGTCTTCCTGGGCCATCAACTCCAACGGATGTGCCATAACCAGAGATTCAGAAAACTCCTTTTCTCAGATGTGCTCATGGATTACGCGCTATCCTCAGTGTTTCCAAGGGGACGTGCTTCATGGTTCACCTCCAACTCCTGCTGGTGAGTTTGGACTTGTGACGAGAGCATCTTAATTCGGCGTAGAGGAACAGCAAAGAAAAGGTCTTCTTGGCTTTTGTTTCCTAATGTTGTTATTTTTTAGTTTGTCTTAAATTTAAGTAGCTGTATTATGCAATTGAAAAATCCCATGTGGTTTTGGCATTGTGAAAGTAGTATTTAAAAAAAAAAAAAGGTCACTTTACTACTCTGTCATAACTGGTTATACCATGTACAAAGCACTGTTGGTTAATTTAAGAAAGTACACCCTGAGCTATCAAAGGCATTGAGCAGCCCTGGCTGATGGTGCGCTTTGGGGATATGGAGAATAGTTAAGTTTTGGGGACCTACTGGCCAGATGATCACCTGTTTTATTCAGGAGAAAATTTTGGTATCGTGTTTCTTTCCAACTTTTTCACTTAATATAACATAAAAGATGTGTGAGACACTAGGGATACCTATTTGATAAAAGAGCCTTTCAAAATAATGAGGATACCAGATCTTCGGTGCCAGATAAAAATACCGTTTTGCCTATGCGATCACTGTTCCTGCTGTGAGGGGAAGTTACCGGTTCTCCTACCTGAAGGTGTTGGTGGTGAACTTTGCACAAACTATGACTTTGGAAGCTGAAAATGAAAAAAGTCCTTCTTCATTCCCTTTAATCACTGGGAAGGGAAAGCTGGGCGAAGAGCAGATGAGACTAATGTTTGACAAGCTTGCTCCTCATTTGTTAAATCTGGAGGTACAGAGATCATCTACTGAGCACTTGAAGACAAGGAAACCTTCCCCCACAAAAAAGGGAGGGAGATGTCCTCGAGTCCCTGAGTGAGAGCCTATCACTGTTTGGCACGACATTGTTGGGAACTGCTGAACAGAAAGTGCCTTTAGGCAAAAGCTGTTACATGTGTGGAGTGGTTGTTTTTCTCCTCCGTTTTTATTGCAGCCTGTTTCTCATGAATGGAAACTTGACATTCTCACTTGTTGAACAGGGTTCAGTTTGTTTTGCTGCTCTTCAGACTACTTTTGCACCAAGTCTGTTCCTTTTTTATTTTTTTTTTTTTAAAAAAAAGAAACAGACCAACAACCTGTTGAAAACAAACAGAAAACCCCAAGTGAAAAACCGATGAAACCAGAACAAAACAAACCAATTTTTTGGAAACAGAAGTGTCAGTGGGCAAAATCCTGACTCTGGAAGCTGCTTTCTCAGAGTTAGACCATAATTTAAGGTATTGGATCTCCACATGAACAGGGGTTTTGTACCGCAGAGCAGCATGTAGGATGTGGGGCCCTTGGTGTTTGCTGAGGGTTGGAAAGCGGTGGCAGTGTGACTTCGTTTTCAGAGGCAGCCTAAAGGACAGAAGTCACTCCCTGAAAAACGAGCTGTCAGAAAAAGCAGTAACAGCCCCATCTCCCCTCCCTCAGGTACTGATCCATGTCTTTCCCAACGGAGACCTGTGGTAATGTTAACAAAAGAACAGAAGAAGAACAGAAGTGCCGCGCTTTGCTTTTGTTGTTGTGGTTGTAACATCTAGGTAGGTGTTGATGCTGTTATCGCTTCCCCAAAATTAATGGCAGAAGTTCAGTCTTTGCGAGTGGGAGCAGGGACAAGTATTTCACTGCACATCCAGAAAGGGAAACGTGCAAGTCACGCTCATGTTGCGTGTTGGCTTCCACACGGTCTGGAAGAAGTAGTTGAGGGAAAGTAGTTGAGTTGCAGCGGTCTTAATTCAGTGGAAAAGGAAAAATGTCATCCCTTCCATTTGTAATTCCTAATTTGACCACTTGCAACGAGGGCGTCTGCAGTAGGAGGTGAAGTCAAAACTTCAACATCTTCAGTTATCTGGTAGGATCTGATCGTTTCCTAACATCTGTGTTAGGACACATGCCCAATTAATGGATTGGTTTGATATTTCTCGTTTCGCATGGGATTTGAAGGGTTTGTCATTGAAACGCTGTCTCATTTCCATCTGGTCTTCAAAAAGTAATTAAGTGTTGAGCAATGGTATTGCCAGTCTGCTTCTACCTAATAAGCTCTGCAAGGTGCTCTCGTTAATGATTTTATTATTTCAGAGCCGCTCTTGTTCTCTCTTTCCCTCCTTAATGAGGCAGATCCCTTAGGCAGCATCACTTTATCACAGTTGTCTATGGTAGATGAACTCATCCAGCACCGTGGAAGTTGGTGTTCACCAGTGTGTAAGACGCTCCCATCAGTATGTGTGGGTAATTCTCCCTGACACTTAAAAGATTTGTCAAGCGCAAAAAAGGAAGAACAGACCCTTTTTCTAAATGAGGGTCGTCTTGATTTGAACAGCAGCGGTCTGGTGTGCATCAATGAGCATGTGGTATTCGGTGAATTAAGAGTAAAAATAGCTAATTAACACCTTCTCGATTTCTTTTTGTGTCTGGTCATTAGTTATTAGGAACCAAACTAATTCCTGATAACATAGGACATGGAAGGTGCCAATGCCAAGCTCAGGTCAAGAACTGAATTCTCTGAGATTCTAGGGAGAAATATTCCCTTTTTTTTTTTTTTTTTATATTGTGTTGCCTGTTTCTCAGAGCTGCCTCCGCGTATCATGGAATTTAATATATGTATGCTTACATGCTCAGCTAACATCTGTATTTTGTATTTCGTCATACGAAGAGAAAATCTGAATTAGTTATGGGCGCTTGGAAAGGGCTCGGGCTATGCTCTCCTGGTTTAATATGGTACTGATTGGATCCTGTCTATGAACTAAACTCAAATACTATTTCAAAGACTTGGATCATTTCAGAAATAGCAAGCATATGACTTCTGAGTAAACAGACTAGTTATAACAGACAGGATTAGAAAATGGATTGTTCTGGGCCAACACGGTACTATTGAGAGTGATGATATCGTACTGGTAATCGCACTGTTGGGCTTAATGGCCCATAAACTTTGATAAAAGCTTTTGTGAAATTGTCAGCAGTAATTCCCTCCATTGTTAGATTGCCAGTGAACATCTTCAGCCCCTGGAATAAATTGCTACCATCAATTGTGTTTATGTAATTATATAAAATAAGACTTTCGGTCCGATGGTGTAATAACTCAAATTAAAAAAAAAAAAATAAAAAATACTGTCAGCTGAAAATTAATAGGTCAGATCTGCAATTGCTGTGACTGCTGAGAACTCTCTCACCTGGGCTGGGCTGGGGTAGGTTTACACCTGAAGCCGTAGTCCCGTGTGTGGAGCACAGGCGCCTTCTCATTGCCTCTGCCAAGCACTCGCTAGGTCAGCAGAAATGGGAAATGTCCGTGCGGGTTTCGTGTGAAAACTGAAAAACAGTTTACTGTAGTTCTCCTCCGTTGTTAGTTCTCTCTGTGGGTATTTTTAGCATGACAGTTATTAGAATGTGAACATTAAAAAGGTGTAATTACTTTCATATCCATTAATATGCGACTCTGAAAAAAATGCAGAAGCACTTAAATTTTGTATGGTCCCTTTCAAATTGTTTTCACAGCTACTTGCTTCCTACCTTTCCTTTTTCCCCCCTTCATCCCTTCCACGTGATCGGTTAAATAACAAATTATCAGCCACAGCGTGATGCGAAATGGGCTATAATCCAAAGTGGGATGAGAAGGAAGTTCTCTCGCAAGAAAATAAATAGCACGGGGTATTTAACAGTGCATTAAACAAGGTAGCTGTTAGACTGCACTCATAACACAGTGACGAGAGCAGGAAAATACTCTGTCATTAGTTTAGTGAAGCGGTGAAATGCTCCGGCTCTGATATTGTTGGTGATATTCAGCATATCTAATGCAGTGGCGTTGATAATGCAAAGCGTAATGAAGAGTGGGACACGGACTTTCCACCTCCGCAGCATGGGATGTGAAGGAGGAGCTGCCTTGCCTGCCTGTAGGTGGAGTTTCATTTTCATACTCTAGGGAGGAGGGGAGCCGAAATGTTCCTGTTGCTAAATAGACACAGGGCCTGTCCTCCTAGACTTACCACTTGCCCATGTTTATGTGCTTAATTTTTTTCAGGGGGTAGCGGTAGAGTCAGGAACCTAACCTGGGAGAAGATATTCTCCAATCGCCACCTATGCAGCTTCAGGAGTACTTTACCGCAGAAAAATAATTCTCAAGCTAATGATATTGACTCTCCCACTAGCTGTGACAGAATTGCTTGCTCCATTTCCGCTTTCCTGACGTATTTGGCAGCGGGTGGTAAAGTGGCATTCAAGGAGGGCCTCGAATTTTGAGTTTGGCTCCCAGCTTCAGAGCGTGCAACTTTGGAGAAAAGCACTGCAGCTACGTGCAGGGGAGTTGATGGAAAAGGTAAAATTACGGAGAGCTGGAGGAGAAAGAAGAAAATCTGGAACTCTTGCTTCTCAATTACAGTAACGCTGCAGCAGGGACACCCATCTTCTATTGAGGCTCGATCCAGCAAACCTTAGGCATAATATTCCTTTGAAGTCTAAGGATATTTTGCCTGCCAGGTTGGCAGGATCAGGTTTTTTATTACTTTATTTGCCTAAGAAAACTCTTCTCATCTAGTTTAAAGGGAAAAACTGATACAGAATACCACACTGTGTTATATGAAGACTATGCCAAAAAGTAATTCTCCTGAAACAGAAGGTATTATAAATTATAATCACATCACAAGGTGTTGTGGTGTCAGTGTAATAACTTGAAAAGAGTCTTTTGACTGTGTGTGCTTAAAAGTAAGTCTAGTAAGTACATATTTGAGTAATTGTCCTTCCACTCTTTTCCTAAAAGATTGTTTCTAGATATATTGTTGGATGGGATGAAGATGGGTGAATCCTTCAGGTCACGTAAAGTGGTGTGGCTTCAGCATTGATTTTTGCTAACCAAAGCCATGGTCTGATGGTTTAGCAAAAAGGAGATGTCTCTAAACTTGCTGGAATGAACTTGGTTGAGTTGAGTGGTATTTCATTCACACACTGGATGTGTTTGCCCCAGAACTTTTACACGGGAATTCTTACAAAGAAGCCTGCGTGTATATGCGTATACAACTCATTCCTTCCTCTCTATGAAATCAAATGAATTATTTACTGTAGTCCTGAGATGATATGTTAATATGCGATTCTTAGTTTGTAGAGGCCTCTGGCATTCTTGCTTTATACTTAAGGAAAAAAATGGTGTTACCACAGCAACTGCTATACCACCCGGTACTGAAGCAGCTCCCATCTATGTAGCACTTATAAAAGTACATTAGACAGATTTTTAAAGTGCATGTAACTAAAGTGAGAGTAGGAAGTTAACACTTGCTGAGTGCTGCAGTCAAAGGAGGGCATGAGTTTGTTCAGAAGTTGAGAAGAGTGGTTAATGGAAATAATTAGCAATAGCTCTGATTCTGCAAGCTGCTTTGGCAGATGCGTTATTTGAAGTCTATGTGTGATCTGTTTGAGACCAGGGGAGTTGTGTGCAGGCCTAGAGTTTGCACAGGTTTTACAGGGGACAAAAATTATATTGTTTAATTGTTGAGTGATGGTTTTGAGAGGCTCAAGTGACGACAATTTCGTAGGGCGTGACTGGCGAGGGCAGATACTTGGCATTTCTTGACAATGAGCCACTGAGGAAGATTGAAATGGAAGTCATGAGTAACTGGAAGTATCAGAAGTTTTGGTTTATGGGCGTGAATTTTGGACAAGGTTTTGTATTAACGTTTGTGCATCACCTCTATTAGATAGCAAGGAAATGGTGTTGAGGTGTGTACGTATGATGATGTTTTGCTGTCTGTTAAACCTTAGAGTGGTACATTATGAATGTTTCCGTACAATAAAATGTAATTGTTGTAGAGGAGGCAAGAGTCCTAGGAAAGGTTTTAAAGTAGTCTGGACTCAGTAAGACTATACCTTATCATTGAAAACCTAGTAGTCTAAGGTCAATATTTGATTTAGGAGTTTTCCTTTTAAGACTGTGGTATAGGAAGACCTTCTATGCTAATGAATTTACTACTTTACTTTGTATTCTTAATCCTCATCAGCTCTTAGAAAGAGCTGAGTATCTGTGTATTAATAAAACTATGTTCTTAGAAAAAGCATACTTGGGATTATGAGGAATTACTTATTGCTCTCAGTAGCACTGTGTTTGCAACATTATTATTGATTGCTGTTCTCTTGTTGACTTTCTCCCCGCAGCTACTGTTTTTATCAGATTGCATAAAACAAAAGCACTAATGCAATTTTCTAATTCTTTAAATAAAACACAGAAAAATGCTATTCATGTATGCTGGTCCTTTTCCCTCTTGACAGGAATTTCTGGATGGCACCTTTAGTCTTTGAAAGTGTTTTGAAATCACTGTATGGACAAAAATCTGCATAGGCGCTAATCCAAAACTACGTAAAAATGAGTCCTGGGCTTTGCAGCCTGAATTTCCATCTCCTCTACTAATGTTTGCCAGTGAGCTATTGCTAGTTGTGAGGTAAATGACGTGCCAGGCTGGAGGGAGCAGCTCATCTAGTGGTGTGTCTGCTCCTGCAGGGTTCCTGTGCTTTCCCTGGAACCCTCCGGGGCTGGTCCTGATGATCCATCTGAGGACAGGCAGCGCTGGGGGTTGCATCCTTTCTGCCCCGTGAGGTTACTTAGTTGGATAACTTAGGAGGGAGCACTGCAGAAGTTTGTCTCATCTGCTGTCGCTGGGTGTTCAGAGCTGAACCCGAGCTCCGGTGAAGCCAGGGTGCCGTTAAAATGCCTGTGAAAATTCGGAAGTTTTGCGTGAAAGTCGTGTTGGGTTGGAAGGCAGCCATCCCTTTCCTTTCCTTAGGCTGAGTCAGGTAGGCATGAACGCTTAAAGATGACTTTTGAATGATTTCTAAACCTCTACTTTTTACACCTTCACTGTGGTATAACCTCCAGCGCTTGTGCTGATACTCCTCCTCTGTAATCCCATTCTGACCTTCACAGATCCTCCCCGTTGATTTTTATTGTGACTTGTACTTTAGGACGGTGGAGCAGGTTTATACTCGATAACCATCCTACAGCCTCAGTACATGTCGTTTGAATAAATGCCGAAAGCACTTTGAAGGTCACTAAGCTGATGGCAGTGACAGTGGCTGTACCCTGGGACAGGAAACTCTGCATGGGACATCTTTGCGGTGCGACCCAAAGGATACGGAAAGCCGAGCGTGGTGGTCCCCCAGAAGTCTCTTCAGTAACTCAGTTTAGTTCTGGTACTAATATGCCAGGGGGCTCCAGTACATGAAAGGTTTTCCATGCGCATTGCAGTACTGTGTTAAATGAATAGATTTTTAGTGAAGGTGTTCAGACGTGCAACAGGTATGGTAATTTGCCTGAAACGTAACAAAAAAAGTCACTGTAGTCAAAAGTGGAATTTTTAAGAGACCTTTGGTTGTTTGCATTCAATCTTTTAAATGCAGTACAGTGATAATTAGGCAGGCAGCGATCTATCTCAGAAATGTACGTATACCTTTAAAAATGCAACCTCTGTCTGCTTGATTTCTAATTAATGACTCACCTCTGATGATAAACTTGGTGTTATGTGCGGAATGCTTTCCAGCACTAGCTGGGTTTTACAAAAGCTGCTTTAGATGTATATTAAAAATGCTTTTGGAGACAGAGAGGCAGAAAAGCTTAGAAGTCTGATGACTGTTTATCTGAAAGGAGTTCCCAGTGGCAGAGGAACTGCAGTGTAGTGGTAGTGGTTTAACCAGGCAGGGAATTTATTTGTTCGTCTGCTCACAGAGACATTGAGGGGATGGTCTATTTTAAAATTCAAAATGTAAACCAGTGAGATTATTCCAGCTAGGATTGATATCTGAAGCTAGGATTGATATCTGAAGATGACATTTTCTCCACAACTCGCAACTTCTGCACAGTGAAAGCAAGTGGCTGATGTCAGGGAGGAAGCTTCCCGGGGCTTCATTGCACCAAACTTATTTATAATGTTTGGTGCTGCTTGTTTAAAATGCATGTGTTCCCTTGCTGTGTTTCCTGATTGTGTGTGGTGCAGTATGCTAAGAAGAGAGCGCTTGCTTTAGCTATGGGTAAACACCAGAGGCTTCTGAAAGTCCTGTAAGGAAGTCTTTAGTTGCATGGCGTAGTTTCATTTACAGGCAGGAATAGCAAACATTTACCTGTGCAGCCGGCAGCTGCACGGGCAGCTGTTATCTAAAGCTAACAGTTCCTTTACGTACTGTACACAGGTATGGAAGGGGGAGAGCGTAAGTATCTGCAACATCGTGGTATGAAAACACAAGGTCACATTCTGCCCTCGGGGAAACCTCCGCAGCCCCGCTGAAGTACTGAGGTAGCATACTTAGGACTAAAAGTAGACCTGGCTCTACAGCCAGGAAAGCAGCGTTCAAAAGTAGGGATGCGAGTCTTTCAGGTTTGCTCCCGCTCTGTGCCGCCTGGCACAAAGGGCTTGTGGGGGGGAAAAAAAAAAAAAAAAAAAAAAAAAGTTGTTTGTACTTTATGAATCCAAGCCCTTGTAGAGAAGTCCTATGCAGAACTCTTTAAATTACTTTTTGATGTTTAGGATGTTTATTTCAGGCCACTGTATAACTGCAGTAAAGAATTCTGCATGGAAATCACAATTAATCTGCTTCAGATAAAGCAGGGGATTTTGGTTTAGTTATCTCAGAACAAGTACTTTAAGGAGTATGGCCATGAAAAAAAAATACAGCAAGGAGGAGCTAAAATCACCTGAATTCAAGTATCAAATCTTCAGCAGGCTCTGGATTTTGGGGGAGGGTTGGGGGTTGGTTTTTTTGGTTTTGTTTGTGTTGGTTGGATTGACCGCACAGGGATCAGAATAATGGATTTCCCATGAGATAGTCAAAAGAGGATTATAAAATCAGGATCTATGTATTATAACTGTCTGCACTGTTATATAGCTTTGATATGGTCTAAAATCCGCCCCGCCCCCAACCCCAAGTAATTGTACATAATCAAGAAATTACATGCTTCGATACAGGGCACATGGGTTAAAGAAACTGTGTTGTTTTTTCCTCCGGGCATTTACTGAGCTATAAAACAAAGGGTGGCTGAAGCCACGGTAAGATGTAGATGCTGGAGTTTTGAGAAGTGTCTGTGTGTGCATGTATGGAAATTACCACAAAATCCGATGGTCTGGGGGAATGTGTCCATTGTTCATTGCCTCTGACTTTCCAAGGAGAGCGTAGGCACCAGCCGGGGCCAAGCGCTGTATGGGAGATGCTCCCATGGGATGGCATCTCCGGGGATGCCGGGGAGCAAGGGCTCTGGTGGCCCGGCTGCGCGTCGGCTCTTTGGTCCCAGCTTGGTGGCTAGAGTGGTTGGAGTCTCCTTGATAAGCTGGGAGGTTGTGTTTGGGTTAGGTATGATTCACCGTGTCAAAACTTGGCTAGGCGAGGGATTGCTTAAACTCTTCCTTAGGGTCCTCTTCATTTATCCATCGATAGTGTCTTCTTGCAAAGTCTGTCAGGGCTTGTAAGTCATAGAGCAATAGAAAATGAACCGGAAAAAAAGAAAATCTATTAAGCTTTGAACTACGTGCTGTCTACAAACTGCCATTAGCCGTGACTGTGTAGAAGAAAGCTTTTTATTAGTTCACAGCTTTGGGGTATTCTGCTCTCATTAATATTGAGAATTAATCTGCGCTGTGTTTTTCTGCAGCATTAGCAGCAATCCTTCTGTTGAATACAAATGAGATTTTTTGCTGCAGTCCAAATTCAACCATGGGCAAAGGTTTACAGACGATATTTATGGGGCACCTGCATGGAGCAGCAAGTCCTGGTTTGGGTGTTTGGGAGGGTGCTATTTGTTTTCTTTGGCGTTAGTGGTTTTTTGTTGGCTTTTTTTTTTTTAAGTGACACTACTTTCTGCAGTATGGCAGAGTAACAGGTGGGATATTTACATCTCCTTTCTTGATTTCTCTTTATAAAGCATTTGATCCCATACAGGTTTAGGAGCTCATAGTTCATTTCCATCAAAAGAGAATTTTTTATGCATTGGCAAAATCTCAGGACAATAGTCGGTTTGCAGATCTTACGTGATTTCTGAAGCCAAAAAGGGCTTTGTAAGCAAAAACTAGCCCTGCAATATCTGGGAAGCCTGCAAAAGGTGCCGAACGACTTCTGCGCCCAACTAAGGTCTTACAAGGATATTTGCAAACTGGCCGGATTGAGCCCTGAAGAAGAGGGGGTGGAAACTTCTCCCTGGCAAAGACACCCAACGCCATTCCTGGGTGTGTTTGTGTTTGCTTTATTTTCTCCCAAGCAGAGATAGGCGTATTGCTTTGCTCAGCCACTTGCCCGTTGCCCTTGCCAGCAGTTTTCGGGTGGCTGAAGGGATTCAGGGCTGAGCTGTGGCTCCTGACCGAAGCTCCGTAGGAAGGAAAAGCAACTTATAGCTGGGTGGTTGGGGCTTGCTCTCCCCCAGGCAGCAGCATCGGGTAATTTGCCACCCCCAGGCATTACGGGTACAGGGTATTTGTTACCTGCAGCCTTTTTTTTTTCTTTTTTTTTTTTTTTTCAGGTGAGGAGTGGAGAGGAGCGCCATGTAACAGCTGTCCATCATGTGATTCGATTCAAAAAGACACTCCCCCCACCGCCAACTTTTATTTATCTTTTTATTTATTTATTTTTAAATTACATGCATTGGACAGACAAGACAAAATCCCCTTGATGACAGAGAAAATGTTTGTTCTTTGAGCTTCCTTTTACACCTGTGTCCTGAGCCCTGTTTTATCGGCAATTTCAATCCATTAGAAAGAGAAACAAGTCTCCACAGATCGTGTTATGTACAACAGCTTCCCGTCTCAATTTGAAGTGTAATCATGCACAAACATTGACTTGACCAGTATTGCTAGTGGCGTTCGTGTTAAGTGGATAGTTAAAGGCTTAATGACCCCTTTGAAACCAAGTGCTTGCTTTTTGTCGGGTATTGATGGAACTGTGCAAGGCCGGCAATTAATTTTTTTTTTTTTTTTTTTTTCTTCTCGGTGATTTTTAGAAAAACCTTTCAACTGCTGGCACAGTTTATCTGCTCCATTTCCTGCGCTGGTTAAGGTCGAGCTGTTTGGACGGGGCGTGTGGCGGTGTGCCATCAAAGCCTAGCCCGTTCATACCTCGGGGTTTCTTCTGAAATTTGATAAGTGCTCGTTAAGTGGCTTTCCCGAGCATCGTGGCGAGAAGTTCCCGGTTGGATGAGAAATTTGTGTGATGCAAAGGAAAATCCCTCGGGCCTGGGACCTGCGTAGCATTGAGTGTTTTCTTCGGTGCACCCAGTGAGCAGGAGACCTGCTTGTGGTGAGGTCTGAGAAGTAAAGGCAGGGAGGCCCTACCGCTGAGCGTTGCCCCTTGCCTGTCTCCGTAGGGAGCTTTTCGTCATATGGCTTAAGGGTGGAGAGAGCAAAAATGGCTAAGTACCTGCTTTCTGAGTTATGAAAAATGAGTTACGAGAAATGAAAAAGTAATGCACAGAGGTCTAAAAAGCAACTGATTGAAAAAGTAGTTGGTTTGAGGTTTGGTAACGCAACAAATTGCCGGAGGCTTTGGGAGGAAGTATGTATAGGGACGCTCGCTTTTTATGGCACGTAACAGCAGTTTAACACAGGCGAGTACAGTGCAGGCCAGATACTCCGTGCTTTTTTACATGGGATTGGCTCTTTGATGCTTTTAGTGTCCTGCTCCTACCAGACAAACGTCTCCATCACCCACTGGCACCGACTGAGGCCTTGGGCTGTTGGGTGAACATCTCCAGCTGAACACCGAGGAACCTGAACGAAAGCAAGTGAAGCTTTCGCACCTCGTTATTCGTAGGCTCTCCTCCCGTGATGAATTAAATTAATTTAATTAAAAAAAATGCAGCTGGTAAAACCAAGAACATACTGAACTTGGCACCGGTCCTCTTGTGCGAGTCTGGGACTCATAAAAGACTTGGATGAGGACGAAGCACCTTCAGCGAGAGCCCCTGGCCGCTGCCCAGGACAGCTGCAGGGACGCCGCAGCCTCCTCTGCCAAATGAGGGTGTTGCAATAGGCGGCCGCTCCTGAGCGCAGAGGGTCTTTCCCGCTAGCTGCCCTCTTCCATGGAAAACAGTTATTCCCAAAAGCGGAGACCCGTGAGCTGTTCTCCTCCTGGGACCAGCCTGGGTGTGTGTGGGGGGCATGTCAGAGAACATCTTTGGAGGTGCCACCCTGCAGCCAAGGAATTGAATAGGTATTTGAATTGCATCAGTCTTTGGGACTCCTGCAGTTGCAGCATTTGGTGTTCCCCAAAGTTGCGTGCGCGTAACCAAAGGCAAATGGGCGCTTGTGTAAAGAAGCAAACCTCTCCTGCAAAAAAAAAAAAAAAGAAAGAAAATCTCGCTTTGTTCTTCCCTTGCGGTGTTAAAGGAAACTGTGCTCCCAGACCAAGCACGGTGCTGCACTCTGTGTCTCCGGGAGATCTTTCTGCCGCTCGCCAAAGCGTTTGCATGCCTCTTCTTTTGGAGGAGCATCAGGGCGAGTTGAAGGAATCCTTAGGAAAGGCGGGGAAGGCTATTGGGGTTTTGGCAGGCCTGTAACCAAGGAGTTTTCTGAAATCCCAGTTCTGCTCTTGGAAAGCTTGTTGTCACGTTATGTAGAAGCAGCTCTGCTTACAGAGGAATAACTTGCTGCCCTCGGTTTATGGAAACGTACAGTGGGTCTGTACCTTCGGTGGTTGACTCTAAGACCAGTAGAGCTACAGTTTCTTTAAAGCCCTAAATTAAAGGGAAATTTATTTTTCTTCTTAAGCTCTGCGATTTGGCTGTTTGCAGTATTCAGAGAGGCAGCAAAATTACCGTCGGCTTTCCCACAACAAATCCTTGACCTTCCCCACCATTTAAGCATTAGCAGATTCCCTGCGCTGTATCCGGGGGTGGAGAAGGGAGCTGTGGAGTTACACGCACACACCGACACGCACACACGCACGCACGTGTTTGTTAGGAGCTTCTAGCAAGCACTTGGCCTGACGTCTCCAGGCAGCATTTGGGGTTTTGTTTCCTCCTCTGCACGATAACTGGATGTAAACCAGTTCTGTTGCAAAACAGTGTTCTACAAATGATGTCAAAACTGTCACTCTGTATAGCTCGCATCACGTTCATCCCTGGGGTTCCCTGGGGGAGGCGTGTAACATTTGTTGGTGTGTGTGTCTCTGCATCCTCCTGTGCCCAGCCCAAAGGGCTCTTGTGGCACTTGGCTTCTTCCTTCAAGCTCTCGGTGTTCACGCACTGATCCGTCATCCGGCGACGGTGGCAGAAGTTGAAACCTCATCTGCGCGTGATGCTGATCACCGAGATGCAGCGTGAAAAGGTGTTGTTTTTCCACCCCCTCCCTACATTTCCATGAGTCTCAGACTTCAGCAGCTTGTGAGCTTTATGTAAGGTGATGGATGCGAAAGGAGCGCTGAGCGCTGTAGGTGTAGGGCAGGGAGAGGGGCAGGGAGGATGGTTTCAGGGCAGCACACATCTGTTACCGTCGTGCCACGCTCACAACAGAGCAGCAGGGGCTTTTTGACACTTTGGATTTTTTTTTTTCCAGTTCAGTTGCTCAATCCCGGCTTTTGTTTTGTACGTGACGGTAGTTTCACTGTAAATTATTCAGTCGCCGGTCCAGAAATAGGAAGTTTGGAGAGAATAGCGAGCCAGCCGTAAGCAGGTTAAAGGAAGGATGGGCAAACCCTTGTGTTGGAGGTGATTAGGTCTGTGCGTTACGCTCCCGTTCAGAGGGAGCAGATGAGCCTTGCGTGGCACCTTGGCGCCAAGTGTGAAAATAACGGGTGTGAGTCGCATCCGTGGGCAAGATCCCAAGCCGCTACCTTTTGAGAATAAACCCGACAAAACAGCGTCTGTAGGCTTCTAATGGCTGAAAGACCATATAAATTACAGAACACGTTTAAAAGAGAGTAAAAATATATGGTGTATTACAAACCCAGAGAACTATCGCTAGTTACCCGGTTTGCTAGGCTAAGGTTACATCCCGGGATGGAAAATGAGAGGCTCTCCTTAGCCTGCGTGTTCTGCAATAACATTTTATCAGCAGGCAAACTCTCATGAAATACACCCCATCGGCTTCGCTCAAGCTGCCAATTTTTGAGTGGAAACATTGTATTAACTTGGCTGTTCCCTGCAGGATATTACTCTTGGAAAATTATAACAAAGTGAACAATCCCCAAATCAGCATTTTTCATTTATAGCAGGCCATAATTTACAATACAGTATGGATCTATGCCTGCCTGGAGAATTCCCTGTCTGCCATGGCAGGGAACAGCATAAATTTCTGTATTTGCCCAGAGAAAGCATTTGTGCCTGTACTTAAATGTACACGGCAGTTTGGATCCACGCGGCCTCTGCGTTTCGCTGTATGTTATGTGTAATGACTCATTATCAACTGTATAATCCCAGATTGCGCGTCCTTTTTGGGACCACAGTTTATCTCCTTCATGCAAATGGCATATGCTTCCGGGTGCCAAAAGTAAAGGCACCTGGTTGTGTCCCTCAACCCATCAGATCCCAGCCTGCGCTAACTCGTTGGAGGTGAAGAATGGGGAAGGGAAAGGAAAAGAAGTCCTTCAAATGCGAAATAAAAATCCAGCACCAAATGTTTTAAGGAGGAGTTTTGGGGCACTTCAACTGAAAAAGCTGCCTCTTTGCATTTTATAGATTTCATACTTGTAGCCTCTGTAGTACTTTCCTTAACTGGATAAAGGCAGCGCTGCGACTTTGTTTAAATTGTGCAAGCTTTAAGTAGGCAATGTCCTGAATGTCTGTGAAAAGAGCAGAAAATTTTGCTATTACAGGAAAGGGAGAAGAAAACTCGCCCCCCCCCCCCCCCCCCATTTTCCATTGTCAAAGTTAAGCAATTTGTCACATGTTCATAGGTACAGGCCTCCGAGTAGTTAGTTGTTCCACAGAGGGAATGCAAATACTAAATTGCAGCGTGCTGGAAAAGGCCTGAGTCCTGGTGGAGGGGGGGAGAACCAACCCCTAGAGTCCACAGAGGCGTGGTTGTTGGGGCATTTCTGTATGTATTTACTTACATGTATCCATGGAAATGTATGTATAGGTATATTCATACTTTCACACTTCTGCTGCGTAGAAATCTTGGTTCTTTAAAAACGTGACCAATGGGTTTGGTTTTTTTCAAGTGGCCTTAGTCTAACTTGATATCAGGGATTTTGTGATTCCAGTGCCAGCCTTAGATACCGTGGATACTGTTGTATGTTAAAAAAATAAATGAAATAAAATTCACTTGGGAAAGTAGAGGGTTTTTTTTCCATCCAAACCATATTTATTTTTTTTCTTCCCTGCTGGAGCATTTTGCAGAGGCTAGACGGGAAAGTACGCTTCCCTTAATAACATTAGAGATGGGGAGAAGGGGGCAGATATGGTCTGCCTTAGCTTTGTTTGTTCCCATCGACTCCGGTATGGCCTCTCCCTTTCATATTCAATTTCATTTGACTTAATATTCCGCTTCAAAAGAGAGCAATTAAACAAAAGGCCTGCGCTTTGTGCCAGCATCTTTGAAGCCAACCATAAGACTCCATTCCCAGAGGATGAAAGATAATTTCCAAGGAGGCCTAAAATTTCTAAAGTAAGTGGATGGTTTTACTAAATGGCTGTATTTATTAATAATAGTATTAACTGCCTGTTATGGGCCTACACCCATTGATTTTTGCATTATTGTTCTGGTAACCAGCTCAGCCTTTTCAACACCAGGGAGGTGTAGTGAGTGACGGCTGGTGCTGTTTCTGCCCGCCTCATGCTACTGCCTGGAGAAGAGGATGGAAGCCAAGATGCCAGATCTCTCTTTTCCCCGTTTTATTTTTTTTTTTTTTTTTTTAAGATAGAAGGCAGCAGGAATAGTTAGGTCTACCCTGCATCCTGGCAAGTGATGAAATTGTATGGAGTGACCTTTTGGTGGGGACATTGGGAAATCGCATCACTTTCACTACTGTCCTGTGGTTGTGCCATTAGAGTGAAAGGACCTCTTAGGCAGTTGTCTTTTTCTTTTTTTTTTTTTTTTTTACATTAAAATACATTCACCAAGACTAGATTCTCCTTTCCAAATTTGTTATTAAGAGTCAGCATATTTGATGCCTTTGTGGGTGGGCTCATAAAAACCTGATCTTGCTTCATGTTCTTTGCATAATGAAGAAGAAAAAGTAAAAATACCTCTGGGGGATCGTGATAATTGAAACCTAATTCCCAGGTATTTAAGCATATTAATGTCTTTAAAGACAAGGCCAGAAACTGATGGGAACATCCAAGGACTTCGTACATGTTTGTGGGAGGGGAAAAAAAGTGCATAGCCTTTATGGGTTTTTTTTGTTTCTTTTTGTTTTGTTTTTTTTTTTTTTTTAAATCCAGTCTTCTCCTTGTTTCTTAAAAACACAACGTGAACTGCAGGATTAAATAAGCAGGAGCGGCGTATCAAATATTGATTTTGATTTTCAGCCCAGCCACTCACCGAGGGGAGAGTAGATGCTTCCTGTGAGGTTGCATCTCCATTGACATTCCCTTCCAGCTCCTTGGAGCTGAGGAGAAGAGGTGCCTCTCCGTACCTCACAGGTGGAAGTGCAGTGACCTGAAAGGCCCACGCCGGAGCTCACCGCCGGGAGCTCATGGGCTATTCACAATTATGCTCTGCAAAGTTGTTCATGCCTCTTAAAGATATGCGGGATTACTGAGTGAAGATAAGGTTGGTAACCAGTGCCGTGCAACCTGGGAGCCCAATCTGAGCCCGCTGTGCAAAGAGGGAGACTGGGAAGCCACGGGCAGGAGGCAGCAATGTGACTAAAAGGAAGGTAGATCTTCCCCGCTGCTTTTCAGTTGAAAGGTATCTCTACTTTTCACCTTCCGAAAGAGAAGGTATGTTGTTTTGGTTAGGCACTGGGTTCAAAACCTTAAGCCTTGGCGGTAATGAAATGTTAAAAAATAAATAAATAAATATCGGGAGCGAGCAATTGTTTCCCTCGGGCTAATTTGAGGAGCTTGATTAATCACCTCTCAAAAGTGCAGTGATACAATTCAAAATACCCCACCCCCCAGCAGTTTAATATGAGAAATTATTCTACAGTCGGTAGAATATGTATGCAAAATATAGCAACTCCCATGTAGCACCCATTTTTGAACTTTCTGGGGAACTTTTCTCTGCCAGTAAAAGTGCTTTATAAAATTGATTTATTTCATATACTCCTTTTCCATCCTAATCCTGCATTTGTAACACAAAGCTTTGCACAAAGCACAGTTAGGACCAGCGGTCAAGTTCAGACACATGCTTCTAAGTCAGGCTGGACTGGTGGGAGGACCCCCCGCCTCTTGCCCAACGCTGCTGAGCCCAGCAGAGGGTCTGCAGAGGGAAAAGCTCCGTTTCTGGAGCGTGAATCTAACGCCTTCATTTAAATCGCCAATGAGCGAACTCCAAAGTATGTCCAATTGGCATCAGTGTAATAAAAGCGAAAGCTCAGAAAGTCTAGGGAGGCATTCAGGTTCTTTAGGATGGAGATGTTCACTCTCAGCACAAACCCTTAAGTTTTATAGTGGGCTGTGTGAGTTAGAAGTGATGGGCAGTGTTGACCTCGGTAGTGTTGACAGTTTCCTCCTGGCGTGGCATTAGGATTAACAGAGCATCAAGGTCTGATTAAGCTGAAATGATCAATCTCAGCACATAGTCTATGAAACCAACAGCCAGAAGGCTGCATGTGCAAGGGCTTTTGTTCTGATCTGGAAGAAATGGCCATGCAGATACGCAGAATTAGATTTTAATTAATGAGAAATCAGGACGTGCTGTGTGTCGTGCCACAACTGAAAAGCACAGTCTGACTTTTAGAGCTGAACTGAGATTGAGTGGGTGATGTTGTGGAGAGTCTGCTTTTATATAAATCTCTGGGGAGCGCCAGTATGGGGGAACTTCTTGTATTCCATCATCATCTGGCTTGTCTTTGCAGTGGATCTCTATCCTTCGTTTGATAGAGAAGTCGTTTGCTAGGCTCACTGGCCCACAGGACTGTGTCTGCTAGCAGTCTTAAAAGCTAGTGGGTATTCCTGGATCACATAAGCATAGACAGGATTTAAGGTGCTTCATTTCTTCCAGGAAAGTGGCAGAACATTACAACTGAAGAGCTACTGGACAGTTCCAAATGTGTTTTGTTTTTATGGGTCTTCTGGCCCACCCTTCAAAAAAGAAGATTGTTTTTATCCCCCTGGCTTTGAAGTTATTAATGGTTTCTTGCCATCCTGGTGAGTTCTTGGGATTCTCCTGATCTTCTGTGTGGAAGCTGGATGGATGCTTGCCAGCTGCGCAGGTTGGCGTGAGCCATTCCCACAGGGCTCTTGCTGAAGCATCAGATATGTCAAGGCTGTTCTAACCTGTTGCTGGAATGTCTCCAAGTTCTTGTAGATAACGTGGTTGAATTCCATACGTTCGTCTTTGGGGAGAGATTTCTGGGTCCCTTCCCACATTTCAAATTGGCGGTTGCCTGCACACGGTTAAATGCCCACGGCCAACACTGCAGACTGTTGAATCCTTTCTGCATAAGACACACAGAGGTCTAACGCTTAGACCTTGGTTAAGGGAGTAAAGCTCTATGTTCTGCTTGTGTTTTCTCATTCCTCAGCATTTGGAAGAGCAAAGGGTTTTGTGGGAGCGGGGGTTGTCTTTTTGGTGTTTGTATTTTTAAAATGCTGTTCCATGGGCAGCTGATGTGGAATATGGGATCTGTTAAGACATCTCTCCTACTAGCACTGCTTCTCTATCAGGGAGTTATCTTTAGGTTTTTCAAAATATCTGCCCTGGGGTCACAGACTCCCTCTAAGGCTGCTTGTGAAGAAAATTACTGTAACCAGTCTTTTATGAATGGGCGACAATGGAGTCAGGAGAGAGACTTGTGGTCCTCTGGGTTAGTTACTGGCTTTTCCTACCTTTCTCTGGAAAATGAGCGTGTTGTAGAAGAGCCATCTGTTGTCTTGTGCTGAGGCGGTAGATCTGATGAGTAACTTGCTACCTGGTGAGATCGTTAGGTACAATTAGGAGCCATAGCACTACTGAGATGAATGCTGATTGTCCTGTTTTGTACATGTAATTGTAACATGTTTTCTATTTCATCTGATTTTTTTTTTTTGAGGTGTATTGTTCCTACATGTCATCCTGTTTCTGTTCCTTTAGTCCCTTCTAGGTGACAGCGTGCTCTGTTTGCATTACCAAGCAAGCATGAACTTTCCGTAGACCAAATCTTTGGCTTAGGCAGGAGGTGCCTGCTTGAATCTGTGGACTTTTGTAGTCTGAACTAAAAAGCCAGAAAACAAAAAAGGCTTCAGACGTTGTGGTGGAGGAACGTTTTAGTGGAGGCATTTCAGCCCAGCCACTCATTACTCATCCAAATTCAGTGGTTGCACTTAGTCCATGTGGGAGGGACACTGCAATCCCGTGCTGTAGAGAGGAAGCACAAATAAGGGATATTGCCCCAGAAAGAGATCTACATTATTTTCACAGTGGAACTCTGTGTGTGTGTGTGTGCCATTCACCCTGCGGCCCTGATACCAGTGGAGGTATGCGACTTCGTCTGTTAACTTCAGCAGAATTTTGGTTAACGTTTCCTGTGCTTAGCTTTAAAATGAAATAATTGATGCAACTGTAAAGAAGTGTTCCTGCAGTGGCTTCACATCCTGAAGTCGCTGCTCTGTTCGCATGCAGAGATCTGAAATCCATTCTGCTTCACCTGCACTTTGCTAAAGCTCTGGGATCTTAAACACTTCCTGGCTTTGTTTAACATATGTGTTTTCCTGAAGCATTTAAAATAAGATACTGTATTTTCAAGTATCTTAAGAGATGGAAGGAGGAAGGGAAGTTAGAAGTATAAAATGATTAGGACACCGTATGTTTAATGAAAACAGACCCTTTTACATGGAAGCTGTGAGGTACCCAGCAAATGGCTACAGGTAGGAATGACAGAGTAATTAAAACTAAAACGGAAAAAGTTAAATATTAAAAAAAAAAAAAGAAAGAGTAAAAGCTATGATGGACATGTAGAGCAGACGCTTCTTTTACTCTTAATGAAGAGCTCAGTCTGATTAATATAGAAGGCTGGAGTGACTTTTCATCAGAGCTGTACGTGCCAGGCCAAGTCTGAGCAGGAATATTCCTCTCGGTTAATAAACATTTGTTCTTTGCCCGGGGTGCTAAACAACCCTGTTGTTCTATTCTGCCGTGTGGAACACCTCGGTGAGCCTTACAAAGGAGACCAAAAAAAATTCAACTTGGCTGAGCAGAGCTCCTCGTGTTTATATTAAGAGCTGGAACACGCTCCCCCTCCTCTGCCTTGAACTCCTTGATTTGGTGAAGCTCCTCCCTGCCCTCTCTGAAGAGCTTCAAGTTGAGACAGTTTCCCTGCAGCAGCAGCAGCCCTCGCTGCCAAGGTTTTGGCTCCAGGATCCCCTGCAGGAACGGTGGAGGTGGGAGGCAACGTTCCCTTCGGATGGTCTGGTGGCAGAAGGACAAAGTGGCCGGAGTAAAGGGTTAGCACCCACAGCCTCCATGGAGAAGGGTCTCCAGAAGGAGCCCCTGGGCTCTCCAACCCCTGCGTTTACACGACCTGCTGTTGCATCTCACAAGCCAAGCGCAAAGAGCTGTAGTGGTGTAAGCGGAGGGGTGGATGTAAACTGATGTATCACTGTAGCTTCATGTGTGGCCAAATCCACTCCAAAAAGTCAAAGCAGATTAGGAAAGCGGAAAGCTGCCTGTTTAATGGCGAGCAGATACTTCTGAAGAGCACAATATGTGGGTGGTGGTGGAGCAGAAGAGCAGTGTGTGCGTGTGCGCGAAGCTGAGCAAAAATTAACTCTATGGTAAAGCAGCCCTGTTGATTAAAGCCTATATACTCCTCGGTTTATTTCATGGCACTGAGGAAGGGCTGCTTCTTCTAGTATGAACATGGCACTAAGACAGCTGATACCACTTACCGTGTTTGTATCATTTTTTAGCAGCACAATTTTCTTGCAAAATATTTACTACTGGAAAGAAAAGAGAAGGCAAAATTATGCTGCAAACCCATTACTAATGCATCAACTTTTTTTTTTTTTTTTTCCTAATACACTCGTGCCTTGCATGCCTTTTAAATGCGGCATGCAGTTTAACATCTGTTGGGGACTTGTATTTGTTCCTTTTCAGAGAATACATGTTGGTTTGATCCTCGCTTTTAATTCAGGAGGAAGGCTTGAAAAATCACTGTTACACAAAACCCAACCAAAATGGTAAAGTTAATGAACTTTATATGTAGCACAGGCGTAAAATGGAGAGCTATCCATGTGCTTCTAAAAACTAGTGAATCATATCCCCTTTAAGTGAATTGAATTATATCTTGTGCTCTGGCCTCCGAGTGGCGGAGGTTTAGCACTGCTTTGTTGCAGAAATTGATATTCAGAACATCAGATAGCAGCAAATATCGCAGAACAGGTAAAAACAGTTCACTTGAGGGTTCAACTCCAGTAATATATCGTGTCTACTACGACCACCTTAGCTTTGTTAGAATGAATAGCGTCCTTTATCTAGGTATTTTTCATGCAAATTATAATAATAATATATCCTGTGCTGAGAAAGATGGTCTGATTTCAGTTATAATTGTAATATGGCAATTATTCAAGAAAATCTAAGACTGACGTAATACAGCTTGGATTCTCATCAGTCTCCAAAGGCCCAATTCGTTTCCCTGGCGAGGCTCTCAAGCCCCAGATCAGAATTTCGATCAAAACCGTGTCCGCTGCAGGATGTTAAATGGCTGATGGAGCCCTCTGCCTTTTCTTTTGCGGAGTTTTAACGGAGGCGATAAGGCTTTCAGAGGGGGGGTTGCCCTTCCCCACCTCCTCAGCATCATTTTTTTAGTGGTTCACAGCTTGGAAGAGAATGTCCCCGAGGCTTCCTTCCCAGCAGGGTTTGAGAGCTGCATTCCCCAGCCCGCAGCTATTTCTTGACCCCACTGGGAGACTCAGTCGCACAGGAATTGGGTGGAAGGTTGGGTGGGTTTTTCACTTTGGTTTATTTACGGTGCATCTGGAAGCAGTTGTAATCTAGCAAGGATTTTCCTGGTTGTGCCCCAAGCTTTCTGGAGCAGGGGAGCAGCGTGGCTGCAGAAAGCTGTTTCAGCCATCAGATCTAAAGTAGTTTTGCAGTGGGGGAAGGAATCCTTCTCCCTCCCACCCTCAGCGCTCCCTTAGGAAGTTCTCTTTGGGAATTGTCTCACCGTATTTGGCCAAGAGGACAGTGCTTATTTAAAAAAAAAAAAAACAAACCCCAAAAACATCCTGAAAACGACCCTTACTGAATTTTTGTTGCTATCTGATACTTCTTTAATTCTTCCCCCCCCCATTTAATCGTCATTGCAGTTTCTTCTGGAACAAGGTTGAGGTTTAAACTTTTGCCTTTGCTCCATCCCCGAGTTAAACATCGCTGAAGTCCGTGCCATCGGTTGAATGTTCAGCCATTAAGCAGAACTTAAGCTAATTGCTCTACTGATTAAACAGCCGTTGTCACCACTCCCCCAGGTGAGTTGCCTGGGAGATATTCTTGTCAAGCGATAATAAAACAACCTCGGAGAAAGCGGAGGTAAATTGGTATGCATGGGTATAATTAAATATAGTTATTATGGAATCTGTAACAGGACCACACTTGAATTTGTAATTTTACTAGAGTGTGTTGGTTGTTTTTTTTTTTTTTAGTGGAGGTTTTTCAGTATTTTCCTGAAAACACATGAATTTTATTCCTGCAAATCAGTTTTGCAAATAGCATATTTTCTAGTTTGTTTGTTTATTTAAAAGCAGATGAAATGAAACACGTAGCTGGATGTTCACCCGTGCAAATGTTTGAACTGAACCAGCCCAGAAGGTGTTTGTTTGCAGTTGCAGACATTCCTGAGCTAGAATATCTGGCCTATGGTTCATAAATACCCCTTGGATCTCTCAGGATAAAAGATACTCGGTAAATAGAATTATTTTTATAATTGCTCTGCAGTGTAGCAAAAGTCATTATCTTCTAATCCTAAACAAGGGAATGTACTTGGAAAAGCCCAAACCAATCCTTTTTAAACCTGCTTTCTTCTTTGTTCTGTGTCACTGTGGAGCAGCTCCGTGAGCACTCTGAGAGCTCTTCTCTCTTCTGGGGAGCTTGAACTCCCCCCCGCCTGAAGAAGTCGTTATTCAGGATTGAAGGTGGTCATCTTCCTTGTAGTTATGTGCTGGCAGCAGTGCTGGCATAGGCTTTCCTGCTCTGCCACCTTTCCCATCCTGGTGTATCCAAGCTCTCCTCCATCACCACTGTGCTTTGAAAGGAATTGCTGCACTGGCCAAGTCAAAAATCCTCCCTTGCCAAGAGAACCGGGCTGGCCCCGTGCTAGTCCCCAGGAGTTGGGTTGGTGTGGCTGGGAGGAGCGGTGCCAGGTGAGGACAGGAGTGAGCAGGCTGGCCGACGTGTGCAACCACTGCTCTGAGCCAGCGTTTGCTGCCCGTGCCCCTCTAGTGCAGAACTAGAGCCTCAATAATGTACTATTTTTAAAAAAAGAAAGGCGGGTAAGCTGTTTCCATGGCAAATGGGGAAGTGGGTAAGTGCCGTGATGCCCAAAGCCCAGGGAGATGCACCCTTTCTACTTGTGTCCCACTGCTTGGGCCAGGGGTGCTGCACTCAGGCCCCTGGGTTTTTGGGGTGCTGTGCTGGGCTATGCCTTGTCCTTGCTAAACGCCGGACCTGGCTTTGAGCTCCCTCCTGCCCGGCGAGCAGCTGGGGAACCGGAGGGCAGTACCAGGGACTTGTTTGTGGTGCTCACAAGGAGGTATTGCTGCAAAGGCGGTGCCAGTCCGAGCTTCAGCCATGGGTCTGAGGGACAAACTCTCATTCAGTAAACCACCTTGAGTGGCAAAGGAGACGTTCTGTACGTGCATAGCGCTTGAGTGAGGGGATAACACTGCATCCGTAATTCGGGACCGATTTGCTGTTCCAGCAGTCTTTGGACGGTGGTTGGTATTATACCATAGTGTGGTGTAGTACCATGTCCAGGGGCAGGAGAGTGAGGTAAAAGCCTGTCTCATGCTTTTATTTTATTTTATTTTATTTTATTTTATTTTATTTTATTTTATTTTATTTTATTTTATTTTATTTTATTGACTAGAAGAAGGAAAACTATAGAATACTTTTAAAGACAGTATTTGGAAAATGTAAGCTTTTCCAGTGTACTGAGCTGTGTTTCTGAAACAGGACTGTATTGGTAGTCTTTGGAGGCTAAAAGAGACTCGGGTGACAGGCACTAAACCAGGAGAGGAAAAGATGTGAATTCTTAGCATTTCGTTAACAGGTCTGATCCCCTGACCTTCCTTTGACACAGTCCACCTTGCTGTGGGATGCAAATTCTGCCGAATCCTTCTGTGAGTAGGAATGTAACATCTCTTTGAGAGTCCCCAGGTTGCCCAAGGCACTAACAAATATTTGGTGCTCTTACAGTGTCAAACATTAGCAAAGGGGCTTTCTTCAAACATTTACACCCTTGCTTTGCTATAAGCACGTCAGGAATCCCACTGAAACTGAGCTGTCGTCTAAACGTTTGCAGGACAGGTCCTTTAATCATCCCTCGAGGCATGGCCTTGTGTCACCAATGAGTTTCTTCCTGCAAAAGGGGTCGAGGGACAGGCCTGTGACTTCCCTTTTCAAAGCGTACACCAATGCCTTTAGCTTTCCTATGTTTCCTTTTTCATAAATACCACTGTATTGCAACAGTAGATTGTAGCCCATGTCATGCATTTGACAGCTGTGTCAAGTTTTATTTAGAGTGTGTTTTTTTTTTTTTTTAAACCCTTGAACTCATTACCACAGTGTTTACATGGGTTCAGAGAGCAAGCAGGGAAAAATTTGTAGCTGAAATATCTCTCAAGTGCCATTAAATACAACTACATCCCCTGGTTGCAGAATTTGTTCAGTAGCAGATTGATGGAAAGACAGAAAACATCATGAGAAAAATCTCTTGTTCTTCACTGTGTTCCTGTCTGCTTTTCTTTGCTGCTGCTATTACTGGAACAGGGAACAAGACGGTGAGGCTTATGGTCCAAAAGGTAAGAAGGTTCTTACGGTCCTGAGATATGTTGAGCTTGATTTATTTTATTCTGCACAAGTTATGGGGATTTGAACTGTATAGGCTTTGAAGAAGAAAAGAAACAATAGAAGCACGCTTGGAGATAAACCCAGTACTGAATAAAATTGGCCCGGCCTGGTCTTCTCCATGAGTAATTACCAACCCAGTTTTAGCATGGCAGTTCATTCAACATAGGTGGTTTCCTGCTTTAAGTGATATTGTAGACATCAGGCTGGTATATACAGCAGGGTGATTTAACATCAGGAAATGGATGATCAAAGCAAAGATTTTCAGGAGTAGTAAAACTCAGTGATGAATTTCGGAGAAATTCCTTCTACCATCTAGCAGTTTCCAGGAAAAGAGCTCATGTTAGTTGTCCATCTTAGAGATTACCCCACGCAGCAATATTTTGATTTTTAAATATGAATCTGGATTTTTAAAAGGAAACTCAATCCAAACGTGTGAATGCTGTCGTGAAGTTTCCACCACCAGCATGACGTCTATACGGTTTATAGGATTGTGCTTTTCTTATTCTGCTGATCTGTTAAAGCCTTTGAAACTATTAGTCCAGTTTATGATGTTTTATAGTTAACTAGGACATTGCTGAATGGGCTAGAGGCTATTAACCTGCAGTCCTTCAACTGGTTGAACGCGATTCCTGCTGATTTGCTGGTGCTGGCTAATGAAGCCTCCTGACCTCTAGATGCTTTTCATAGCTGCCATAAATGGTTTTGTAAAGCAGCTCCCTGAAGTTATTGGTATTCCCAGGAACAAGAATTCCTGAACCAGTTTCAGTTTCCCTCTTGGCAGCCATAGTCAGACAGGCAGAAGACCCTGCTGCTGTTTCTGTGCTCTTTGCCTTTTAGCATTCACTCGTTGGAGCTCAAGGAGACCATTTATTTGGAAGATCATCGTGATGCCTCTTCCAGCTGAAGGCACTTTCTGGATGAAAATCTCCACCTCCCACATACACATAGGAGTTCTTCAGGAGAGCTCTTATGCTGCACGTTGACTTCAAGTGTCTCTGCTGGGTTTTGAATCAGTGTTAATCGCTGAGAGGAGCCAGGCAAATTGCTGCTGTCTGGTTTGCAAAATTCAGCAAACGCCTCAAAGAACCAGCAGTGCTGATTGAGAGAGAATGTCCTGTTTGACATCCAGGAACCTACTCCCAATTGAAAGCAGATCTTGCGTTTTGCCTGTATAGATTTGGCGAACCACAGATTCATTGAGTTAATAGCGATAATAACCAGTGATGCAGATGCTGGGGAAATCCTGTGGATTTCAGGAGCACCAAAGCACCTGTGCTAAAGCTGTATTCAGTGAAAACCAAGCTTTAGTCATAAAATTAACTTCCCTTTCAATAGTATAGAAACGGAGTGTATCATGGAAGTATTATATGTTTATTTACTAACAGTAGCCTGTCTGTAAATGCTTAAAGAACGGTTAACAGAGCAAAACACAGCTGTTTCTTACTGCTTTTCTGGGGAGGCTTTGAATAACCTCAGCTCACACTGATTTGAAGAAAGCCAGTCAATGCATGGGTGTGACTTTTGGGATCAGGCCCAGCGCTTTGTAAATCAGCCATCTCCAGTATATTAATGTGTATTTACTTTAGTGTGAGGAAATAATACAACTGTGGCATACTCTTTATCTCTGTAACAACTTGGTTTTTCACAAAGATGTAACTAATACGGCTCCAGAAGCCTGTGAGAAGCCTGAAGTGAGAAGCTCTGTTACGGTCAGATGAATGTTACACAGATTTTGTATGCCTCTGCTGATGCCTGATACAAAAGCCTGATATTTTTCCCTTTAAACAGTCAAAGTTCACAAACGCTTTGCCGATTCTATAGTGGAGGCATTGTATGTAACTGATGAGATGTTTGTTTGTGTGATGAATACAGTAGAAAAATCTGATCTGCTCGACGAGACATAATTGTGGAGTTGTGTGTTTTACCTGTTAACATACGTACTTATGGGCACCCAAAAGCCAGAACAAGGAGTGCTTGAAGCGTTCAGTATGTGTCTCCCGGCGTGGTGCCCCTTGATGAGAGCTAAGAGGCAATCACATGCAGTCATCAACGACAGAAATGGCTATTTTGTATAATGGTAGTAGAAGAATGTTATTGATGACTTGTGCAATCCAAATGTATGACATCAAGGCAGCTGCAGGGCTTTTGTTGTTGTTGTTCTGTGTCCTGATTCCAATCTTGAGTTACCTGCCAGTTACATTTGGTCATGGGAAGTGTTCCTGGACGCACATGATCTCCGTGTGACAAAAATGCCTCCTTTCTCAGAGGTCAGAGAGCATCTCCTCTGCTTCGGCACAGGGGGGCTGCCCGACCTGCCTTCCACTGATCTCCAAAATGGCAAGTGTCAGGTAAACTCCCCTTGGAGAAGGCTTTGCTATTTTTGCCAGTGTTTTGGGGATGCAGGGTTTCTGTGGTTCCCATTGTCTCCCTAGGCTCTTTGGAGATAAGAATTTCTAGAATGCATTCTCAGAAATTGCCAAAAAAGCACAGTGGTCTGTAGTTATTGAGAGCTTTCAGATATTGGTTCATGCTGTGGCTGATCAGTTAATCTCAAGGACGCTGGCTCTTTAACTTGTTCAAGGCATTTCAATGCTCTGATCTTATCTGCTAAATTGATTAAGAACAAAATAAATAGCCTTAAGTGAATAAGGGCTAATCTATTACTGCGGGAATGCATTTTGAGGCATTGGTAACCTCTAATCTGAAAGCTCTCCCTCCTAATAGACAGACATGAGGTTGGATTTTCTACAGTTGTATCTTCTAAACCAGTAAATCCATTTCATGGATCCACCTCAGAATTTATCAGAATGAGAAAGTTGTTTACCTGAATTGGAAATAATCTCCAGTGTAGATGGCAACGAGTACGAGAGAAAGATGGCATTCACACATAAGTCAGAGGTTTCCAAACCAGAGCGGCAGAGGAATGCAGGTCAAGATCAGGGTGTCATTGTGTTGTGACGTGGCCTTGCTGCATATGGTAGAGCAAACGTAGTTCGACTCTTAACGGTAGGTGCTTGGACGTGCAGCAGTGGTTGGTTGTACAGAAGGATAAGCACCTGCTAGGAACGGAATCAAGTCATCTTAGCCTCTCTGATGCATCAGTGCTCCTGGTGACTTAATGTCATGATGGCATCACTAGCATCCCTGCTTGATTTTGACCTCGTGGTTCAGTCAGTGGCTGGATTAAATGATGTTTGCAGTCATTAGGCATAGTGATTAACATGTTTAACCTTACTCTGAGCAGCAAAAGTGAACCTTTCTCTCAATCTCTCTTTTGTCTGATTACAATGACTAATATTTTTATAACTATTTGACGTTCTGGGAAGCGTGTTTTTGAGAAAGGCTGTTTATAAATAAAGTGAGAAGGTGTGTACCCGAAGTGGTGCCTGGTGAGGGTGGGCAGATTGTGAAACCATTAAGCGTGACTCGATAAGGCATGCAGGTGAGAACCTCTATATATCTTTAATAAACACTGTCCAGCGCAGCATGGTCTGTGAAAGGTTTTCTCACTGAATTAAGCAAAATGCAGTGCTCCCGCATTTTTCTAAAAGTTCCACGAACGGACCTGAATAAAGATGTATAAGAGGAGACCTATAAAGGAAGAGGGCACATTAGTGGAGGGACTTATCCTGAGCCAGAGTGCTGTAAGGAACTGGCCAAGCCGAGCTCTTTTTCTCAGGTCAGTCAAGATATCTCTTCCTTCCTTTCTTGGTCTCTGTAGCTGTCATTCTCTCCAATATGTGCTTTTTCCTCTTTGGGAGCATCAACTAAAGTATCATAGATAAAGATATTTTTGTCTTGATAAAATACACTATTAACTCTCCAGACATTTTGCAGTGAAAGTGTTTTCTATAATTACTTGTCTTGAAGAAGACTCACCGAGGAATGAAGATTATAAGGAACTACTTGGAAATGCAATTGTAGGGCAAAATATTTTTCTTTTGGTAATCTTCATCTTTCAAAGTATCGGCATGTTAGCACATGTGCAGTTCTGTGCGTGGTACAATGGGCAAGCTCTTAGCACTGTTTGAACAAGGTACAAATCTCATCTCTAATGCGCTGATGTGTTTTGTCCTTGCCAACAAGATAAATACAAGCAATTTTTGCTCTAACGCTACTGAGCAAATAGTGCTGTCTAACTGTAAATTGCTTTAAGGGGGAATCAATAAGGTGCATCCACTTTTAATAGCCCATTTGCTGATGTTTTTTAAAATCTATATATAAAGTTTGGGCATGGATGATCATTGTTCATTTTACTTCACGATATTGTGTATAACTAATGCTACGATTCAAGGGCACGGTGAGAAGGTTATGTGGTTTTAAAGAAAATGACGACTGAGCATGGCAAAGGAAAGTTTACTGGTTTACAGGGTTTTGTAATTAATCTTAATAGAGATTTTCTCTGTGTGAAATAGCCTTTCTTTTATTGAGTTGTTATGTAGTGGGTTTTGCCTCTCAGGACTCATAGAGCACTTTCTTTCTATCCTTCTTTTATAAAGGAAGTTTAAAGGAAAATGAGTTATTTGAGCATGCTGCTTCCCCCTTGGTAACTGCATATTTTTCCCACTCCTCCATTTCAGCGTACCACTTTATTACACGCATTTCCATGGCAAATACAATATATGAAAATATTTTTCATACTTGATTTCCTACCTTGCCTTTCTTTTATAACTAGCTGCATCCGACAATTGCTCCCAGAAAGTACCCAGAGAGCGTTGTCATTTGTCTCCATAAATTTTTGTGGACAGATACAAGTCTCATTGGACCAAACTCCTCCTATTGTGTTTTTTTTGTTTTGTTTTAGTAGAACTCGCCATTGACTTTGATATCCTATTGAAAGCAAGAATTTCTACTTAAAACTCGATTGCCTATATAGCAAAAGGATTTGTTTCTAACTGCAGGGCTGAGAGGGAATGCTCTGGAGGCATTTCTCTGCAGGGTGGACAGTGCTTGGCTGTTCTCAATTTACACATGCTTGAATTTTGTGTTTCCAAAAATATAGTTTCCATCTATACTGACTGAAGTTTTTCTAATATCTTGGGGGGGTTTGGGAATCTAATGAAAAGGCATCTGATTTGTGTGTTTTCTGTTATTTTTTTTTTTTTTTTAAAATAAGATCTCTGTTTTCCCAGAAAAAATTTGCAATGGGATTTGTGCCCGTGTCCCACAGCAGATGGATGCAGTTAGATAGAGGAACAGCTTTACCAAGGACCTGGTGCCGAGTTGTTTTGATCACATCCCTCTCTCTCATGCTCAGAAGAGAAGGGTCACTGATCTCTAGGGGTATGTGTTGGCACTTCTGCCTCTCAAAAAGTCTGAGGGTACGTGCCACGGTGGCCAGTGCTAAAGGGGTGAAGGCCTCTTAGCTTTCCTCCTTTCTGCTTAATCCTTGCCTTGCCTTGTTTGTGTTTGAGAACTGTACTTCAGAACAGATGTGATAATCTTGACCAATTTCACCAGCGCATGAGAAACAAACAGATTTTTCCTACAACATCTGTGTTGTGCATGTGTTTTCTGTTTTATTCCTCCCTCGTTTTCAAATGTTTTTATTATGAACCGGGTGATGAAAACTTCCTTTTTTAAGCCTGTTTTCAGAGCTGGGTACCTTTCATAGAGTATCCCAGGGCAATAAATCACTTTGTGCTATATGATTGTAACCCCAAGTTTAGAGCATCAGGGTAATGTGGAGAACTTGGATGCCTCAGTCCCAAAGTGTGGGGGAGAAGTATAAATGATAACTTTTCTTTTTTTTTTTCTTTTTTTTGAATAAGAAGAGGCTATTATAAATAAGTTGTAAATAAACAAGACTTGCGTCTAAAGCAAGTTCATAACATCCATAATCCGTATTAGGAGGACTATAACGCAAATAACATGGTGGGACTATTCTGTCCACACAGGTGGTTTCGGTCAACATGCACATAGCTGTTCAGAAGTCATATTCTCAGTCTTTAACCTTGAAAGCTTGTATCCAAAGTTGACTGGTGTAAAAACAGACTCTTAGATGGGTTCCTGTGAAGTGGTGAAGAAATGATTGCCCTTATTTGAATAAGGACTACGGCCACCTCAGCCAGGCAGGAGCTCAGGTAGCTTTGATGGCACTCCTTAAAGGAGACCTGGTAGCATTTGGCCATTTATCGAAATGAAATTAGAACATTATGTTGCAGAGTTGCCAAAAGATGGTTACGGATTTCCTCTTCCATAATGTTTAATTTGAAGAGATTTCAAAAGAATGATCTATAGAGATTTTTTTCTAAAATACGGTATTCTTGGTCTCTGTCTCACAATGTTGCAAGTGCTCCATGGTTACCATCAAAATTCATGGCAGGAGTAGCAGTGGGAAAGTCCCCTTGCTGCTTGTAGCCATGCTAGAACTAGCCTTCACAATGTATGCCCTTTCTTCGTGTTTACAGTTGGATTATATTTGGTTTGTTCTCCGTTCTGCTGTCAGTTCATTCTCATCCTACATGTCTCTGCAAATGGCTATTGCTTGTCATGTGGCACTCTTGCGGTCTTCTGTGCTGTGCCTCCTCCTTCTACTTTTTGGAACAATGCATTGAGATGACGTTGAATTGTCTTGTGGGAACTTTGTTATTAAACTGTGGCCCATATTCTCCCTTCAGGGGTTGAATGAAAAAAACAGATGGGGTTAATTGACACATGAATAAAAAATTAAGAAATAAATGAACAGGAAATAACCACTGTGCTTATATTGCCTTTTGCTCATTTCCGATTCTTTTCCCTTTGCTATTACTCCCCCGTGATGTCAAGTCTGCCTGGAGTTATTTGGGTTTGGGGCTTTTTTTCCCCCCTCCTGCCATGTCCTCTCTGTTAAAGTTGCTGGCTTTTCAGTCACTATAGGTACAGCTACCTATATAGACCATGCCACCTCCCTTTCCACATGGGTAGACGAGGTGTTTTGGACAGTCCTTTTAAGAGATGAGGGAGGTAGTCTGCAGGAGAAGGGAGGACTGTTACACAAAACCTCCTCAGATTCACTTCTGTTCTCAAGCACTTGTTGGTCTGTTCCTACCTGGGTCACTCAGCTGTCACGGCAACATTGCTACCTGTGGGGAGCTGAACCTTGTAACCAGCGCTGTCAGCTAGATTGTCAGAAGAGAAATGGGGTGGGGGGGAAAACAAACAAAAAACTGATACATAAATTATATAAAAGAGCAGGGAGAAATCTTGGAAAACACTTTTTCCTAATTATCATCTTGTTTTTTCTACAACATTCTCTTCTTGTAATGGTTTTAACCTCTGGTCTATAGTTTGCTTCCTGGTAACATCTGCCAGCAGGCTAAAAGCACACCTGTGTTGGAAAACAGGGATAAAACAACCAGTTTAGGATTAACTACATTTTCCTTTTAGCGCTTTCTGCTCAAGGAGAATCTCGTAGTGCCTGAAAATATCTGAAGTTCATGCTATAGCTCAGCTAATGACTTGAAGATTTTACTGCTAAATTTAAGTGGGGCTTAAATATTTTCAGGTAACTTGTGACTTTTAAAGCCCAAAATTCCAAATGGAGAAAGTAATTTTTATGTTATCTTAAATGTCTTTGCAGTGACGGTTTGCAGGTGAGGAAAGCCACCAGGTTTCTTAAATACAGTGCCACTAAAGGAACTTTGTTTAGTGCTTTAAGGTAAAATGAAGAAACTCTTTAGGCCAGCAGTTCAGAAATACAAGGAGAAAAAAGGGAAATTAATATCAGGATCGATGTCTCCATTATAGTTTCTTGTAACCGAGGGATATCTGCTGTAACAACAGAGGATCCTTTCATAAAATATAAGGTATTCCCAAACATTTACAAGTGTTGTGCGTGTAAGTGCATTTTCATTATTCAATAAAGAGATAGACCTGGACAAAAAACTTGGATCAGCCTCTGCAGTTGAGGCTCATCACAAATTCAGATACATAAAATGCTAGTTGTAGGAGGTGAAAAGCTTGGCTCTAGCTCTTGTCCACTTGCTGCGTCAGGCATTCTTCAACAGTGAGGTTGCACTTGCACTTTGAAGACAGTTGGGTTTGGGGGACAGAGGGGCTTCTCCCAGGCTAAGTCCGCAAACTCCTCTCTGTATTTCCGAGTATCTGCAGTAATCTACTTTTTAAAAATATGTACTTTCACTTCCTTGAGTCTAAACATCTTCTTTTAAAGATCCCTCAAAGAAATGACCAAGAATGTTTAAGAAGAGAAAAAATCTAGTTGATGTTTGTGTTGTACCTTAGCTTTGAGACCCAGAAATAGGCAGATTATTAGGTATGGATTTAGTAATTAAACAGAATTTTTTAAGTTAGACTGAAGGGGGAGATGTGAATGACCTTGTTGCACCAGCTGAAATAGGAGGCTCTCGAGTGCCTACAGGAGAGTTTCTCTTCCTTAGCAAGCCATTTTGCATGCTGATTAATTTTTCTAGAGCCCTTTGAACCAGAACCCGCACTGGAATAGCGGAGTCAGAGGTCTGAAAACACTGAGAATGCGTTAGGGACACGGAGCCCCGTCTGGAGCGCCCTGAGTGCCACGCTCCTCTGGCTCGGTGCAGGGACATGCCATGCCAGTCCCACCCAGCCCCGCGGCAGAGGGTGCATGGCACCCATGAAATGCCCCGTGACCGCTGCACACCCAGCTCAAGAGGTACGGTAGGTGGCATGTCCTGGCATTGACAGGGAGGACTTTTGTCAGGGCATGTTCCTATAGCTGCTCACAAGCCCTCAGCCTCAGGACTAAGGAGAGCCTAAGGCTGAGGCTCTCTTCTCTCCTAGGAGAGCCTCACAGGAGCCTCAAGTTCTTGTTTAAGCCTTTTGGCAGGCTGGAAAAGTCGTGTTTCTTGTGGGAAACTTTTGTGAGGCATAACTGGAAGGGCAGGGGTCAGCTATGTTATTAAATAGTGGCGAAGTCTGATGGGCAGTTCAGTCTACATTGTGTAGACACCCCTCCTAGGCTTACTGTCTTTTGCCGTGGTGGCTTTGTGATGAGGTAAATCCCACTTTATTGCTCCTTGCACATCCAGTCTCAAGATTTCCGTTAAAAAATAAAAAAAATAAGAAAAGAATAGTTGAATTCTGTAATTCAGTACCTGTTGGCTTGGTGCCATATCAGATACTAACTGTTCTACAGCTGACATGAAGGTGGTATAAAAGCACTGAGTCCAAATAAATGTCCTGTCACATGTCCCAGCAGTGTGCCCAGGTGGCCAAGAAAGCCAATGGCATCCTGGCTTGTATTAGAAATAGTGTGACCAGCAGAAGTAGGGAGGTGGTTGTCCCCCTGTACTCAGTGCTGGTGAGGCCACACCTTGAGTATTGTGTCCAGTTCTGGGCACCTCAATACAAGAGAGATATCGAGGTGCTGGAGCGAGTGCAGAGGAGGGCAACAAAGCTGGTGAAGGGCCTGGAGAATCAATCTTATGAGGAGCGATTGAAGGAGCTGGGACTGTTTAGTTTGAGGAAGAGGAGGCTGAGGGGAGACCTCATCACTCTCTACAACTACTTGAAAGGCCATTGTAGAGAGGTTGGTGCTGGTCTCTTCTCACAGGTAATTAGCGATAGAACAAGAGGGAATGGCTTCAAGCTGCAGCAGGCTGGACATTAGGAAAAAATTCTTCACAGAAAGAGTGGTCAGACGCTGGAATAGGCTGCGCAGGGAGGTGGTGGAGTCACCGTCCCTGAATGTGTTTAAGACTCGTTTAGATGTGGTGTTAAGGGATATGGTGTAAGGGAGAACTTTGTAGAGTGGAGCTGATGGTTGGACTCGATGATCCCAAGGGTCTTTTCCAACCTAAATGATTCTATGATTCTAACCCTCCAGAAATGCTGTCCTGTGCCTGTGGCTGACCCGGACCCATTGCCTCCTCCCATGGGATGCTTGCCATAGGTGATCAGGGAGCTGTGGTTTTCCTGTCCTCTTGCTCAAACCAAAGAGAGAGGTGGGAGGGTGTCGGCATGCCCCACCATGGCTCCAGCTGCAATTTCTCAAGGGGAAACCAGTCATTCGATGAGGGGGGAAGGGTCCTGCCCTGCCAGCATTTGGCGCTCACCCTGTGCCTGCTGTGGGATACCACTAGTGGGTAATCCTCAGTGTATCCCAGTATCAACCTCTTTGTATGCAACCAATAATGTATCTTTTCAGCATTACCAACAGCTCATTTTTCCTTGTTGAACGTCTGGCTTTGGCATCTCTTCTTTTTTTTTCATGTATTGAGGGTAGGTATGCTGTGGTTCTGGAAGGAAAAAGAAGCTGTTGAAAGACACTGCCTGGTTCCTGAGCTACAAGCCAGTGAAATTTTGTGGCAAGCTGGTTCTTGAGTGAAGGCTAATTAGCTAGACCTGGGTGGGGTGCGCCTCTGCCTTCAGAAGTAATGTGAATTTTCTGTGAAGCGCCAAAGCGATTTTTGGTTCTTTGATGAAAGAACCAGCCAGTTCTTTACAGTCGTGACTCTTCCTGTGAAAAATGAATACGGCACTGGCCTTGTTATAAAAAAAAAAAAAAAAAAAATAACTGGAGTAAGGGTTTGTTTCAGAGGTCATTATGCCCTCTTGTGATGTGAATTATCTGGCTCTGGTAAAATAAACACGACCAGCGCCAACAAGACAGGGGAAAAAAGCAGCCCTTTTCCTCTCTGCTTGCCGCTGGTGACCTTGCCTCCTGCCCTGATGAGGTTTCTTTCAGCTGTTGTTCCCTGCTGGAAACCGGTCTGCCACACGCTGATGGGTGCTGTGGCTTTCCTCTGGTACTGACGTGTGTGGTCATAAAGCTGTCATCTGAGGCCAGCCCTCTTCATTACTCCTTCCAGTATTTTATCTCCACTAACTTGGATTTCGGAACAAGGATAGAAAGCTGTCTCTGCAATCTGGCTGATGAATATAGCGTTGCTATCCTCACCTGTGAATTGAAGACGAAGAAATCGCAAGGCTTGCCTGAAAAACACTCATGAAAAATGAGTGAAAATAGCAAATTTGGGGGGGAAAAAAATACAGGGGAAAAGCAGAGCTCCTTACGGCCGTGGGATGGTCTGCTTCACCTGCTTGTTCTGTATCATTTTGGCTCTGTAAATAGGAACTCAAGGGGCTGTGAGTTAAAGCCCAGGTGGCTACGTCCCCATCGTGAAGCTGGTGCTCGGGTGAGGGAGGAAGGAAACACAAACTGAGTCGGGTCTAGGTCCATCAGCCCCTGCTAGTGGAGCCAGGGCCGGGACAAGCCCAGCGGGGAGGTGGGGACATGGTCAGCTTCAGCTGTTTGCTAAATGAGTGCGTGTCTGTGGGTCTCTGCCACAGAGCAATGGAAGTGTGGAACATCTCAGTGAGTTACTGTCCGCTTGAAGATTTTTTTTCTCCTAGTTTTTTGAGAACTGCAAACCAAGAAAGTTAAAACCCATCCATGGGTTTTAACCCTGGCTCTCAGTTGATGACATGTTATCCAGCTGTGGTTCAGCCTAATGGTATGAAAAGCAAAGATATATGAAGAGGAAAATTAAAGCGATGAAGAGACATGCAGTACTCTTCCCCCCCTTCCCCCCTTATTTTTTTCTCCTTTTTTTTTCCCCAGCTTGTGAGCTGAGAAGACTGTAGGGGTAGGGGCCGGGTAGATATCCATCTTGCTCCTAGGCGAGAGCCACATCTCCTTTTAAGGACTCTGTTATATGTGAAGTGCTTTAATGAATGGTGGGAGTTTTCTACTGGAAAAGACAAAAAAAAAATATTAAGGTCATTCGTACAGTTGAAAAGTAATATATTTTTCTGCTTTACTTAGGGAAAGCTTGTACTGAGCATTCAGTCTTCATTTAACTGATTATTTCCATATGGACTGACTCTTTGTGCTCAGCTAATGTTAGTCCGGCTGAAACCTAAGCAGGTCTTAATTCTCATACTTCCCGCTGCAGAAGAAGCACCTCTCTTTGCGTGCACATTAATTGCACGTTAGTGCGGTGTCTGTAGTGTTTTTGTCAGTATTGCTATAACTGTGCTAAAGAGAAAGTTCCTGAAATTGCCCCTGGGCTGTTGCAGTGCAGTGGGGTCAGTACCAAACAGGAGCCTTTCCAGCATGCCAGCAGAATTCTCCGCATCTTGTTGATCGTTTAAAGACACTTCCTTTTTTCAGTGCTTAGGACACTAATGAAATTTAAACTAAACTAGGAAATTAACAGAAATATTTACAGTGCAACTGAAAAAATCTGTGGTGTTAATACAAAAGTAAACATTCCCAAGAAAGGATTGGAAAGCAGGATTATATTTTAAAAAGAAATAGCCAGCAAATTCCTTTCGTCCCATCTCCCAACCTGTCACTTGTGTTTGTCTCTCCCAAATGCCAGGGACCCTTTGCATGTTTATTTAGATTAAATAAAACATACAGCTCTATATCTTTTTCATATTAGGTCAGAGAGCATAACTGGCTCAATCTGTAAAGCATAAATGAAAAATATAAATATTTTAACAAGTGAGCAGCTGCTGCATTTTCACTTCTTACTGCATGTGCTATTCTTGAAGGGAATGAGAAGGGAAACTGGGCTGGGGGGAAGGAGGGAGGAGAGATGGTATGTACAGAGAGACTGAGAAAATGCATTAAAATGACACATCTTGAGAGAATCTGTTTGAACGGTGGAGATTTACAAAGTTTTGTCCTACTCCATGGCAACTTGGGTACACAGATCAAACATGTCATGGGAGTAACGTTGGGCAGGTAAGCCTTGTGCCAAAAAATGAGAGCACGATGTGAGGAGGCGGGTGAAGCTGGGAGACTTGTGCGACCTCTGTTTGCTGAACATCAGCAGCAGGCCTGACGGAGGAGGTAGGAGGATTTGATGCCCATCATGGGCTGCCATTAGCTACAGATCGGGATTTCACTTCGCTTTTAGAAGAGCAGATGGTTACTGATTCTTTGGGCTTTTTTGACCAAACCTTTATTACAAGTTACAAGTCTTTATTACCTTTATTACAGCGTTACAAGTCCTGTAACACTGGATTAAGGAAAAGTACATTTTTATTTGTTTTGCTTTAGAGATGGGGCTTGCTCCTTACCTTCCCATGGTCTGCCATGTATGACCAGAATGCATTACTCCATGTTGACTTGCTACTTATTTTCCAACATGTTCTAAGATTTGTCTTTCAATTTCGGGGCTTCTTTTAATTTGTTTTTGCTTATGTATCTTGACTTGTTTACGCTATGATAGTGCTGAACACCCCAACCATTGACGTAGTCTCTGTTATGTCAGAAACTAAAACTGAAGTGTTCACGTAAATTTGGTGCTTTAAGACCTTTTTGAGCAACACCAGAAGTCTTAGATCATTTCTAATACGTCTTGATTGACAGGGCCTCCCTTGAATGGAAATTACAGCGTGAGATCACACTGAGACACCACAGATTTCTCATGGCAGCTTAGCGCATTCTCAGCTCAGCGCAATTCTTGAGCTTGTACCATTCAATAGATGCCATTATCTTAGCTCAGTGGGTCTATCTCAATTGACAGATTAATGACAAATTGTCTGGTTTTGTTCAATTTCATAGTTGAGTTAGGAATTAAAAAAAAAAAAAAAAAAGAGATGAGCTGACTTCTTAAAATAGCCTTTATTGAAGCTTAATGTCCCCTACAGCTAGAGAACGTACATGGACTGAAATGGGAAAGCACGCCTCTCCATGACGTTATTGGAGTTAGTGGATTAATGCAGCTGAAACAAGAATTTGATGCATGAAATTATGCCTGTGTAAAATTGGGTCTCTACTGTCTGCAAGTGAGACAGCCGGGAGGCAAGCTCCTGTTATGTTGATTTCTGGGGTGGGTGACCAGCAGTTCCAGGCGTGATCGTGGTCCCCTTAGAAAAGGTACTGTATAGGCAGATAATGAAGTACAGCCCTGGAGATCCTGGTCTAGGTCAACCCGTGGAAGGGCCTGTAAGGAAAGTAGGGATGAGACGTGCTTTATTTCAGCATGGCTCATAGTCGTAGAGCAAGTGAAAGAGCTGCCTTTAGTTTGAGAGCCAGCTTCTCAGGGTGAACATTGGAAGCGTATTCCCCTCTCGCATGTTGTTCAGATCGACTTGAAGAGACCCAATAGCTAGGCCTACCCTGTTTTACGTGACAATTTGGTTTCTGATGGGAGATGGCTACCTATGCTATGTCAGAGCTCCAGTGGGCTGGAAATAAAGCAAACCATATACAGGAGCACGGGTTCTCCCATGCCATCCAAGGAGGAGGGGAGAGGGGAACAATATGGGAAAGTTACGGGACAGAAGGAGACGTCCTCCTCCCATTACTTTAACTTCTGATGATACTGCTAAAAAATGGGTGCTTTCAACTATATCCTCTGCTTATTTTCCTTGCTGCATTTGTGCGCATTTCTATCCTTTACCAAAATATGTTTGAAAACGATAGCTGGTCATGAGCTCCTCTCAAAGCGTTTCATTAGGTGCTGTCAATATCTGACCCTAGCTAAATTCCAAGGGGAAAAAATACCCAAAGCAGTATTACTGCTCTAAAATACTAAGTAATTAATTACTGATAACAACTCACTGTTAGCCCTAACACAAGGCAGAGGGCACCCTGAGGACATCACAGTTATTTTACCAACCTCTCCGGCCCCTTCATCTGGTCAGTGCTGGTGCTATGAGAGGAGAATATTTGTCCACTCAGGGAGGGCCAATCAAGTGGAAATTGTCTTCATTTGTTTGGTTTGTTTTGTGGGTTTCTTTTCTTTCTTCTTGAAAGCATTGGTAATTCAAACAAATGATGAGAAAGAGGAAATCATGGTTCCATCCTTCTCTGAGATAAACTGAGGTTTTTGGTTTGCGAGACGCAACATTCTTGCAACTCCAGAGACTTAGGCAGTTTTTAGGCCTTTTAGTGAGCATTAAACAGGTGGCTGATGTTAAATAAAGTGAGCAAGGAGAGAGCCTGTGGTTAAAGAAGGATGGGGTGAGGCTGGGATACTTCTGCCAGGTTCTGAAAGTGGACTATCAGTGTTTAGTCTATGCGGTGTCCAAGAGGCTGGGTCTTTCTTGTGTGACAGACCAGCTGCTCAGCTCCTTCCAGTAGCAAAGTTAGCAACACAAATCCAGAATATTAAGGTTTTGTAAGAACAGTGCCTTGTTTATGTAAGTGTTTGTACTCTTTTTTCATACACTTTGAGCAAAGTTCTTTGGGGCAGTGGATCAGCAGGGTGTTTGCTGCTGCTTTCCTAGCAGGCTGATTTCTCATGAATGAGTGGCATCATCTTTTTATAATTACGCTGCACTTTTTGAGCAGTTAGTTCTTAGTTGAGTGAACCGAAGAGGAGGCAAGGAAGCATCAGGAATTGGTAGAGCTTCCAAAATGAGGCCCTTCCCTTACTACACGGTTCATCGGAAAAACCCCGCCTTTTCTTTCCAACACCTTTTTCAGTAGTTTATCTATCCAAGAAATTAAACTAATCCTTTATTTTTATTTTTATTTTTTTTTAATCTAAGACAGCATCTTTTGAATTCTCTTTAGCTTTGGTTAGTTTCCCTGCGCTTTATGGTGGCTTGAGTATTATAAACGGTGGGAACTTTTAAAAAGAATGGGTGATTTGATCCCCTCTATTTAATACTTGACCAGGGAGGACACCTTACTGTCCGTGCCACTGTTGACTCCAGCCAGCCGTGTGGACGGGGAACTGTCCAGCATCTCCCCGCAGCTTGGAGAGGTGTCGGGACCAACCCTAGGGATGGGGGCAAAATCAATAGTCCTCTTAATCATGACGGTGAAAATCAATTATTATGTCTGCTTCCTCCTGCTCTTGAGAATGAATGGGTTGGGAGACAGCACACGTGAGCTCATCTCCACAAGAAAACCTTCTAAGCTGGTGCCAGGTGCTGGTTCCACCAGTGCCCGTTGAAATTGCAGCCGGGGCAGGCTCATCCCTGCAAATGAAAACTCAAGGGTGACTCAAGTTTGAGGAGGAAAGTGAGAGGTGTGGAGCTGATTTGACTCAGTGGGATGGCTAGTATCGGTGTAGTGGACAGAGATAGCTATCGACTGCTCCACAGCATGGTATGACTAAGTGGGAACATCGGAGGGTGATGGAGGCAAGTGTGATCCATCATTGCTTGTGTCATTCATAGGAATTTTAGTTGTTGCTGAAAGCAATTCATGGGACTGTGGCTATATAGATTAGCTTTGAATTACTCTCTGTGCTCTGCACGCTATATTGTTGTCCTGCTTTGAAATGTGTTACCGGAGTCCTCTCCTCTTGTGCTTCCTTCAGTGAATGCAGAAAACTGTTAAGCTTTTAATACCAGCACTTGCAACAACAGACAGCACGCAAATAAATTTGCGTGCGTATTTAAGTGTGTTTTCTGGAGCAGGTTTTTTGAGGGTAAACATTGTTTACTAGTTAGAACTGGTCAAAGACAAATTGAAGTTCCTGTATGTACTTGCAAACCCTTATTTTCCATTGTCAGCACTGTCAACTGATGGCACTTGACATTTTCTTTAAAGCCCGGTGTCCTGGAAGCAAGTGATTAAATGACAAAATGAGTTATAAAAAGCCTCACAAACCCAAACAAGCCCACCCAAAATGCTGGGTTTAGTCTTCCTGCTTGTAGAGAATGTTTTGAAATAAGACATCAATGCTTCCTAGGGCTTAAACTGTAAATAAATACAGCTATCTCCACATTTATTATCATACATTTATTTTTATAAAACTACTTTCTGTTTACTTTATGATTTCTGAAAAGATCTAGACGATTGTGATACTCTATTCAAAGACATAGGGGTTTTCTTCCGATTAGGTCTAACTTGTGTTAATAATACATGTATGTATAATTCCCAAATGTCTCTTTATCCATATAACAGATGCAGGTTTCTTCTTAATAGATTTGAAATTTCCCCATTTGAAATTAGGTTTATTTCATTATAGTTGGATTAGGCACAGGAGTGTGTATTGTGGAGCAGCCTTGGAGGCAAGATTTTTGTCATACCTGGTGGTGGTATCTAGCAGGATGGTGAACCAAGCCCGAGCACAATCTCCAGAACTGGTTATTTCAACAGTATAGGGAGTGCAAGCTCCTGTGTAGACTCACTTTTGCGTTGTGTTGCCTGACTCTTGATTTCTCTCAGATTGCTCATGGCTTGATGTTTCTGTCAGCTCTGAATATGAGCTGTGCTTCCCCGTTATGGTCAGAAGAAGGTAAGCACACCGAGACAGAGGTGGCTGGGAAGCGGAATTGTTACTGAGGGAGTCCAGCCTGGTGTTGGACTTTTTTTCCCCCCGCCCCCTCCCCTGTTTTTTGGCCAGCTCCGACACCACATAGATGAGAGCAGAACTTGGCAGCTGTTCAGGGCTAATGTGCCAGACTGTATTTTCCTTTCCCAAATTAAGCATGCTGGTAGCGTGTCTGCAAGAGGTAGTGGCTCCTGGCTCCTAGCTCTTGCTGAGTTTGGAAATCGTTGGAAGCCAGCAGCTATTGCGTGCCAGTCAAAACTGGCCTTTGTACCACAGCATGCCAGCTTGGTCTAGAGCATCCTGGAAATGATGGAGAGCCCTGTGTGAAGGCTCATTTTTTAAGATGTTTTACCTTGCCTGTGCTCAGACTTTTCCTCCTCCGTTCCCTGTGAACTGTTAAGTAATTCCTGTATTTGCTCACTTCGTGCTAGCCTACTTTTTTCTGTCCGGTTTTTTGCAGACATGATGTTATCTGTCTCTCAGCCCACCCAGCTGGCTAGTCAATGAGCGACAGCCACAGCTTCCATTAGGTCTGATAGGAGGCTGGCTTGCTTTCTGCAGGATGCTGAAGAGATGCTTTACTCCCAGCCGTTTCCAAATCCGGGTTCTGTGACTTCCTAATTCTTATGTGCTTATACTTCCCAGCCTTTTTAAAACTTGTGGTCTCCAAAAAAAGCTTTTTGTAGCAGGGGTGCAAGCTTCAGAAGTATTCTCCAGCCTGCTGAGGCTTCACCTAGCTGTCCTTTCCTCCCAGCCCCGGGGAGTGATACTTGCAGGCTGTGATGCAGAAATCCTTGCTGAACCTGGGGCAGCAGCTCCGCAACTGGTGCAGCTGCTCCTGGGATTCCTGAGTGCTTACAGATAAACAGCGGTGCTGGTATCTTAATCCCAGTCATCAGCCCAAACCTTTGATTGCTTTGGCTCTGAGCAATGCCCCTTCACTTCTTCTATTGTGTTAAACCTGTGGCAACTAGAAGCCGCTTGGCGAATGCTAATGCTCTCTTGTTTTAATACCGGGCACATGTTCGGATTTACGTTGCTGCGTTTCAGGCCAGTTGCGAATGCTGTGCCTGGCTGATGAAGCACATTTCAGTCTCTGCTGCCTTGCTGGTTCCATGGTGTGGCTAAAAACCTTTTCTGGGTTTTTCTTTGCCTTTTGCTTTCGATTTACTGCCGCTGTGGTATTGGTGTATGTCATTGATCTTGCAGCTGGTTTCCTTTTATTCAAATTAGGTGTATAAATGAAAAGCGGTAGTAAGCGTAATAGATCACGTGAATTCGCCCAGCATGGGAGCTCCCTGAGCGCTTTTCATGTTAACAAAGCAAAGTTGCTAAGTTCGGTTGCTATTTTTGTAAGGATTCGTCCATCCGTTCCCATGTTCTGTCCTCAGCCCTCTGAAGCTTTAGTCCAAGCAGAAGCTACCTCTGATGTTGTGGGTTATCTTTTTCCACGCTGACTTGCTCAGCCTCTTCCGTAGCCATCCACAAATAAACACAGGAATCAAATTCTGCTCAATTTACAAGTCGGTCAACCTCATTGATTTCAATGGGGCTGGGGCAGACATAAGTCAGCGGAATATTTGCTCCGTGTTTTGCTAAGTTGTTGGCAGAGGGCGGATTTGTATAAGCTCACCAGAGCAGAGACTGTCCTTACATGAGAAAAATAACACTTAGTACAACGGTCCCTAATTCGGTTTTCTCAGAAGTGCAGGAATAACAAATACACTAGCCCCGGTTTACCAGCACTTGAAAGGATAACATCATCCCTGTTTCTTCACCCAGATGTAAGGGGGAGATATATTTAGAATAAAGCCATTTCCCCCACTATCACCACATACAAACAAAGCTCTGCAGTTGGAGAAATACTTGAGGCAACATGTGCAACTCATTCCCACTGGGTTTGGTAACTGAGGAGGAGCACGGTGGGAAACAGCTTGGAAGAAAATCTTCAAAGACTACTTAAGGACAGTAGGGCCTTTGCATTGGGAGCTCTACCGCAAACTTTGGCTTTTATAAAGCCGTTCTGCGATCTTGAAGAAAGACACTTGCGATCTGAAGGAGAGGGAATCAGCAGGTAGAAAGAAAAATAATATCAAAGACTTTCCTTACTTTTCATTCCCCTGTGTTGCCCGAGTTTCCATACTATCCTCCTACTAGACTAAGTCACCAAAAAATGAATGGGCTGTGGAAATTTGCGTGGTAAAATTCACAGTACCTTGGTCTTACACCTCTGCGTGGCCCCATGAGAGAGCCTTAGAGATACCCTCTGTGAGCTTCATAGCTGCTGAATATGCTTTGAGAGGCCGTAACAGTGATGTGGGCTCTGAACCAGCCCTTCCTCTTCCCTGAGACATCCTTCCAGGCAAGGGCAGCACAGTTATCTGAGGTGCCAATGGGTGTCCTCTTCTTGCAAACAGCCTGCAGATATTTGCACCGTTGCCTCTTAAAAAAAAATTGGGCAGTACCAAAACTTTGGTACAAGTTCCTGTGGGCGGAGGAGGAACCATCAAGGGCTGCTTGATTTCTTCCCATACGTCTTCCCAAAACAGAAGTTGAAAATAGTCATTGGTTATTTTTTTCCCCCCTATTTACACCTGCCCTAGAAGAACTATGCACAGAAGGCATATAGGTGACACCTGCTCTCCAAGTAGCATCCAGGTAGGTCCTTTGTACACCCACCCACCATCATGTTGGCAGCGCTCCATATCCCTCTTTATTCTGCGATTTACTTCAAGGAGAATCGTCACCGGTATTACATGCGGTATCTCTCTGTGCGAGGAGCTGAGTGTGCAAGAGGAGATTAGGTCTTGAGCTTTCAGAAATACCCTCACATGCTTCAGCTCCCCTGCCCCGAAACTGTAAAATATACTTTAGCACTGGAGTCTGCTCCCCCCCAGCTCTGTTCGGCTTCAAGCAATAGCGCTGGGTTAAACTCCCTGCAAACAAACCCACTGTCGAAAGCAGCTTTTGCCAGCCGAAAAGACCATTAAATGAGGTGCTTGGGGCTTTCAAACCCCTATGTTCTCAATACGCTGCTGCGTAGCCTCTCTTCAAAAGGCTGTAAGCGTATTACATGCTAATCCCAATTAAATTCAAAATATCCCTGGGTGTTTACCGCTGTTACCCTCTCTCTTTCATTCTTAATTGCATTGTAGCTGAATAACTCTGTATCCACATTGGATTACTCATGAATAGCATATTGAGTTGTACTCTTTTTCGTTTCGCAACAGGGATCTGCTGTTACAGGATCGGTGTAGTCTGAAACAAGAAACTAACCTATGTGTTTCAAGTCATTAATCTTGTCATGAAGCAAACAATAAGAGTCGTTCTTTTTTTTGTTTTTTGTTTTTTTGTTTTTTTTTTTTTTCCATAGGTATGTGGTTTCCCAGTGAGGTGCGCAGCTTGTAGAATAAAAACATGGTAAACAAGATCTGTGGCCGATCAGTATTGATTTTGGAGATTATTTGAACATCTACTTATGTACATTGTAGACTGACGTAGTCTGATGCTTTGGGAGGGAAGCAGTGATACTGTGTAAACAGCACCAAGTTCTTCGGCTGCGATAACACTGATGTACAGTGTGGGGGCAGAATATGGGGGGGTGGGAGGAAACCCACCTGTTTTGGCTCGTTTTGTTAAACCTCTGGACCACAAGTTCACCCCTGTGCCATGTTGCCACTGGCTGGTGGGCCTCTGCAAAACGCAGGGTGGCCGCCCTTGGGATGGTGGTCGGTGCTGCTCGCTACAGCCGTCACGCGGTGGCAGAGGAGTGGTCCTCGTCGCCACAGGCAGGCCCTGATGGGCTAGCTTCTGCTACGTCCTTTCCTTGCAGTTCTTCCGGAGATAAGCCGAATTTCAGTTTCTGCAGCTATTGCAATCTGTCAGGTGCTACATAGGGCTCTTTCTTTTTCTTTTTTTTTTAAAAAAAGCCAGCTTGCTCATCTGTTCTTTTAAGTTTTAAGGAAATATTTTAAACTCTTTTTTTACCCTATGCAATGGGGAGGAGGTGTAAATACCACCAGTATCAAAAATAAACACTGCGGGTATTTTCATCAGGTGGTTCATGTGGACGTGTCTCCCAGAAATTTTAATGAGCGACACATGTTGGACAAGGAGAATAACCGTGTACGCAAGTGGGGGGCAGGCTTTGAGGAATAGAAAGAACTGGTCTTGGGGTTAGTAATATTAAAACTGATCAGCTTTGCTTTTCGTTTATGGGTAAGAATAACCTTTTCTCGTAAACAGGACGGAAATTGAAACTCCAAGAACCTTGCAAGTCACAGTGCATTTTGGGGTTTGACGGGGATTTTAGAGGAGGAGGATGATGGTTTGGTTTACTCTTCTTGACTTTTAAGTCCTCAGAGAGGCTGGGGTCTTGGATGCCGCAAAGTCTGCAGAACGGATCTGTTTTCTGACCTGGACACCTTCCTCTATACTGTCATGGGATTTACTTGAGCCCACGTGAAGTTGTCGCTGGTGGGTAGTGCTATGGAGAGCCTCTCAAGACAGGTTTTGCCCCTTCTCCCCGTTGGTTTGAGGGGCAGGAGGATGTTCCTCCTGACCTGCTCCAAAGTAAATACCGTACAATTAAAAGGACAAGGCTACATGTGCTGGCTCATGCTGTCGTGTGTAACCACGTACCTGGGATGGGCAAGCTGCTAAGCTGTTAGGGATGTGGGTCACTTGGTGGAGGCTGGGGCTGTGGGAGTCAAAGCTGCTTCATCTGAGACTGAGGACTGGAAGAAAGGTATTGAGCACGAGTTTGCGAGGTTAAGGTACACTGACTGTCTGCATAGACAGAAAATCAAAAGTTCATGTCAGAGGCTGGTCAGTGGCTTATTTGGATTCTGTTGACTTTTCTGCTGAATGTTTAGGACTTCATCTAGATTTTTTGCTTTTTTCCTCTCTTCATCATCTCCATTAGCCAAGCCCCTTTCTTAAATGTTTCTTGGTGCTTTCCATTTTAAAAGCACTTTTTGAATTGAATGGGAGTTGTTTTCTCTTTCCCCTTTTGCCACCCATGGCTATGTTCCCCCTATAACTGACTGGAGGAAACCTTCGCTTCGTACCCAAGCCGACCCTGGGTAACCCTGCTGCAGCTGCTCACACGAAAAGCCTGGGATTTTCTCAGTGCAAGCTGAAAGGCACATACAGGAAAACTTTTTTTTTTCTTTTTTTTTTTTTTTCTGACTAACAAAAACCCACTGGGGAACTGGAAGTTATCCCATTTGGTTTAATTATGGAGGTCTAATGAATTGCAAAAGTTAAAGAGGAGGAAGAGTTCTTTAAATGAATCTCGACTCTGATTTTTTTTTTAAATTCAGGGGTTTCTGTAGCCTAAGCTGTCAGGAAGAGAAATGTAGAAAGGCATTATCAGTGTGTATTACTCTATTAAGCTTTAACCAAAATTAATCAAAAGTGCCCAGGGGAGAGTGTTTTATATGGAACAGAGCCTTAGTTAAATAACCTCCAATGCTTTATTTAAAATGTTTGTAAGTGCAGTGTATGAGAAGTTAACATAGACAGTGTAGAAGATACAGACAGTGAACGAAATGCCAATATAATTTATCGTATACGTGTATTTAGGAAACTGCTTCCAAGACCATTTTCCTCATCCACAAAGCTGGCTTAGGGAATACTTGCACTGCCCCCTCATTCATAGCCTTCGACTGTAGTTTCCCATCTCTACCCTGTGCCTGTACAACTTGTTTGTAGGGACGGACTAGAAATCAGGCCTCTGGTCATTTGGTCAGAGTAGTTAATTTATGTTTAAAGTAATAATAACAAGAATAAGAAGGATAAGAATGTTTTTCTGTTGGGAGTTTGGGGAGAGGCTAGAGGATAGCCTAGTGCATTTTTGTTACCCGCTAGAGAAAATTATTGTAGAACTATAACCAAAGTGGGAAATCCTGCCACGTGACACATGGGATGTTAAATCCCATCAGCTGCCCCCAAAATAAGCAAGAACTTCAAGCCTTGGATCCCTTGCAGAATCCAACAATGAGATGGTAGGGCTGGAACTAGGGGAAGGTTTGCTGGTGGTAGCCAAGTGTTTTCACTCCCCTGGGAGCTCAGCATGGCTCCTTTCTCCCTGGTTCTTCCTCCCCTACGGTCCTTGTATATACAAACATAGGCATATAACCTGCACTGCCTCTTTCTCTCCACTTGCAAAGAGTACCGAGCTGAGCATACCAACAAACCAAGCACAGCTAGATGAAATATAGATACTTATATTTATTGCATTTTCTTTGGTGTAGCTGCTGCATATACTACTGCTGGACGGAAGGATTTGAATGTCCCAGTATCCTGTGACCTACTTAGAGAATTGGAGTAGCTTAAGGTTGCCTTCATTAGAGAAAGGGATTTTAATATCTAGAAGAACATGGTGACTAATACAATGGAATTTATATAATAGCAGTCGTATATATTTGAAATAAGTCACTCTTGACTGTACACCGGTGTTTCTGCAAAAGCGTAGTACGTCCTGCTCTCTCAAATTTTGAGCACCCTTCAACAACATGTAATGTCCATCCAGTATCTCCTGCTTTCTGAGGAGATGCGGCTCCATTTATGCATTGATACACCTTTTTAGAAACATGGCCATCAGCCTTTGATGGTAAGTGTATGATGCCTGTGGAGAAAACTCATCTCCAATTGAGTTAGTTTTGTAAAAAGAGCTGCAGTTCAAGTGGCTGCTCTTAAACCGTGCCATTTGCCCTCGATAATTTCATGATTACTGTGGTATCCATAGCAGTTCCTGTAAAGAGCACTGAGTGTAGCTAGACGATATGACAGAAAAATTAATTAAAGGCAAACTGCACAGAGTTTTCCGAAGATCTGACTATGTATATATATATATATATCTATTGCATTTTTGGCAGAGCTTGACTTGCCGTAAACTCTGTAGGTCTGCTTTGCCATGCAGACTGCCAGCTAATGCTTTCTCTTGCTGAGAGCGTGTTAGATGCAAATTTTCTTCTGTTTTTACTTCGCTGCGTTGCTAGCAACAATTTTGGGAGTGTTGAAAGAAGAAAGTGCTTAGAGAGAAGTTTCTCACAACAAAGCCAAGTAATCCCTCTTGGGCTTTGACCATCATGAGTTTAGCCCTTGTGCCACATTGCACCCTCGGTAGGATTGTTCTGATGCAAATGCTGTATTTGTTAAATGTTATTTTTGGCATCTTTGTTGCGTTTTTATTTAAAACAAAAACCCCAAAAGCCTAGGCTCCACACCAGAATAGCCTTCTCTTTGATCTTGGTCATAGTTGAGATGCGCAAGGGGGAAGGAAACAGATATCAATGAGAATGATGCACATCTGCCTTTCGTGTATTATTTGATATTATTCATGTCTCTGGTATGAAGGAATGCTGGTTTAGACTGCAGCAGCTCTCTTTTCCAGGCAGTACCTCATGTATGCCGGCACCTGCTTTTGTTTCAGATGATTTCAGCTTGGCCACTCCCGCTTTCCTTCCCCCTCCTTCGGGAGAGGCAAAGGTCGGATGGAGTCGCCCTGCCCCATCACTCGGATTAAAATCTTGCGGCCTGTTAGTTCACAGGGACTCTTTCCAAATCCTTAAAAGGGTTATTGGCAGAGCCTCAGACGGTGCAAATCAGCGCCGTGCCATTGCCTCTCGGTGGCCCTCTGCCAGGCTGTGCCAGCTGAAGGGCTGGCGCAGGAGCCTGAGTGATTTCTTATACCTCATTTCACCTTACTGTCGGGTCTGGAAAAGGGTTTAATTTGCAACGGTAAACCCTCTTGGAAGAAGAGGGATCCGAAGAACGTGTCTGTTCCATGCTCTGTGTAACTCACAGCCTTTTCTTAACGGGAGCTGGCCCGGAGGGGTTTCTGCAGGGAAAGCTAAAAGTGAGGGGTCAGAAGCAGCAGCTCAGCTTCTGCCTCTTTGGCTGTATGTGTGTGTGTGGGTCAACCGTTTTGGTGCTAACTTGCTCTTGTCCTGTTAGATGCATTAAAAAGCAAATAAAAAAAAAAAAAGAAAAAGGAAAAAAAAAATTCTTCTTGCCTTGTGTTTAGATACACTGAGGAAACGATTTATACTCTTGTCCAAATTGAGCTGGGGGTTACCCTATGCCTTTGCTGTCCCTGTCTTGGGGGTGTCGGAGGTAGCGGGTGGTGGGTCTCCAGCCCCTGTGGCTGGGCTGGCCTGATCCCCGTTACATGGTAGTCATCAGGCTACAGCCAGCCATCAGCCAGCTCGGCCGGCTCCCCTGCGAGGCAGACTCACAGGGAGGAAGGGCAAAGAGACCGGCGGGGGCTTTAGCATAATAAACCATCCCCAGCGAAGCCTTCCAGAGGATGGTGAGTGAGAGCCCGTCGCTGCTGTCTTTCCCACAGGAAAGGGAAAGGGAGGATAGTAACCACCTTTGAGGAATGTGTTTAACAGATCGCAGGAGCCTGCGCTGCTGACAACTGCAATTGCAGTTCTGGAATCGATACAAACCCAGAAGTTTGGAGTCGCATGACAAATCGCTTGTGAATGAAAATATCTCCTAGATAAAGTGATACATTTTCAAGCGAGCGCTGGGTTTAGGAAGAAAAATAGCAGTGAACAAAATCCCCCTGTGCTGCTTTGATTGCTTCGTCCTGTTCCCAGCAAATTATAACCTGGCTGACATTACGAAAGCATTGAATAGAAGTCCAACTGTTCCTTCCTATCATTTTAACAGAACCAAGGTTTAGGGTTGTTTGGAGCTGAAGGTGAGGTGAGGCCCCACCAATGTCCGGTGCCTGCTACATAGCAGGCAGATGGCGAAAGCAGGTTGGAAGTTCCAGGTTGCTATTAAATTCTACAAAAGTGGACCAAGCACGTAGAAGCAAAAGGTTATTTTAATTACTCCAGCTCCGGTAGTGGGATGAATAGCCCATCTTTCTGGATTTTCTTTTGAATGGGCTCATTTTGCACCACAGAATAATTCTGCTCCCTCAAAGTCTGCTGTTGCTATTTGCATTGATGGTCTTCCTGGCATTATATGCTTCCAGGCTGTTTGGCTCAGTCACCTCTGTGACTGACTCATAGTATTAGGTGTTTTCACTTCAGCCCTACGAGTTGACTGCAAGCAGCACCAGAACAGCTGAAGGAAGAACTCCTAACTGTCTCCTGTGTTTGCAGAGCTCCTTCCTCCCTCTTTGTGTGTATAAAAACTAACAAGGAGGGGCGGGGGCCAGGGGGGGAATCACAGTAATACCAAATAAACTCCTTTAATTGACTCGGAGTTTCCATGCCACTCAACGTAAACACAGTGGAAGCAGAGATTTACTGACCCTTAGGTTCAACCACGCTGTGTGGTGGGGAAATCCCACAAGGTGCGGGGATTTTTCTTTTGGGGAGTCAGAGTTTACGGAGCTGTGAGTACCTCCTGATGCCACAGGAAGAGCTCCAGACGAAGGAGGCTGAGGAAAATAAAACTCATTGGTCAAGCAGCGTGGCCCCATACAGTCAACGTGACAAAGGTTTTGGAAACCAGTTTTAGTGTGGCGGGCAGTCAGCTTTGCAAAGTCTGGGCTTAAATCTTAGCCTCACCGAAATTTACAGTTAAATGGGACTGGGATGTCATTCCTCGAAGCAAATATCGAAATCTTTAGGCAAAGAACATTTTTAAATGCTTTCATGAAGACCTTCCCAGGAAGACGAAAAGTTGAATGGGGACCCCCTTTTTGTTATTCCAGGTTTTACACTGGCATAAGCTACTCAAAGACTTTATAGTGTCACTGAATATATGGTTGGGGATATATGAATCAAGTATTGCCCATATTTTAAAACAGTAACCTTTAGTCCTGAAGCACAAACCATGGCTGCATTAGAATCCAGTGTGAAGCGCAAGAGCTTTAAATGGGAAAAATATTTTATTTAAAAATCTAGGCTTCACATGAGGACGGATTTTGACCTTTATACTGAATGGAGGAACTTTTTGTTCTGAGCTCCGTTTCAGGGTTGCTGGCTGATATTCAGGTGGCATCCAGAGCACACACATGTGACTACTGCCCGTGTGTCTAATAGTGAGAGTATATAGCACCCCACCTGCATCACCAGAAAGCCATCTGTAATAGAGGGGTATTTTAAATATCCATTCTGATCTCCAACAGTAAATGCTTAGCAGCCTGTCTACCTTGATGCGTAGCAAAGACGATAAATTACATTAGCAAAATAACAGTGAGACAATTCAGAATTTTTTCCTTCGTGAATTTTAAAAATCATTCCTTCTTCCCGAAAGCCTCCTAAGCTTCATGTACGAAGGATTTAGATGATAGCTGCTTCATTTCTCCACCTAAAACTGATTCTAGGGATGGGAGTGCCAGGCCACTTGCCTGTGTCTTTGTCTGCCCTCTGCCAAGTGCAATGTCTTTTCGCAGGTACTTCCAGACAAAGTGATAATGTAAATTATGGCTGTTCTATGCCTGACCAGCATTTGGTGTATTGCCTCGTGGTATAAATCCCAACCAAGTAAGACTTTTTTTAAAAAAAGAAATATTTAAAATCCTGTGTCTGCTTGGCTTCCTTCCAAGAGTTGGTGGATTTGTTTAAATGTTTTTGTGAGTCAAAATGTAGAAGTCTGAAGAAATTAGTAGTTACTTAAAATGTCTGTGCTAGCATAAAGGCTAATATGACTCCGAAATCAGGCCATCCTAAAAGACAGGCAAAGCAGCTGGTGTGAACGCTAATGGAGGAGAGAAAGTGAGGCTGTGCATTTCATTTGACAAACCCTTTCCTGAAGTTGCCTGCTAAGAGCATCCTCACTCTCCTCCTGCCCTTACCTTGTGCTAATAAGTGCCACCCCCTCAGTCATACCTGCCACGTTGTGTAACGTTGGAGAATTTAAAAATAGCCTGGCAATTAAAATAGTTTGGTTGGGTTGGTTTTTTTGGGGTGGTTGGTTTGGTTTTTTTTGTTTTTTTTTTTTTTTAATGGGGGAAAGCCAGACCTGTTAATCCGGTTCACAGGGCATGGCTGCTCAAACAGTTGTGCTGGTGCAACGGAGGGGGTGGCAGACAGACAGTGCTGTGGGCAGGGACGGGGAAACAGCAGGACAGCAGTAAACCAGGACACGCGGCCGGTGAAGAATTCACCTGGAAAACCACAGCCTTAGTGCATCCTCGTTTTCTGCCTTTGCACCTTGGTGGTCCCCAGCTCTGTATAAAGACCCCTTCACCACCCCTCTGGGGCTATACCTGAGCATAGGATCAAATAAGTACCTTGCAATAAATTATTCCATATTAAGCTAAGATCGAGTGCCAGAAGAGACCTGTGAACTTGTGGTCTCTGTTTTCGCTTGTATAACTCTATGTACAGAATGGCTCTCTTGAAACCAGGTATAAAAATTTAGACTATGGATTAATTTACCATGGATTACATAATAGCCTTGATAATCCCCATGTCCGTTTCAGAATAATTACATTTCTGATGTTGTTTTTCATATTTTAATGAATTTTGCATAGATTTGCTCCTAAGTGCTATGGATGAAATGTGAAGAGATCCTGTATTCCTTAAATGCCAAACTTCTGCTCTCTTCAAACTTGATTTCTGCTAAAAATGAAGATACTTCAAATTTACCAGAAGCTGAACCCAGTGTGATAGAACTGGGTTCTTGGGAGGGTGATCTCTTTTCAAATCCTCCCCAGGCCACTTACCTAAGGAGCATCTGAGGAGAGCTATTTACAGGAACCACCATACCCATTTTCATACAAATTAGCCATCAGCCTGGGACTTGCGATGAATCTCAAACAGACTTCTCTTTGTCCCGTTGGATGGGTTTGAAAAGAAAATTTATAGGTTTTTTTGAAGTTAGTGCAGCGAATTAGCAGCCGCCTGTCCAGTGTCTGGTGCATAATGTTGTCGTGTTGCAGCAGGTTTGCGCTGGAGCCAAAGCAACCAGGCTTCGGCGATGCACAAATCCTTCCCGGCCACTTGTCCGTCTTGTAAGTGCGTGTATCGCGATGAGTGAAAACCCCCTTTCTCCCCTCCCCTTCCTGACCCCTCCTCCTTTATAGCTCAAATGCCCCCAAAGCATGTTGAATTAGCATTGAATTTCTGGTATGCGAGCAGAAAGTTCTGAGCAAAATACGACCCTGCCGTAGGTAGCCTCTGCTCACTTTGTTGCATGTGTTGACGGAGTGTGGGAAAACAGATGGACCGGGCTTTACCAAATGCAATTTGAAAAGCATGTAAGCATGTAGGAACGAGCAGCATAGGCAGCTATTAATACTTTAAACACTGGAGTTGTAGTTAAATAAGACAATTTTTATTTTTTTTTTTTTAAACAAATGCCAAGTGTTTTTTTTTTTCATGATACCACTAATTGTTAGAACACACTCAAAAGGTGTTTAACTCGCTCCAGCCACTTCATAATGGCATCTTTCCTACTACAAAAACCGGAGGGAATGAGGCAGACGTGCCCACACAAGCTCTTTTTAATTTTCTAGTGTGTAGTTTGTATTTTTGCTTCAAGATCTCATCAGTCTTTCACAGGGCTCGCAGTTTGTGTGCTCTGTTGCAGTCCTGCGCTGCCGCCACCGCCACCGCGCTGACAGGGGTTTGCAGGGCTCTCTAGCAATTTGTTAACTTTGCGTAGCTGAGCCTGTTTAACGAGATGAAATGAGATTTCTGTCCCACAGTCCCCCCCACCCCCAGCATGGCAGCGCCAGAGCAGGTCTCACCGGAGGTTGATGAGGTTTTTAGGTCAGCTGGTTATTTCACAAAGCCTCAGCCGTGGAGGGGAAGAGGTATAGCTCTGCAACGAAGCCCGTCATCTCTGTAATAAAGTATTAATAACGCTTCCCAGCTATGATCAGTGAGCGCTTCGCAAATATTAGCAAATCCAATTTTGATTCGACTCTTCCGTGCCTGGCTCTGCAAAGATGTAGGGAGAGCGATTTGCTTAACCAGTGCCACGCAGGAGATGTGTGATGGGGCCCAGGCTGGAGCACAGAGGTAATGTTTCCCCATCCAGATCATTAACTACAGCATTTTAGCTACTTTTCTCCTGAGGTTGCTTAGAAAGAGATGTTTCTTAGCTGTGAGAACAGTGAGAGGTCCCATTGGCAGAGGATGAAAGCAGTGTTTGAGGAGATTAAAGTGTTGGGCATTAAAAAAAAAAAAAAGCCACGCTTTGAGTTGAGCTAGGGATAAGAACAGGCTTGGAGAGAGAAACAGAGAAGACAGGGTCCTTGAAGGGGTGGAGGTAACCATGCTCTGGCAGGCTAAAAATAAATAAATTCTTGCTTCTCACATTGTGCAGCATCGTTCTGTTGCAGAATTGGGAATGCTGGATGGGGCTATGGCCTTCCCATGTTTTAGACTTAGAGTGACTTGTTTAACATTCTGGTTGACACCAAGCGGCTTCAGTGGGAGAGCATTTACAGTGGGGAAAATAAACCCCATAATCTGAACTCAGTAACACCAGAGTCCTCATGTAGGCTAGTGGTAAGAAAACAGTGGAAGAGCGTAGGAACTGATGTCTGATGGAGGGAGAACAGATCAGGCCTTGAAGACAACAGGCATTCAAAGTACCACGTTGCCACCGTGCAAACAAGCAGTCAGTAGATGTATAGACCATGTCTTTGCCGAAGCCAGCAGTCGTATGCTCTTACAGCTTTCACACCATTACGTTCAACGTGCTTTGTGAAAGGTCTTCTCCTTTGGACACAGCAGCTGAAGAGTTTTGTACCAGGAAAGCCTAGATGGTGGGTGAGCTCCACCCACACTACCCAACACGTCTGGGAGGTGTTAGGAGCCAGCTGTACCCCAGTTGCTGTTCTTCCTGTCCTGGAGGAGAAGAGGTTTCCCACACTACTGACAGTGATGGAAACCACAAGGGTTTTTTGACATGGGCAGGCATCAAAAGAGAAGTGGCCTTGCAAATTGGTCCTACATCGTATTTTTGCTGTTTCATCAGGCATCCTTATCGTTTACCCTCAGTAATCTGGAAAATGTATTTTATTCAGCTTTACAAGGTATGAACTGTGTCCCGAGGGATTCTGGGCACTTACATCTCTTATCAAAACTTTCAGATGTAATAGCGTACTTTATTTATCAATAACTGGGTCTGGGGTTTTTTGTTGTTCTGATTTTTTTTTTTTTTTGGTTTTTTTTTTTAAATGCTGTTTCCTAGAAGTAGATGTGCAAGGCACAATTGTTTAAGCTTTTCTTAGCGACTGTCTCAGTTTGATGCTAAGAAGCAGAAGTGTTTCAGATTTGTGCTCTCAACAATTTTCAGGTATCGCTCTGTGCTCACAGGAAGCCCCAGCACAGCGTGAATAAGAGGACTATGGTGACCTTCTGTGGCTATTCCCCTTGTGATTTCAGATTCAGAAACTTATTTCAGGTTTTACATTTCTGTCCTCTTTCTTCTATTTCTTTTTTCATCCTTCTGGTAATAGTATCACTTGGCAAAAAACTGGGATTGGGATTCAGCTTCATTTGGTAGAATTATCTAGGTAAAGCGACGATGATTCCCGTGAAAGAGGATACCTTGACACTGCTTCAGGGGGCTGAGGGCAGGGAAAGGAAACGTGCTGATCAGATAGCTTGAAACAAGAAACTAGAGTAAAACTTAGGATTTATTTCTTTCATTCAGTCAATTTTGGCCAAGTTCCTTAGTTATACAGACTAATAGGACTCGATGGAGTACATTCTTTCATTTAAATGAGCATAGAGGTAAATGCAGTCAACCAGAATAATTTTATTATTATCCAGTTCAAACCTGTTTTCGCACTTTTTTTCCCTTTTAAAGTTACTTAACTTTAACAGTGTGTTGTCAAGAGTGTCTTAGTGCACTTGAAAGAAATTTCACTCGAAGTAATATGGATGCAAAGCTGCTCAAAAAAGCCCCACCTTACTGATGTGCTGCTCCCACAAGCCTGGAGCGAGCGTCCCTTGCTTGGGGAGGTCTAATAAAAATAGAGCATGCAAAGTCTTTGTCTTTTATTTTTCTTACACTGAAATGCTTGCATCAAGAAGATACGAGACATCTCATTCTGAGGTTGGTTTTTTCCAAATTTGCTTATACCTTCTCTCTGTGGTGACAATCTCAATTCAAAATGCCTAGTGCAGTCATGATGGGAATATTCGTTCCAGGCTTGAATAAATGGGCAGCCATCATCAGGGTAACCCTTTCTGATAATCATTTACCATGTGATAAGACACCAACCCTTGCACTGCACTTGACCATGGGAAATGATTTCATCTTTATGGAGGTTTTCCAACAGGTCCTTCTTCAGAGGAGACAGTCAGATACGACACTTGGTAACAGCACAGGCAAAAGTCAAGGTTAGCACGTAGGCAGATTTGACATTTAATTGCAACTTCTCAGCCAAGACTGTGACAACTGATTTCTAGAGCATTTACTGGTCTGGACCCATCGTTTTTTGGGCAGTTGCTTTCTCAGAGCAGCTGTGATGAGCTCTGCGTAGCCCCGAAGGCTTCAATAGCAGCACAGGTCCTTGCTTTTCAATATGCCGCTGGAGCCCGTAGGTGAGGCTTCGCCAGTGTCAGGCGCACACAGGTGTTGGCAGAACAACCTTGTTTCTTAGAAGACTTTACCAGCCAGCTCTTAGTGGGGAAACTCACCGCAGGCCAGAGACCAAAGCCAATGTGCTGTATTGGCTTGGTGCTATTCACCTTCATGGGGATGGGTCTCACCCTCTCCTGGGACCCCATGAATGTGCTTTCAGGGTCTGGTCTTGTCTGTACCACTGAGATATCACAAGAGGAGCTGTTTAACAACTGTTGCAGCAGTTTAACACTGCAATACGTGCTAGCCAAGCGCTAGATACCAGTCCGCATCCTGGAGCTCGCACAAGCGCTTCTGGCTCCTCTATTTTACCCCCACCACATGTTTGCTGCCTATCAGCCAACTGCCTCATCCTTGATACCCTACGAGGTCTTCCAAACCACAGGGTGTGTTGAGGCTTGATTCAAACCTACGGGATGCAGTGACAGGGCTTCTCACCAGCAAGCCCTGGCTTCCTGTCTTTCCTCACCTATTTGCGTGTAACGGCTTTGTTTTCTCTGGGGAGGTTTATTTTCCCTGTTGAGTCCCGGTTGAGGTCAGTCATTAGGGCTTGGAGGAGTGTGTCAGACCTTGAGTCAGACCCGACACCATCCTTGTCTCTTGGTTTGGTTGCTCATTTTAGGAGCTTTTGGACTTGCTTTCTCTTTGTTCAGGCTTAAAAAACGTCTGTCTTTTCGTACGTGAACCCTGTTGTTTATTTAATGACAGCCTTTCTGGGAACAAAAAAATTAAACAGCCACTAACCAGGAAAAAAATTGTTTATGGTCACAAGGGCTCCTGAATTGACTCTTCGGCGTTCCTAGGAGAATGCTGAAACTGGAGGAAACACGCTTTAGACTTTTCTGTAAGTCACTTAAAAGTTAAACTAGCATCACTTTTTCCAGTCCTGCAGAATGACTTTCCTACCTTTTAAGGTTTTGGATGAGCTCACAGCTGGTGAATGTTTTATGTTGGAGACTGACTAAAATGCAAGTGCAAAATTTGCTTGCACTCTGTTTTTTACTTTTTTTCCCCTCCGGGTGTTCATTTTCCCATCCAGGGGCAGGTATTTTAGGAGGAACAAATTGGGGGAATATCAGAAAGGAGTTACGAAAAATTAAATCATGATTATTTGCACCAGAAATCTGCTTAAGCTTTATTTTTATCTTGTCTGCCACAAGCTCAGTTTTACATTCAGAAGCCTGCTCTTTGCATTCTCTCTCTCTCTTACCTTCCCGGTTGCCTTCATGTGTTCTCCTGGGCCTGGAGATACTCTCCCTTCCTCTGTGGTTCTGGTTTTTAAACTTACTCCTTGCTCAAGTGAAGAGCAACATATTAAGGCCACTAGAACAAAACTGGGGCGTTTAAGGGTTTGGTCTTTTCTTTTTGGGTGGGTTTTTTTTTTTTTGGTTTGTAATGTGTGTGTCTATGATAGCCGCGTGTTTTCTGTTTAATTGTGAGCACACAGAGCTAGGAGGTCTCTGTGCACACAGGCTGCCCCCTTAGCTCCAGTTACAGACCAGTACTTGCCAGTTTGACGTTCCTGTTCGGCGGTCGGCGCCAGCCAACCTGATGCTGCTCAAATCCGAGGAGCAGGTGTTAGGGCGTGAGGAGTCCTGCACAGATCCTGCTCACCCTTCCTCCGCCGAAGAGGTGGTTGCTCTCGGTGGGATTTTATATTGAAGGCTGCAAGGAGAAAGGCTTTAAAGTGGATTAGTGGGGAAGGAATGGGAAATGCATGTAAAGAAAGTACGGAGCAGTGGGGAGCTGGGGAAGAACTGAAAACTTCTGCTGAAGTGAGTGGTTTGGACAAGAGCATGAATACGGCAAGGAGCGTGGAAATAAGTGGAAAATACAGGCATGGTCTGACTGCAGTAGCAGAGAGCGATGGGTAGAAAGTTCCCATTTAGTACAAAAGCTAGTGAACAGGTTTGGGGAGGCGAGCAGCACCGCCTGAGAGGTGAGGTGGTTTTAGTTGCTGCATTTTATAGCAACGTTTGTGGAGATGGAGGAAGCTGAGCAGCCAGAGTGGGAGCTCGCAGCAGATGGGGGGCACCTGAGGGACCAGGAGGAGGTGGAGAGAAAAGGAGCTGGTAATGGTTTGGGGGGGAGAAGGTTGGCTAGGTCTCCGGACCGAAGACACGCAGTCTTCCAAATGTGGTGCTGAGTGTGATGTGCTTCTCACTGTTTTCACTTTAAAAGAGAACAGTGAATATGAACAACACAAGCTAGTGTTTTCATGACAGTGTGGAGCATCTGGTTTGAGCTTGAGAAATTGTAATTATACATTGCTGGTGTAGATGCTTTCCTAATGAGTCTAACGGCTTTAGCACACCAACAATATCATATATGCAAGCAAAAAGGTTAACAACAGTGAATATCCTTCACTGAGGTGACTTAAGTGAGTGAAAACCTTTTCAAAGTTCTGAAAGATTGAAATGTCTTTGTGCGGAGAGATGATGTGTTGGAGGGAAAAGGAGAGATGTGGGAAGGGGCAGAGATTTTGCGCTTGCCAGTCAGTTGTTTCAGTATAAAATCTGTGGAGGGGGAACTAAGCCTTCATAAAGTGTACGTATTTTTAAATTACCCCCTGTCAAAAATTGTTATATTTCCTCAAAAAAGCCATTTTCTTTCCTCCCATTTTTACCTTTTAGTTCTTTTAATTACTAGGGATGCTCCTATCTTTGCTCTGTTTGCTCTTCTCGCTGTTGCCCAGGTGCAGAGGTGCTGCTGGGGAGCTGCAGCTCTTCCCTGCTGGTGATGCTGGGGTGCTGCCGGGATGCTGCCGGCAGCACGGCAGGATGCATCCATTGCCTTGCCTGAGCAGCGGGATGCATCCATCGCCTTGTCCGAGCAGCTGGCAGCCTGTGCCCGGCGCCTGTGCAAAATGTGTGGGTTTCACATCCCGCAATAGAAACTTTAAGGGTTGTTTGGTTGGTTTTTTTTTTTTTTGGCACGAAAAGAGGGTCCTCCTGGCTTTGGCTAAGTATACAGCGTGGGTTTTAAGTAGGGGGAAAAAAAAAAAGAACAGATAAAAAAATAATTTAAAAAAAAAAAAAAGAGAGAAGGAAGGAAGGAAACAACCAGAGTTTTCAGTCGACCTACTGAGCAGTCATCCTTGGGCTTCCTTTCCTTCAGGCAGGAACAAGAACTGTCTCTGTTTTTTCTAGGCCATTCAGGAAGTCTTACAGAGCAATAATAGCCCTGTTATCTAATGGTCAAAGTTTATTTAGGCTTTCACTGCTTCCCCTGCCCACTCGAGCCCTCCCCCTCACCCCCCCCCCCCCCCCATGCAGTTTGCTGGGTTGCTTTAGCCTGAGCTCAATTTGACAGCCAAATGGGGGAGGGAGGCTGTTGCCTGCATGTCATTTCCATTACACTCACGCATATTTTCATCTGGAAACTTTTCTTTTCTTTTTTTTTCTTTTTTTTTTTTTTTATAATCCTCTAAAGACAACAATAGCAACAGGAAAAAAAAAACCCAAACCAACCAAACTATGGCAATGAAGCATCCCGTTTATCTTCTCAGCAGAGCTTTGGGGACTCGGTCGTGTGAGAGACCCCCGAGGCGTTACTGCGTGCTTTCATCCAGCAGCACCGATCATTTCGTACGATGCCGATTGAAGAAACCTTCACCAGTAGGGCTGCCCAGAAGTCACGGATATTAAATGCCTATTTTACTTGGTTATATTTCATGATCAGGAGAATCAGATAACAGCCCTTCTTCATTAATCATTGCAGAAACCCTTATCTTTTCTTTCCTGTCCTCTACTTTGAAGCATGCTGGCAATATTGTGATAAATTTAGATTAGGCAGCGGATGATAAACCCCAAAGAGTGTTTTGGCAGTTGTATTTGCTAAGAAGTTGTCATTCAAGTGTTTCTGATGCTTGGGAAGTAATAGTACATTGCAAGAAGAGCTGATGTGGATAGTAATACACGCAGCAACACTGCACAGAAGGAAAAGCAAACATTCAATTATTTTGCCAACTTCTCTTCAGACTCCACTTACTGAACTGGCAGGATACATGGATCTGAGACAGCAAAGACCAAGTCGGTAGTAATTTGAAGCTCGTTAGCCCTCAGCCCTTCGTCTTTTCCAAACAACACAGCAGGAAGGTTTGGCTCTGAAGGTCGAGGGGATATTGTAGGCAATAGTGTATGCAATATCATATACAATACCGAGAAGGGCCTCTAGGTTTCTTTTTCAGGAGTGGGGCTTAAAATCTGACATCACTAATCAGATTTTGATCATTTCCTCATTATCCATTTGATATCTTCATGCACCGAGAAGGTGGGCCTTGGCTGGCAGATGATGCTCACCTTCCAGTGGGCAGCTCTCAGGCAAGGTTATTCCCTTCCGAAGGGAGGGAATTAATTCCCTCATTTTCAGGCAGCGAGCGGATCAAACGCACGCGTGGCTAGTTGTATCAAATGAAGAAAATTTCGGTGCAGTTTCTAAGTGAATTGCCAGGTCTTTTTAACTTTAAATATAAGATCTGAGGGTGTTATTTTCTTGAAGTAATGCTACATTATAAAGCAAATTATAGTACAGTGGAACACCTATGGGCATGTGACATTTACAGTAAAGTTGAGTAAGTGCATTATAGTGTGAGCTACCCCTGTGATTACCACATCAATTGGCACTTGAAATTCTTCCCTTATGTGACATATGTGAAAGAAAAGATCCGGTCCATTCCTTTATGCTAAATCAGAGTCTTTACAGAGCTACAATTTCAACTCCTCTTCTGAAATGCTGATGTTTATTGCTGTAATTGGTTTATCCTGGGAAAGGTCCACTTGGCAAGTCAAATATTTAAAGGCTTCTAGTTCTTCCTTCTCTTTCTATAGAGTCAGTGAATTGCTTGGAAGTTTAAATTGTATTTCTGAGCTCTCTTTGAAAGAAAAGAAAGGAAAAGGCATGAGATTAGATTGTAGCATCTGTTTTGCAGTGTTTCTGTTACAAATAGTTATCACTCTGTGGCATGACTCAAGCCAAAGAATTAAATGTATACTAAAAATAAATAGGCACAGGAATTATCCTTTATATGTTTGTTCTTCCTCAGTTTTTTGTTGAAGATGGTTAGGGCTGAAACTATCAACTGCCAAGTTTCACCAAGGCTTTTTTTCTCCCTGGATTTCCATGTCCTGGCACCAAAGTGGGACCCCTGTGTCCAAAAATTCAGGCTGGTGGGGGTCTCAGGGTGGGCACAGGCACGCTCCCAGCAAAGGGAGGTGCTGGTGCAAGGCTGCTGCAGGCTGGCCCATCCTCTGCTATTGACGGCCAGCCGTTCTGCCAGCCGGCAGCCTGCTTGTGCAATTCATTGCACACTCACTGGCTTCCATCGGCGTGTGCTAGGTTTAGCCTCATCCCAGTGATGCTGGCTGGCCTGGGCTGTGAGCGCTGGCAACGTTCAGAGTGGAAAACACCGACGTATGTCCTCCATAAAAGCAAGCGTGTATTTGAACCCGACTGTATTGATCGTGTATATTGTGCGCTCCAAGCACACAGCCGCTGAGTTGATCTCAAGGCCCTTTCTGAACTTGCGCATCTGCCCTGGATAGCTGCACGCAGAAATTGCGTTTGCATGTGACTGCCCCACCTGCACTCTGCCCACTTAATCCCTCGCATTCCTGACCGCTGAGCCACCAGCAGCTGCCCTGGGTTGTCGGCCCAGCCTGTCCCCGTGGGGTTTGTGCTGCCGTCTCGCTCCCTGGGCTGCGGCCGGGAGCCCCCGGTTCATGCTCTGCTCCAGCAGCAAACTGGGGGCTTGTGGGGGCTATTATAGTTAGTGCAAAGGAAGACTCAAAAGCTCCTCCTCTCCTTAATCTACTATTTATAAGATATCAATGGGACATAAAATTACATTATTATTATTATTTATAGAAAAACTGCTTCAGAAGTTTGCCAGATTTTCAGCTTTAGTGTGCTTACTCCCACCTGGAGTGCTGCATCCAGCTCTGGACTCCTCAGCACAGGACAGACATGGACCTGTTGGAGCGGGTCCAGAGGAGGGACACAAAAATTATCAGAGGGCTGGAGCACTTCTCTTGTGAGGACAGGCTGAGAGAGTTGAGGTTGTTCAGCCTGGAGAAGAGAAGGCTCCAAGGAGACGTTATTACGGTTTTTCAATACCTAAAGAAAGATGGGGACAGGGCCTGTTGTGATAGGACAAGGGGTAACGGTTTTAAACTAAAAGAAGGTAGATTCAGGCTAGATATCAGGAAGAAATTTTTGGTGATGAGAGTGCTGAAACCCTGGAACAGATTGCCCAGAGAGTTGGTAGATGCCCCATCCCTGGGAACATTCAAGGTCAGGTTGTGCAGGGCTCTGAGCAACTTGATGTAGTTGAAGATGTCCCTGCTCATTGCAGAGGGGTTGGACTAGATGACCTTTAAAGGTCCCTTCCAACCCAAACTATTCTGTGATTCCATGAATTATCCCCTTCTGCAAGTGCAGTTGCAGTAGGTCTTTAACATGTGCTAATGGGAGAGTATGAAAGCTATTGCTAATAACATCTCAGGAATCCTGAAGCAGATCTTCTGGAGATTACGAAGCGCAATGACTGGGAGGACTGAGACTTCCTTAGCATCCCTTTGGGATAACCTGTGGCTTTGGTTTTGCCGTTCAAATATAATGTAGGTGATCCAGCCATCCTGTAGGTGAGCCACTGGAAAAATTGTGCATGAGACAAATCACAGGATCTACTTTTTGTCAGGAACTTTGTGCTGCTTATTGTAGAAGAGGAAGGGAAATGCGATAAGTTATCCATGTTAGGGCAAATGGGCAGGAGAAAATAGTTATGTGATCTTTGAACCCCAAATTTACTTTCATGTTGTACAATTGATTTGTGTTCTTCTGCGAGCGGGTTCAGGACGAGCAGTTGGACAGTTTGGCCTGTAAAGCCTTCGCCAGTGCATGAGTGCACACACGCACCAGCTCTTACTGTATGTGCGTGCTCCTGTGCCAGCCATGCAAGCCTGCAAAGCTCGACTGGACAAATGGCATTTATTCTTTGGATTTTCAAGCTAACCCCCCCCCCCGCCTGCCCCCAAATAAAGCTAATGACTGCTGCTATAGCTCAACGCTAATTCGATCAATGTTTGCTTAAAATGTTTTGAAAGGGCTTTATGGAAGACAGGAAAGCAAGGGATGAAAAAAGAGCTCTCTCCCCTCCCCAAGTGAGTCTGGAGTATGTTTGTGACCAGGGAGAAGCTTATGCTGGGTCCTTGTGGGGTCTTCTGGGCTGTGGTCCTGAAGCAGAACGGGAGAGGGTCCAGGCAGCACGTCTCCTGAGGTGGCCTGTCCCCCACTTTGTTGCTGTGCCCAAAATGCGAGTGAGTTGCTGGGCTTTTGAGCGTGTGGGAGGAGACAGTCCATCTTAAGGCAGTTTTAATGATCTTAAAAAGATCCGTGGAAGCCATGTGTTAATTAAACTCTTAAGTGTTTTGGAGGCTAGGATGGATGCAGAAGAAGCCTTCCTGGACTTGCAGGATTTGAGAAACAGAGTCCTTGAACCTCTTCTTTCTCCTCTATATCTCCAAAAAACATCGGAAGCACCAGTAATAGAACCACTACAGTCACAACTGCCGGTGTGTTACCTTTAGAGCTGGTCTTGGCTTTTCTTAATTGCATCCAGTTGCCATAGTGAATCCTCCTGTGTTCATAAGTCATGCCTTAGGGCTCTAATAGACGCCCTCTACATGTACCCAAGGAGAATAAGGTGAGAGGCATATTTTAGAAATCAAATGCAAACCCTGACATTTATTAAATATGTTTCTCAAGTTAACGAGAGAACATGCTGTCCACAAGGCTCCCAGAGATGCCGCACACTGAACAACTTTCCACATTGCAAGAGGAAAACATAATTCCTGAGGCCGTGTCCCAGGGGATGATGTCTGGTGATAGCATTTATTCCTTTGGAACTTTTGTTTCTGTGCAGATGGCAGTTGCCATTGATGGAAAAAATATATTGGTACGGTATCAAACTGCACACCCACTTAGGACATAACTCATCCCGTCTATTACACAAGAATACTGTTAAGTTTCAGATGTCTCCTGGAAATGGCAGGCTTTAGACTTCAGGGAAGGTTTGGATTAATTTTGCTGAACCAGATGCAATGATGAAATGATATAAAATTCATGTATTCTTTTCGCTGTGGTCAAGTGATACTAACCACAGCCACCTCCCAAGCATGAATTCTCAGCTCATTGTTTAGAGAACATAATTACATTTTTAAAATGAGTTAAGACTTCTAATTTAAGTAGTGTTGAGCTGCACACACAAAGTTCTAGTCCTGGATAAAAACCCTGGGATCTAACTAGTTTGGTGCTGTATGCTATATTGAGCTGCCAAAGAAAGACATCCAGCACAATATTAACAAGGTAGGTTAGATAAAATGTGTGCTTTTAATAGAGTACTTGCCCTGTGCATAGCTGATAAAGTTATAAGAGCATTGAAAAATGTCTACTTTTGTCCATCTGCTCAGAGCATTTTAAAAAAAACCCTAAACCTAAAATTTTCATGTAAATGCTATGTGGAAATAACTCATCAGATAGAAACTCTAGATTATCTAATGTTTGCTTAATACAAATAAACCCGCTTTATTTACAAGGTGGCTTGGGCGACATTTGCCAGCACAGAACCCCTTCTGATGAAGTGAATGTTATTCCATTTTCCAGACAAGTCTTTTATTTTCATTTCATGGGCATCAGAGTCTCTACTCACAGCAATTGCATCTAAACTGCAGTCCAAGAATCCAAGACTTCTAAAATACGGAGCAGAAAATGGTCCTGTGCTTCAACACACGGATGGGAATTTAATTGTTGACTCTAATCTTGTCCTTGGTTTAAGTCAACAGGAGATAACCTGCAAAGCAAGGACACAAATGGACACTTTAAAGTTTCTTAGGTGATAAACACTCTCTACTTTCTTTGATTTCAGAGGGAGCTCTGAGGCCAGAGCTTACAAACCTTATCATCTGTACTTCATTTCATTTACTCACTGATGGTCAGAGGACTATTTAAAGCTTCCAAGTCAGGTGAATAAGAGCTTTCACAGCTGAGAAGTAGAACATAAATTGCTAGAATAGTCCCTGAAAATTTGTTCAACAAACTTCCCTTTCCTTTCTGTAACCTGGTTCTCTTTTCTCATCCATCAGCCAATTACAAGTTTTGCCGAATTGTTTGGATGTTGAGGATTTTTCTGCACTTCCTTAAAAAGAGATCAGACTTAAATTTTGAGTTAAAACCTGGGATCAGTTATTCATATTGGCTCTGTGGTCTACTTTGATTGCATATGTAAGCAGCCAGTGTAACACAACTGCAACCCCTATGATGATGCAATTACCTGAACAATCTTCTTTTTAGATGTTACAGTGGTGTTCTTTGATTCACTCAGCTGTGAGCAGGATTGTCCTCACTTGCCATAATTGCACTTTCTTTTGTTAGTGTATTTATGATCTATCGCATGCCCGTGTAATGTGCTTTGTCGCGTGCCTTGCAAAAATACTTGTTTTTTAGAAATCCCAATGCACGTGCAACACTGCAAAGACCATCACAAGGATGTTGCATTTTGGATGGTTTTACCGATGTAATGCATAAAGTTACTCATTATTCATATGCATTCTTGCCTTGGCTTTGCTGGTGCTTAGTCCAAAGGTAGAGACAGGGGCGTGATGTTATCCCCTCCCAGAAAATAAACCCCTCACTGACCAAATGTTCCTGAAGAGAAGGATGGACGGACAGACCAGTGAAAAGCACTGCACGTGCCAGTCGTAGGGAAATTCTTCTCAGGCCCGTAGAAAACAAGGCTTTCATCTTAGTGGGTTTTCCCCTTCACGGTTAATAATGAGATTAACATTTTTTCTCTTTCTTTAATTAAAATTCCACCTACTTAGATTGGGGGGCCTGGTACTAAAGTGCTACTGAAGTGAATGGATGGGCTCCTGCTGATGTCCACGGGATCTGATGGAGCCCGTCAGCAGAGCCAGCAGCAGGAGAGCGTCTGATGTCGGCCATGCTTCTCGGCATTTGGGGGACAGCGGTATCTGAGGGAGGGCTCCCACCCAGGCGTCTGGCCTTCCGATGGCTCTTAACTATGTGTCTCCTCTCCTCCCCTTCTGCATATCAAACAGTCAAGGACAACACTGGACTCCTCCAGTCCCTGCAGGAGTGGACGAGGAGTAACGCCTTCTGTCTCCCTCCAGCTGGGCTGTGCAGCTGGAGTGACTTTGAAGCCAGCGTAGTTTCTTTGCTTTTGTTTTAAGTTAGTCTGTTTGGAAGAGGGCTGGAATTTTAGAAAAGTGAAATGCATCTCATTAAGTGTGAGATTAAAACTGTTTTTGAAAACATTAAAAGAGTCTTTTGGTGTCTGATCTTTATTAAAAATGCTTTGTTCAAGCCCATGTTTTATTAAAAAAATTATATGAGTGCGTGCAGTATCTTAGAATTACACGCATACTTTTCATTTGAGGAGTTGTATTCATTTGCCTCCAAAATATGGGTGGATATGTTCATGCAGAAAGAGAAGCATCAAGGAAAGAACACCTTCTTCTTTTCCTAGAGTGCTACCCTCAGCTAAGGCTTACCAGATGCACGTTGTTAGGGCAACTAATAGAGACAGAAAACATTGATCCGACAGCCATCCAAATAGTGTGTTTAAGTTTTCCTTTGAATTAAAATTGAAAGGCTTTTCCTTTTTACTGCCTTTGATGGGTATTTCTGCTGCTACGCTTCTTTGCTTCTTTGCGTTGTTTGTGTGCTTTGGATTTTTTACCTGTAAACCAGCAGCAGAACTCGATACATATCTTCACAGATTCTTTTTTTTTTCACGCTAAAAGTAACCCTTAACATCATCCAGAATAACATAGACCATTTAATTGCATCCAGTTACTTCTGAAAGTGTTACTTCTTGGATTTGGTCTTTCTGTTCTCAATGTTACTTTTGAGCACCAAGGAGTCTGTGAGTGGTGGAATTAAAGGAGCTTCTTCTCTGTTGATGTTCCCTGTGTCTAATGCATGTGGTACCTCATCACGGTAACTCCAGTTGACCTCCCTGTTGGGTTCTCGTGACCTCCTTTTCCACCACCGCTGGCCTCCCCTTCCATGGACTGTAGCTTGCAGCTGGGTTGTCTTGTAGGAGACAGTTCATTCCACTTGGCCAGTGATGGAGGAATGGAAAAGGCAACTTTATGCTGCGCCCAGGGAGAGAGAAGTGAAAGTTTTGACCCACAGTGCACCAAAGTCAATGGAAGTTTTTGCTGGTTTGGCTTCCCGGAGTCTTTATTCGCTAAATAAGGGGGTGGAGAGGAGAATTGAAAGATGGTTATGTGAAGCTGTGCCTTTTTTTAAGCTCATAAGTTGATATGTTTTGTTATTACAGTAATAGAAGAAGCTATATATGAGGTCACATGTAGTAATGCCTGCACTCGTGTTTCATCTGTGTGAGAGACTTTGAGTGGAGACTCGTTTCTCCATCGTTTTGACTGCTTTTTCGCTTGGTCTGGGCAAGATACAGGCAAGTAAACGTTGTCGAGTATCCCATTGTCGAGTGCTCTGTGGTTTTGAGCACCTTATTGGCTGGGTGCTCGGGGAGCGATGCTGAGGGCTGCTACTTTCAGGTGCTCTTTCACATCCCTCAGACTCTGTGACTGAAGTCTTTGGAAACAAGCACCTTGGCAAATTGAAATACAGGTGCCTCAGATAGGGTGCCTAAAAAAGGAAACCTCCTAGATGGTGATTGCAGTTGACAATTTTAGCTGTATCATTTATAAATAGAAGAGACAGAAGAAGGAAACTTACAGGCAAGGATCTAGGAAAGAGCTCCAGGCTTAATTATCTCTGGCTTTTCCAAACCCATGCGAATCAGAGAATGTGTGTTTATCCATGTTCCTGGAAAGAAAACTTCGCCAACTGAAGAAGTGGTCTCTTGGTTTTATTTTTCTTCTGGACAATTCCTTTAAAAACAAACAAATAAAAACTTCAGCTACTCAGATTCTTATATTAACATCAGGTGTTCTTTTTTGAAGATTATTCTCTAAATGCCATTATTTGAGGCGCTGGAAATGTGTACCAGCAAGAAAATCCATGGGCAAATAACGAGCTCTTTTTTCTATTTATCTAGAAACTTTGATTTATATTTTTTTTTTTAGCCTTTTGAGCCCTTTGGTGGGTTTGTATTTGTAGAGGACAGTGCAAAGAACAGTCAATATTTATTCTAGTCAACTGATAAATAACTGGGTGATTCAGAGAAACTTAGTCCGAATACCCTTGTCATGGTCATTGCTGACGTCAGACAACGACAAGTTTATTGCTCATTAGGTTTTTGCAGGAGTCTGTAATAAAAACCCTAAACATAGCGAGAGCTCCTAATATAGGGGCTGGGTGTGTAGTACACGCGGAGAGAGTTTGCAGTTGCAGAAAAGGAGGGAAGCGATCAGAGGTTCACGATTAAGCTTAACGCCCAGCGCTTCCACTCGCCGGAAAGGATTCGTTGTTTATAAACTCCTCTGCTTTACTAGGACTGGGCACGTAATTAACATCCTAGCTTTTTAATTCTTATCTAAAAGGCTCCCCCTCCCTTTTATATGGGTTATTCTCTATGCAGTCACGCAAGCAGAAAAGGTGGCGTATTTCATATTTTCACTTCGTACACCCTTTGCGAAAGGAAGTTTGGGAAATATTAGCAGAGCTTTTCTTTTTTAACTAGCTGAAGCTCTTCAACCAAGCTTTAGCCGTTCCCTTGCCACCACTACAATCTCTTCCAGCCCTTTCCAGTTATCGCCAACAGCCAGTACAGTATGGTCTGCTAGAGAAGCTGCTGCTATCTGAAAAGTCTCCTGCTCTGAAGCTGCTTTGATATCAACCAGCTGAGCTTTTAGCCTTTGTAGGCCAAATGTTAAAAAGCCAAACAGGGCTCTGAAAATGCAGAAAAATTAATTATAGTGGAAGCTTTTCAGCTGTGTATTGAAACAGTATAGGATAGCGCTAGAAGCTGGAGTGGGCTCATTAGAATAGATCCATGTTTGAAATAAAGCTGCTAACAACTTTGGTGTGTAAGTTAAAGATGTGTGCCAGATGGTGTATGTTTAGTGTTTTTGTTCTCTAATAATATTTATGGTCCATACATTAAAAAAATAAATCTGTGGCTTTTTAGTACAAAGCACTCTGGTTAATATTTCTATTTATTTGTGGTATATTGCTCAGCTTCTAAATAGCTCTGTGTTTGGCAGAGGGAAACATCATCCTATTATTAAAAAGTGGTTCTGGTCCACTCAGATTGATAAGCACCGATTTGTAAAAATCTCACTGAAATGCCCTTGTGATATTATTTGAAAGTTTTTCTGTGTCTGCAGTAGAGAAGAAAATCGTGATACGCAAAATGACATCCCATTGCCTTCATGAGAGCAAACAATTATTCTGGTGGCCACACCTACACTTTCTCTGTCCTATTTATTACCTTTGCATGTTCTTGATAAATATAAACCTCAAGATCTGGCATGGGTTGTGAGGGGAGGTGTTTTGTTTTTAATAAAACCCTGCAGGGCTACCAAGTGCTGTTAACAGAGCTCGCATCTCACCTTGCCTCACAGACGAGGGCCGTCCAGATGGCATCCCCGCGCTCAGATCCAGTCTACTATCCGTTTCCATCCTGCTTGTGAATGATTTTTAGAGATTTTGTGCTCTGAGGCACCGGGGTCTGTCTCCTTCTGTTGGGTTTGAACACTACCATACGAAATGGTGAATGTCCTCAGAGTTGGTGCAGAGGCACGGCTACGTCCTTCCACTGAAATGTTGGAGATCTTAAATCTGTCGGCCATAGCACGCCTCCATTATAAAGTAAATTGAGTTTAAATAAATCAAGAGCGGAGTTTCTTCACCAACAGAGAGAGCAGCGTTCCGATCTGGAGAGGGTTTACAGTCAGAGGAGTAAGTTGTGAAGGCTTTTACCCACATGCAGCGCTCTCAAGGGGAAGCGTTGCTGCGGGGTTAAAAAATCGGCGGCTTCCCAGTGGAGGCCATTAAGGGTTGGCAGGAGGCTGATGCGGAGAGGCTGTCTAGGGAGCTGGGGGCAGCGGTTTTCGAGAGGAAAGCCCATGGTATAGGGAGAAAATCCCCCAGGGAAGGAGAGAAATGGGAATAGTTTTCAGTCTTGGTTTGGTCTCTTTATACTTGAATTGTGAATGAAAACTTAATGATTTAAAAGGTCTGGCCTCAAACTTTTAGGGAATAATAGGCAAGGGCTGTTAGAAAAGCAAAACATGTGTATTTCTTAACGTATGCCAGAGCTTCTCATCTGTGGTCTTTCAGAGGAAACATCACTTTCTGCAGCGGAGGGGGAGGCTGGTGCCGCTTGTTTCCCATTCCTCATCATGCGAGCGTGCTCATTTCTCCTTCCAGCTCTAAGCCTTAGGAGCGGCACTGAAATTTTATCCAAATATATTACTAACGAGTACAGAAACGTTCCTGGAAAAATCACTCGCTGCCTATAAAATGTCACCTGACTTAATTCATATGGTAAGGCATTTTCCTAAAGGTTAATGAATACTCTCGCTCTCAAAGATGGGTTTGGCAGTGGATTCAAAACTCCCGAGAGGTGGCGAGAAGGAAGAGGACTCGACTGGTTCCTGAGAGGTGACAAGAAGGAGGAGGATCCCCAGCTGCCTTTCTCAATGGTCCCTTCAGTGTTCCTATTGCACCAGCTCTCCGATGCGATCGCAGGGACCATGGTTGTGAGCTATGGCCAAACCAGGTTACTAGAGCCCAGTTGGGTGCTTTCTCTTTCCAGGTCTTCTTTGGCTTTCACACTGATGCATCGGGCATGCGTGAAGGTTGTTTTTGTGCCAGGGGACAGATTCTTGTTCCCTGCGTAAACTGGGGGAGTTTGTTTTGTGGTTGGACTGATGATTTGCATGAGGATTTGGAGGGGTTGCTCAACTCCGAGCCTGAAACGTAAAGCAAGGAACACAGCAACTTGATGGCCGCTCTGTTTTCTTCAAAGCTAAAATTCACTGTGTAGCTTGCACGAGGCTCCACAGCCCTTAAGTGCCATTGAAACCCTCAGGTTAGGCTTCTAGCAGGCCTTGGACAAGACTGGCTTGTGGCTTATCCTACAAACAGAGCAGGGGGAAGGAGTTCAGTTAGATTTTAGGGTAGGCTGCGTGTGTGTCCTGTCCCTTAAATGCTCCTCTTCCTTCTGGGTGGTGAGGAGAAACTACCCCAGAGTCCTTTTGCCAACCTCTTTACTATTCATTCCCCATCATTACGCGGGAAGCTACAAAGCTTCCATCGTTTTCCTATACAAATATTTGGCTAATTATATTACCTCGATTGTAGTGCTTGAGTCAAATCCTTATGCTGTCCTTTTTCATAGTTGTAGAATAACAGCAAGAAAAAACAATCCCCTTCATCCGGAAGCTGATCAGAGGAGACTGAGCCAGCAGAGGTAAAATAAAAGGATGCGTTCTTTTTGGTTTCCTGGAAATACACGCTTTTTCTCAGCATCCAGCAGTCTTTGTACTCAGTACGTATCATATTTCTAGGCATCTCTGTCTTTCCCTCTTGAGGGAACTGCTCATGATGTTTCTGTTTGCCAGGGGTTGTTTTTTGGGCTTGTGTGACAAGGAAGAAGGAAAAACTGCAATATAAGAGTTTTTGCCGGAGAAAGGCAATAACACACACATCTGGTCTATTATAGTACTGTTTAGAAGGAGGAAATCAGGGGGCGTGGGGTGAGGTTTTGTTTGTGTTGCTTTTTCCTTTGGCTTCTTCTACCACACGCAGGCTCAACGCCTGCCACTTGGATCGACCAGGCACCTTCAGATTGGTCTTACGCTGCTGATGTGGTGGGTGTTCAGCAGCTGCGTTACTAGCTACTGCAACAGGGAAAAGCCCGGAGCCTTTTTTATCTCTGAATTCTTGTGCAGGGAAGTCTGTGAGAGAATGGTCTCCCCGTGTTCCAAGATGGTACCAAGACGCAAAATTAATGAGGTATTGGGGTATGCCTAATTTCTGCTGGTTGGCAGGAAATACGATGAGACTGGGGCTTCTGGCTGAGGCAGTGTGCGCCCGGTGGAGTTGGTGCCAGCATCCGTCCTCCATGCTGTACTTGTAAAGCCCAAGGAGCGCTGGGGAGGGAAGAGTGTCAGGGTGTCTGTGAACCAAAGAGACTTCTTCCCTTACCAGCACATCCCTTGCCTGACCTGAGGCACTAACATGGGCACGCTCTTCAGAGGAAGACCTGTCCCTCCCCAGCTGCTGCAGAGATTTGTAGATGTTTTGGTGGCTCAAAAGGCCACAGAATGTGGTCTGTGGCTTTTCTATTAAAAAGGAAATTTTATAAAACTCTTTGGTCGGTTGGGGCCACGCTGGTGGCCCCCGAGGTACGCTGAGGCAGGTGGCACTGCCTTCCAGTCCTGAAGCCTAACCTTCCCTTAGGAAAACGATTTTCTCCTTTATCCCTCCATAATGCTGACTATTTTGTTGGTGTTTGTTGTCTAATGCTGCTGGCTTGTTTTTAAAGGTCAGGCTTTATGAAAAGCCACTGTACCCGTGTTAGGTTTAATGGCGTGATGTTCAAATAAGGAGGAGCTGGTCCGGAGGCTTTTACATGGACTTAAACATAGCTATCACTTTTTCCAGTAAAGTTTCTGTGTCACTCCACAAGATGCTGCTCCTTATATTTAAAGCACTGCAGATGCTTCAGCCCTTTCTTTAAGCAAGAGGCACGTTATCGCTGCTGTTACTGAAACCTAATGAATTAATATAACAATCGCTTCCCCAGATCAATCACGCCTGGTTAAGAACTGTGTGTACTGACCTTCCCCTCTATTTTTTGGGGACCATCAAACCTCACAGCTTATGGTGCTGGTGGTGGCTTGCTTGGAGAGCCCAGTTGTGCCCTACCTGTAGTGCACACAATTAAGCAGAAGTTCTCCCAGGCTGAAGGTCCCAAGCAGCAAAGAAGCCTTCTTGCCTAATAAATCCTGGAGACCAGTCTGGCCAGAAAATGTCTCTTTTATGTCTCCTTTAGTTGTAAATTGAATTTTGATTACTTCAAGAACTTTGTGTAGATGTACATTTGCATTTGTGAGGCATGACATCATGGTCATGAGACTATGCAATCTCAGCTGGGTTTTGCACACAGGGACTGTACTTGGTTGTACAGATGTTTTCAGCAAACAGTTGTATCAGAGATATCTTGTAAGACCATTTGTTGTAATTTGTCTATCTGGGTGTTGGGTGGGGTTCTTTTGCTTCCCAGCCAGATAAAAGAAAAGCTGATTTGATGCATGAAAGGAATGTTGGTCCTAAACCAGTTGTTTATTATTTTCTCCAGGCCAGTATGAGAGAGAAAATGCATTGGGTTAACAGCAGTTGACTGATCTGCAGTCTGCTTTTCTTCAGCATCCTCAGAGTCTCTGAACTTTGATCCAGTTCTTCTAATTGAAAAAAAGGATAACACCTGTCTCATAGAAGTAAGCTTTTTGGCTCTTCTGGTGAAGGGCCGAAGAAGAACAGGACATTTTTATTTATAGTTAACATTTTGCTGCTCTTATGCTTTATCAGTACTACTGAATCAAGTATGAAGTATCTCGAAAGGGTGTAAGGGATTTGCTGCAGCAATACACATTTAAATAGCAAATAGGGGGAAAAATCAGCTGTGTGTACAGATTTCATGAATGTTCTTTAAAATTACTATTTTAAATTTATTTTCTGTTTGTAGTCTGGTTTTAGGATAACTGCTTTAAGAACAGATGTGTAAGTACATGAGTTTTATGCTAAGCCATTATGAAGAAGGCAACTTAGGAAAACAATTTGAAGCTGAAATTCGCAACAGAGGTACATACTAGATGTACTTCTTACAACCACATACTTTATAAGCAGAGTTATTGAACTCTATGAATGCATTTCTCCAGATTAATAGTATTAGAAGCATGGGAAAGATGCTTAGCTCTTGTATATGGGTGTAACATTGTTGCTCAGCATATGTTAAGTACCTAATTCTGCGCCTCTTGGGATCTCGGCTGTATGTAAGATTAAGTGCAGCTCTGAAGCTGTTGTTTGTACATTTAAATACGTGTCTTGATGAGATTCTTGCAAGTTATTTCTACCCTTGTTATTTGGCATGAGAGAACTGGTTGTGCTCAGTATCGTAATTCACGCATCGCAATAAAAGAGTCAAAATGACATGCCACTGTCTGTAGAGCCCTAACCTTCAGGGAGCTCACATTTACTGTTCTCTTCTGCTGGGTGCTAAGTCACGAGAAACTCAAACCAGCATGTAGCATATAATACCAGTTCAGTCTTGCCTGCAAATAACATTAGCAGGGCCGGAAAAGATCGTTTTCTGTGATGGCAGTTTTGGTTGTAGTTCTCAAATGGGCATAGTGGATTTTGTTGCTTGGGAGGCCTTTTTCATGATGACGTCTCTATAGCTCAAACTTTGAGAAAGGAGAGGAAGAACCTTTGAAGATTTATTTTTTTTTTTGTGCATGCAGATTTTCAAAATGTTTTAATACTAAAGCCTTTTCTCCTTCTTTTGCAATTGTGTTGTTTACGAAGCCATAAGGTGAACATAGGTTTTTGGCAAAGAAGTTTTCTAGGGGAAACTGCCTACAATTGAAACATAAGCAGATCTTCAACCCCAAAATTGTCACTAGTGTGTCTGGGATCCAACAGGGGTGCAGATCTCATCCTGGGCAGATTTGCTTCTGAGGATAATTGTGTTGATAACAGCAGTATCATTGATTTGGGATTTTAATAGAATCTTCAAATGTCTTTAACAATCTTTAAGGATAAAAAATATGTAACAGCTGGAAGTGCACCGTAGGTCCTTTTTAACCTACGTGATCCCAAACCACAAAGTGTAGTTGGAGAGCACAAAGAGGCACACTCTGTCCTCGTGCTACAACATCTTATCCTTTCGCTATTCCTATATGCTTTTTCTTGTTTCTTGTCTTTATATTAAATCCATCCAGGTTTAATATAAAGACTATTAAGGTAAAGGTCCTATCCAGTCTAGGAAACCAAACATATTAGAAAGCCTGGTATATTCATTATCACTTTCAGTGCCTTCCAAAAAGTTATTTGATAGTGAGTCGGGGCGGGGGGAAACAGAGAACAGATTTTTATCATCCTGTATTTTTCATTAAGTTTAGGCGGAAGAGATTTCAGCTGAATTTCTAATATAGAGGACAGAGGAGAATACTGTGAAGATCCTCTGGGTACTGCAGAGTGAAGTGAAAGGCAGGAGGAGAATGGTAGAGGCAACTTCTGTTTTTCCTTGCAAATGAAAGGTCACGTTTACCAGCTTGGAAATGCTTTAGAAAAGTAAATGATTGCCCGTTCATCAATTCTAGGGCCATTTTGGGAGCTTTTAGTAGGCTATGTAGTCTACTGTCTACAAGCCATTTTTGCATACCAACAGGATGTGAACTTTATTTTCAAATACATATTTTAAACAGTGCCAGAAATGTACTTTTTTGTGTTGTAATATGAGTGATGGGAAAGAGCCTGTGTTTCTGGTTTTGGAGGTAACCATTACAACTCTGCTAGCAATACTGTGTCAGGGAGGACACATTTCAGCAAAGTTGCTCCTCTGCCCAAGCTCTGAAATTTCAAGCACGTTTTCCAGCAAGTTATGGTTTGATCATCTCGGTTGGACACCAGGCGGACGCGGCCATTTTGATGCTGTGCCCCCTTCCAGAAGCAGAGATCTGCCCGAACCCTGGTTCAGGCAGGTCAAACCTGCAGACCCTAGGAGAGGATGCCCACCTGGCCAGTCTGGAAAGGGCTTATCCTCCTGGCCTAGCAGAAACTGAAGCCTTTTGACCTTCAGGCTATGGTTTGAGCCTTTCTAGTAGGAGAGTGGATGCTGTGAAGAGACTTGAGTATCATGATTGGGAAGGGATTTGAATCATTCAGCTTGTTGCTAATTTTCTAAATGTATGATGCTGTTCTTTAGTAACTGATGATGCACACTAAGCAATGACCATAAACAGATGACAGCAATGTTAGTTTGACAATGTTTGACAGCTTTTCAGGATTTCTTTTCAGTTGTTCGGGCACTGAAGCCTCATTGGCAGAAGGCAACATGCCGTATTTTCTCATGTAATGGTTGCCAGCATATAAAGGCTGTCCAGCAGGTGACCGGTCCCTCAAGACCAGAAGAAATGGATGCATTTGGATTTATCTCCACTTTAGATGAGGTGTCTGCAATGGCTGCTTCCTAGAGTTTGGGGGGGGAGGGGGGGAAGGAATGGATCAGAGGAATTGCAGCCATGGCGTGAAGAAGTGCAGTGGTCCCAAGGTGTCTCCTCTCAAACCATGTGCAGAAGCGTGTCTCCTTCCAGCTGATCTGAGACCTGGAGCATGTCTCTGGCTCTGTAAGTTGAGGACTTGGTAGGTTACTAAAACAGGCCATATCCTTTCTGGTTGAGCAGTTTAACTGAATTAACAATAGCTGTGTGGAGGATGGCTCCAGCAGCTGTACTTTAAAGGCATTTGGGATCCTATAGCCCAAGCTCTTTGATGCAGACCATGTTTGTATTTTTTTGTTTAGATACCTTGTTATAGGGGTTCTGGTTTTTATTTGTGCTATTCTGAGGACACCAGGATGAAAAGCTGGAAGTATAAACACATCTGGGACTGGGATTCCTTGGGGTCCTTGAGTCAACCTGCTGAAAAACAGGAGGAAAAAATTGTCTTGTCTTGACTGATGACTTAGGAGAAGAAAGAAGATTTAGAGCCTGCCGTGTAGTGCTTTTCTGGTACCCAACCATGTTCAATTAATTTCATTGGGATTTTAATTTCTTCAGCAGTAGCAAGGATCCAGCTCTTCATTTTTCTAGGCAGAGAATGAAATCAGATGCTTGACTTCAGTATTGAAGCCCAATTTCTGTATTCACATTCATCATCTGAAAGATAATTTGAGCTTGGCCATGAACATTTTGCATCTACATTGGCTTTTTACAGAGACAGACAACATAATTACCCACAATCAATTTTTCTTATTAAGACAGAGGAGAGGGCGAGTTCATTTCTCACTACTGTAATTCTGAGATGGCTTTTTTTAACAATAAAGGGAGCCATGAGGAAAGCACAGGAATGCTTACCTCAGAAAAGGAACTTTATATCACCTTAGTGGGAAATTGAACTTTGATTCATGAGAGAAAGAGGAAAAAATTAATATAGATGTTTGCTTCTTTGGAAGTCATGCAGGGCTGTGTTGTTTGGTGGTTTTGTTCTGTTGGCTAATTAAATACAATCTTTTAATAACACACTGAACACTGATTTCTTTCTAACGAGGTGAAACACTGTGAGAAGGTCCCTCAGTCATCTCAAAGTCCAGCGTGTCGCCATTGGAAATTATCATTGCAAATACAAAGTAAAGAGCTCCTGTTGGGCTGATCCCCGCTCTGGTAGCCCTTCTGAGCAAGCCACAGCCAAAACCTTGCTCGCTTTAACCCATGCTCAGAGGTGGGATGTGCGCAGGCTTTGTCAGGGACAAAAAGCCGTATCGGGAGGAACAGAAGCATGCTCTGTCTAGCAGTGTCCAAACAGTATTTTATTGTGCCAAATGGACGCTGGCCAGGATTTAGAAAACAGCTAAGAAACTGTGATCAGTCATATCCAACACCTTAATATAGCAAGGACAGTTTGTGTAGGAGAGAGGAGACAGGCGCGATGTAGATATAGTCTTGCATTTAAAGCTTTGCTTATTGAGACATGATGGTGAAGAACTGGTTTATACCTCTCTGCCTGAATAGTGCAGATCAGCTGGAAGAAATAAAAAGGTGGAAGGTGGACCTGTTCCACCAGCGATAAAAGTCCATCGGTCAGTTTGGTGGAAGAATCTCTTCTCTGCCGTAACTGTCCTCTGTGTGGGGACGATTGGGGTGGTTTTTTTTTCCTGAAACATCTGGTTCACTCGAGGCAAGGGAAGATCTCATTGTTTACACAGAGCGGTTCATATTGCGAACACAGACACTTTAAAATAGTAGCTCTCTCTTCTGGTATGTTGTTCATGGAAAGGCTTGCTTTCTGGCACGAAATAAAAGGGAAACCTGTGAGAAGCAGCTAATTATTGAAAGAATATTAATAGAGGAATGACAGCTTGGACCTCCTGCTAGGCTAGGTTGCTAAACTGAAAAAATGGAGCCGAATGTCTTTATTTGAAGTGTGTTATCATTGCTAGTGAGTCATGAACTCCTATAGAGTTAAAACAGTACAAATCCTGTTATTTCAGGTGGTTGTGTAAACTGCTTAGTTTCTGTGTAATTCTGCCACTCCTGGTAAACACGAGGCAGAGAGGAGATCGGGAATAACCACCCCTTGTACTCAAACCTTCCCTGGTGAAATTCTACTTTTATTTGAGGGGAGCTAGCATGAGGGGTTTTGTTAGAAAAAATGGTACAAAATAAAGGCACCTTTTTTCCCTCCTTATGCCCACCAGACAGATCTGTGAGGCCCTGAAGCAAGTCACCAGCAGGCAGGATGGACTGTTTGGGAGCTAAGAAAAATATTTAAAGGCTGTGTAAATATACAGAGCATCGGTGCATAAACCCCTCCCGATAACTAGATGCTGACTTTCTGTTCACTCCACAAAAGGCTGAAGATGAGGCATCTGCCTGCAATAGAAAAAGCAGCAGAGGTGGAGACAGCTTGCGATCCCTTTCCCTGCAATACCCTCCCGTATGAATTAAAGGGCCCTCACTAGGTCGACTGCCACCAAATTCCCATCCTGGGTCTCTGTGGGCAGCTGCATCAGATTTAAGCTGAAGGGCCGGGATCTGCGAGGGCTGGCAGGGGCAATCCCTGCTTGCAGAGAGCTGCAGGTGCTGCCCGGAGGTGTGCCCTTCACAAATAGTGGGTCATCAATGATCTGCATTTTTAAAGGTATTTGCATTAACATGACACGTGTCATTGCAGACGTATTCATGTGCTGGTGCCAACATTGATAATTCGCTGAAAGGAAAGGAAAAGTTGCTAAAAATCTGTAAATTTTTAAGAGCAGGGTTCCCCCCCCCAGATTCCAAGAACAGCTTTCTCAGGTTTTGGTTTCAATAACTTTTCATCCATAAAATAGCTTTTGAAAGCAGGAAGGATGGGGAAGCAGGCAGGCTTATGCCAATGCCGAGAAGGAAAAAAAAAAAAAAAAAAAGATTAATCTTGCCACAGCTCATGCAAAGCCCGTTCTGTGTGCAGAGATGGGCTCAGCTGTGTATCTTTGAGGAAAAAGAAGCTGGTGATCTCAGATCACTTTAAAAAGGAAGGTGGGGTAGTATGCACACATTATCTATTGGTTAACAGTTGTTCTCTTCTTTACAAGTAATAAGCTGCAAAGCAAGAAGGGACAGGTATGAGAAAAATAATTGGGAGCTCTTGCCTTTTCCCAGATGAGTCAGTCTTCCTGAGAATATTACCTTTGCCATTTATGCAGATGACCAAGAAAAAGAGCAGAGATTTAAAGAAACCATGCTTTGAAACCTGCTTCATATTGCCCTTGCTCGTGTTCCCTAATGCAGTTTTTGCATTGCAAAAAAGCTTAAGTTACCTAAATTTTTAAGGCATTTCTGGAATTGGGCCATAAATATGTGGATCTGAATAAACACTGCATGCAAGGCAGCGCATGTTTTAGGCTATGGCCAGAGACCCTATTGCCAGGAAAGCCTGAGCATCCGTAGGGAAAACCCCTCCAGTGTTCTTGCCAGCGCTGCAGGCAAGAACACGACGTGAAAGGCTGGGCTGAAGCGCTGGTAGTTTGAACGGGGTAGGTTCCCATGGCAGGCAGTTCAGGGAGATGTGTTTGCTTCTGGGCAGAGGTGACTGCATTTATTGTTCTTGTTACTTACCGTGTGCTGTGGACTGTGTTCTGCCCTGAGTCTTATCTCTGCAGTTCAGAGGATGGCATGAAGTGAGGGCAGAATTTGATTTAATGACCCCAAGCACGTGGCCTGTGGCACTCCCTTCATGCTCTCATTCAGAGGGAGCGTTAAGGAAATTATTCTATACAGAGCATTTTGCAAAGTATTTCTACTTTTCGTTGCTGTAGCACTGGAAATTAGAAAGGGAACTGTAGCATACTCCACAGGAAAATTCACATTATACCCAGTGTCATGTCAGCTACGCCCCTTTGATGTACATACATTGGAGCCCCTTTGACAATTAGCGGCCTTGATCAACTATGCAAATCAGCCCCACATGCTATAATTTGCTTGAGGGAGAACAGAGATGGGCGGTGAGCCTGTGCTCTGTAGGATTTCTACGCTCTTATTCTCTTCTTGCCCTGCTTGGTGCATCTGCATCCCGGTTGGTACCGCCCTAGAGAAGAGGGACGTCACGGTGGTGGAGATGGAGGTGGCGGAGGTGTTGGTGTCCCCAGGGGCACCTAAATGCCTCTAGCATGTGTTTCGGAGAGGCCTGAAGAACCAATAACTTGCACTGACTTCAGACTTCCTCAGGCTCTGGCATCAAGTGGACCGAAGTGACCTGTGTTTCTGCATAGTAAAACAATGTGTCACGCCAAATCCTATGAGTAATTCCCATTTGGTCTCGCATCGGCTGCCTGTGGGCTGTACGCGAACGGTACCAGCAGCAATAAAATCTTGGCGAACACCTGACAAACAGCTCCCTTGTCCCTCGCTGGGCGTAATTCTGACTCGTAATGAGATGCAGCGTTTTTATTGAGGACAGGTTTGGCCCTATCAAATATCGCAGTGCTGCCCTGGGCAGCAGCCGGCAACGGCGGAGCGGGAGTGTACCTGCCGGTGGGAAGGCCAGTGCTGTCCTGTGTCCCAGATGGTTTTGTTGGCCCTGCTTTCCTCTCATCCCCCAAAACGTAAAAAGCGGGCTTGAGTGGGTGGCAGATCCCAGTGAAAAGTCTGTCCCAGGAGTGGGTGGCTGGACGTTCCTCCTGCGTGTAATGTTTTGATGTTTTGCTGCTTGTGGTGTGGGGTTTTTTTCTGTTTACAGCCCAGAAGCTGACTCAGTGGCCATGCAAAACCGGGCCCGAGTTGGCACGTGCTGGCGAGCAGCTGGTTACACCTACTCCAGCTGGTCGCTGCCCTCTCCCCTTCGCTCTTCCCGAATCCCACATCTGTAACTCAGTCTGTGAATTTAATTTTTTTATATTATTATTATTATTATTATTATTTTTGATTTAACGCGTCTGGGAGATGAGCTGTATTGCAGCAGAATGCTGGCTTCTCTGCTCAGCCAGTCCCTGGCTTGGGATGGCAGGGCAATCAGCCCATGGTAACCTTGACTCCAGCCAGCCATCACACTCGGGCACGTTTCATCTTGCTCCGTGATGCTTACCTGGCCTTTCTTCAAGGGGGCTGAGACCCAGCCCGGCCTGTCAGCAGCCTGACTATACAATGAACCGCTGAACGGTGGCTGAGAAAACTCCCCAAGTGGCCTTTTGGGGCTGGAAATGGAAAATCCGGTGGAGCGGAGTGAGCTGGGTTCACTTGGCTTGCTGCGAGCGGGTCTTTAGTGGCCCCAAATCAATGTGAGCCTTTATAAGAAAGCCAGGGCTGTAATAAGGGATAAAACCTGTGCATTTTAGTAATTGGAACAATTCTTTCTTTTTTGTCTCTTTAACAATACCCACTCAGCGTGACCGGTGTGTTTAGAAAACAGTGGTCCCGCTCTGCTCTGGGGAACGCCATTACTGCCCGATGCTCAGCCAGCACCACAGGCGGAGCTGGGGGCACGAGCGGCTCACACCGCTTTGCGCGGGAGCTGATGGAGACATCGCGGGGCAATTCGGATCCTTTGGGATCCGGCTCCTGGTTGTGCTCCCCGAGCAGAAGTGTTACCTCTGCCCTCTGCGACTCACTTGGTGTCTACGCGTCGTGGGGCTGGGGGGGCTACTTCTCACCTCCTTGCCCTCACAGATGACCCCAGCACCTCATTTTTCTTACAGCTGCCATTCAGAGAACCATCGGCTACTAAATGTAAAACACATCCTAAAATATGTCTGTCTTAATTTTTTGCATATTTCTTCTGTTGTTATTTGTAGTGGGGTTCATTTATTTATTTATTTATTTCTCATTCAACTTGGAGAACTAAATAATCTAGTCTTTTTTTCTTTTTTTTTGGTCTGTTCACGAGGGAGTTTTTACTCGTGACTCCTGGAAATTGGCACTTCACTAATGCCTAGCACTTCGTAATAACAAATATTGGCAGGGATTCACTATTAGTGGTCACAGAGAAGTTTAAACACCTCCTGAAAGTGGATAAATACATGTAGACATTTTAATGAAGCGATAAGGCACAAGGCCCCACACATTAACAAACAATAACTCCACTGTTAGTTATTAAATTTACTCTGGGTAAATTTACTCTGGGCGTGTCACAGCCCCGGTTTTCAGCTTGCAAATGGCTTTGGATGGCGCAGATAACCACAAGGCAAAAGGATTTTGCTTTTGAGGGTTTCTGGATGGTGATGTCAGGCAGTGGGAAAGAAAACAGTGTCGGCTCTGGGACGGGCACGAGGATGCAGGAGCAATGGCTCCCCACACCATGCCAACCCCCCACCCCGGGCTGCAGCCCAGGGGCACACTCCTCACCGCACGGTAAGCTCATGTCGCCTTCGCTCCTGGGCTTTGCTTTTCTGAAACGAGGCCTTCCTTCTTTTCGCCTTCTCTTTGCTATATTGAGAGAAGTTGGGGGAGAACGACCTTGTAGATCGCTGCTTCCTGGCTGCTTGTTTGGAAGGAAGCGGACTGCAGAGGGTGGGCATTTAAAAGAAAAGAAAAGAAAAAGCTGAATCTCAGTGGTAAAATGGCAAGTGAAAAGATGAAATCAAGAAGAGCCCAGGACGAAGAAACATGTAGAGAAAGCCTTGGAGGTGTTAGCGGCAGACCGACGGTGACGGTGACGGCCCTGCTATTGATGACAGGACCATTTGTCTTGGCAGACTTTTGGCTCTTCAATACTGTGTCCTAGTTTAGGTGGTGGCAGGTGCATCTCAAAACAAATGACGAAAACAGATTTGCAAGATTGTCATCTCTACCTCTTTTAAGATGTTGATGCTCATTTGGCCTTCAGAGCAGCACGAGTCAGAACAGAATTTATCCTTTCTGATGTGCTTGTTTCCCCGTACGGGCACAGCACTGCCCAACTGTGAGTGGTACCCAAGTACATGATAAGCAACATGATAAACTACATGATAGTTTATGTAATGGGCAGTTTTATCACTTTTTTGACTCATTGGAGCATCCATTTTAAGGAGGAAAACAAAGATTAGAAAACACTTTCTCATCATGTGGTTCTTTTAAACAGTGCTGGCTGCTGTAAACCCGGGCGTGTATTTTTGGAGCAGGTGGAGAGGTGCACTGGGGCAAGGCACAGATGCTGGGACAGGTTGCTTGCCGCACTCCTCTCCCTCCCCTGTCCCCCCCCAGTTTACCATGGATGTACATTCTGGTAATTGCACGAGCAGCCCTATATGGTATCCCCTCCCTTCCTCCCAGTACTTAAACCGGGGCCCTGAGAGCTCTGCAAAAACAAGAAGGATTTCAATTCTATGGTGAAGACAGATGCTCTCACTTTCATCCAGGAGAGAACATAGTCCCTTCGGTGGGGATAAGAGTGGTCACACAGGCTGCGGAGTGCAGGAAGATATGACTGCCAAAGAAGTTGTTTTGACTGCAGCAGAGAAAATAAAATGTGAAAGCCATTAAGGAAGTATGAGGGGGAATTCAGGGCTGCTGCCCTCTTAAAGAATAACTTCTTACTGGAAGGGCAATTTAATCAAAACTCCAGACCAACCAATTATCTAAGTTAGGAAAGTTATTCTCCTTTCTGCCATAGCTTCACTCCTACGACGTATGTGGACGTTTATCTTGAATTTAAGGAGCTTTTAGAATGCTTTGTGGTGATGAGACTAAGACAAGTTTATCTTCTTGATCGTAACTTTTAAAAGTACGATGCATTTGGATTTAATTAACTGGATTTTCTTTGAACTGTTCTTACTCGATGCCATCCATGAGGGAGGTGTAAATCTGGAGTAACTTTGCCCTAGTCAGTGGCATTGCTTCTGTTTTGATGTGGATGTAACTGAGAGGAAAATCTGATTGTCCCTGAGAAAGCCATCATCTACTAGTTTAAAAGTGAAGGCTGGAAGCTCAGTGGGATATGGAGAAAATTATTAATGTAATCTGCCATGCAAATCTCACGCATTTGCTTTATTTAAGAGGTAAGGCAGGGTTAATTCAGTTAACAAAAAGGACTTTTTATTTTGTATTTTTTTTTCAATTCATTGAACTTGACGTGGATTTTCAGAAAGCACAAAAAGCAAACCTCTGTTTCTGGCAAGTCCTGTGGTGTGCATGTGGTTCATTTTATACAAGTATATGAGCTTTGCTCTTCCCTCAGGGGAGAGAATGTCTTTAAATGCACATTTTTTCACATTCCCCTTTTAATGCAGCTTGATCCTACAGATAAATCACTACTCACTGTTTATGTTATCACTGTGGAAAAGTTTGTGAAATCACAGATTTGGCAGCACGGTTTCACAAACATCCTCGAAGAGGAGAGCACCGTCTGGGAATAAGTGAAACGTTTTATTACCAGTTGGGCTCGCAGCTTAGATGTCTGCAATATCTGCTGAAACACCTCCACCCCTTGACAAATACGGGACTAAGACCGATCTGCTGGCACTTACGGTATCATCTTAAAGTCTTTTTTAAGTTTTTTATTTCAGCTGTAGCCTGGGCTACTTTTGGCACCGTTAGTGTAAAAGTTTACTTCCTTTTATATTTATATAATAGTATAAAGCTTTACCGCCGTTTATTTCTGACGATTTTTAGACATGGGGAGATGAGAGTATTAACCGCGCATCAGGGCGATGTCTCCAAGCAATAGGGCTGTGTCACAGGTGTAGCCCTGGAGGTCTGTCCCAGGGACACCAGAAAGGGGACGGGAGCCATCACCCAGTTGTTAGAGCAAGCAGAGGTGCCAGTGAGAGGTTAGTAAAGGATGCAGAAGTTGTTGGTAGGATGCGACATCCATTGCGCTCCAGAAATATTTTGTTGCTTGCTGCTCAGAAGCAGACAGTGGGGGGGGGGCGGGAAACAAACTGCAAAATTGGTCATTAGCATCGCAGTGAATTTTAAAATGTTAACCAGTCTTAAAACCAGCTTTTTTTCTCCTTGAAAAATACATAAGTGGGTTATATACCACGTGCAAATAATACTTTTTAGGAAAGCCGGTAATGAGCAGAAAATGACGGTTCTGATCTTCCACTTATCTCCCTCTAATTTGCAACCAGCAGTAATGAACAGCGTGTGGAAATAGAGGCTTATTGCTCCCCCCTGACCTCTCTGGCCTTGCCTGAGACAACATTTGCATTTGGCTTACTGAATAAGTTTTGTTTTTCTGATAAATATTTGGTTTGCTTGGAAAAAAAAACCACACAAAACCATCAGGTTAATTGTGGTTAATAGTTAGCCAAACAGTGACAGGTAAGTAAACAGAGCTTTACAAACAAGGAAGGCCGCACTGAGTATTTTCTGAGGCATTGCAGACAGGTAATTTATCAGGTACAGCTCACAGAACCTCAGTGACACAGATATGACTGTCTGGGTTTTGTTTTTAAAATCATATTTGCCCTTAAAAATTAACTTGGATTTTAAAGACCAACCTTCCTTATTTCTCTGCAAAGGGCGTGAATGCCAGAAAGTCGCATCGGTTAAGAAGGAAGTGAATCAGAGATTAACTCCCAATTGTGTCAGGTTGGATTTTGCCACCACGAAATGTGTTACAGGATACTGGAGACACACAGGATGTACAGTAAAAGGTGCATGGCCAGGAGAGTACCCGTAGGAAAGTAATTCTTGATGGAATTTCCCAAGCTTAAATCTTCACTGAGAGAAACGTATCATCTCCGTTTTTCCCATCACTCCCCAGTCACAGCACACCCAGGTCAAGGTCCTATTACGTATAGTTTAGAAGGAGTAATAAATACTTTATTTAAAAAGCAAGCAATTTAATCTCTCATCAGGCGATCATGATTCTACATGCCTATCCAATAAAATGAGGTCCCCATATTTTCGAGGAAGGAGGTGGAACCTTTATTCTGCCTTTGAGACCATGCACAGCTTCAGAAAGTGTTTTGAAGGAGAGGAAAATTAAAGTTAATGAAGTAAATGGAAAATACTCAAAAGCTGTAGTTGCATTAGCAGAGATCAATCCTACCGTGTTGTATTTCTTGTTGAGATGGTTGGGTTTTGCTTTTGTTTTATTTTAGGGAGGTAATTATTTACTGGGACTTCAGTAACCCAAGTAAAAAAATGAGACGGTGGAAGTTACTACGTATCTTGAAGGAGATGAAGTTTAGTAGAGGAGTTTAAATTTGGATGAAGAGCCGATTAAAGAGGACACAACAGATTGTATCAGAAAAACTCTGGAGACAGGTGTCTACTGGGTATCCTTAAGGCTTGTTCTTGGGACATGTATAATTAAAAATTTTCATTAAGGATCTTGGCATAGGGCGTAAGTTTGTCTCAGTGACGTTTCACAGCGGAGAGCTGAGAGATGCTGAGAAGGAAGAGGAAGGTCTGGGTAGCATTTAAGTAGAATTGGAGGATCCTAAGAAGTGGAATAAAAGTTGGATAACGTTGTGCAGAACCCAAAGTACGTACTGACTCTGCTTTAAGCTGGAAGAACAGTGGAGCCCTTGTGTGTACGCAGACAATAAGGATACATTGTGCAGAAGGTCCCAATAGGGATAAAGCATTAATACCGTTTACAATGCACTGCTAAGTCCTCTCCAGGAATACTGTGTACAGTTCTGGTCCACAGCTTAATGGAAGATGGATATGAAGGGGAAGACATATAATAAAAGGCAAATATGGGGAAATACACTTTTTTATGAGACAGAGCTAAAGAAGTCTGGCTAGCTGAATAAATCAATCCGGGACTTGGTATATGCTTTGGAAAAGGTAATACCAGACTGGGGAACAGGCTGCTTTAAAGTAAAGAACAATGCTGGCGCAATTTATACAAATGGCATGAAAGGTAAAGCCTGAGTTTGGGCTGACCATTTAGAAGCAAATTTCAGAAATGTCAGAGGGATGAAAATCTGGAGCAACCTCCCAAGAGGCACGGAGGGACCCACTGCCTCGCTGGAGCTCCGTGCGTCTCTGGAGGGAGGTGGCACGGCACACCTGAGCGTTTCTTGGGGAACCTATAGGAATGTTATATGTCCCTGTAGGTTCCGAAGGATAATTAACTTGCTTGTAACTATCGCTGATGTCATTCATTCCTATAAATCTTCTAGTTGTTTATAAATTAATAAATCACAGGCAAGTTAGGTCTGATTATAACCCAGATGTTTGTAGTGAAATATGATTTACGTTTTGTCTCTATTGAAATCTTTAGCTTTCTGCAAAAAAGGGACATGGTATCCTATGCAGAGGGGATGAATAGTTCTCTGGCTTTGCTTATCTCTCCCTGTTGACTGCAAAGGGTCTAGTGACAGCTCGTGTCGATGAGTCCTTTGAAAGCAAGTGTGTCTGCTGTTTCCTTTTTCCCGGCAGCACCCAGCCGGTAGGAGCTGTAAGCTTGGGACGTGACGTGGGTTTTCTGCCCTTGCAGAGGCAGGGATTGAGCCCTGCTGGCAGGGAACCGGTGGGGCTTGTGTGTATTTGCAGTACGGTGGGACTTGATATTTGTTTGTCCTACGGCTGGCATGACGATAGGTGATCTCTTCCTCCATCTGCAGCACTTTGCGTATAATGTCACTGTTAGAGTCCCTTTGGCCCTTCCAGGAGGGGAAATACCTCATTAGCTGTCCATGACCACTTAGATACACATTCATTAAGGTACTCTGTGCTAATGTAAGGTGGTGAGAGGAAGCGTTGATTTTTTAAATCCCATGTGAGTGAATCACTTTGAGAAATACCTCAGAGTCTTCAGGAATATTTGTAAGATTGCGAAATCAAAACATTTCCTGCAATTAAAAGGCACTTAGAAAGCATATGTTATATGTCAAAGCCATATCGTGATCTTACACTGTAACTTTTGACCTCTTAGCCCTCTTGAGCAAGAGATTCCCAGGCTATTAAATAGTCTTTATTGCACTGTCATATATTTGTAGCATGTGTTCAGTTGTAAATATTTCATCTCATAACAGAACTAAAGAAAATCTGGTGCTTTCCTCAAAAAAAAAACCCAAACAAACAAACTTTTTCTTTTTTCTTAATCAAGACAGGAGCATAACCTTAGAGGAAAAAACACCGACTGAAGAATTCGCGCTTTGCTTTGAGTCATGGCATGGTGCCATAGAGGATAAAGTACATTTTTAAGTCACTGAAAGATATGCTGACTACTTTTATTTAGAAACACACTGTTACATACTAGTGCTAAGAAATAATTATTGCACTTTCTTACTCGGGCGTTCGTCATGGGGGAAAATCATAAAAAAACCCTGTAATTTCCCCCCTCTTTTTCATCCAAGCAATTGTTGAACAAGGAAAGAAGCTTTTCATGTCATAGCAAGGAAATAGTTACAGCATCTGGGTTACGTGATGATAAACTCCTGTGGAAGTCGGGACAGCATGGGTTTTCACTCGCAGCGGTGGTTCTGTTAGTATCACATATAGCCATAAAATATCTTGAGTCCCTGTCCTTCTTTCTGAAGCTGTTCCAGAGCACTTCCTAGCACGCTGTGTCTTCACCATTGGGATTTTCATTATACAATTAGAGGAGTGTTTATGCGTCTGATCTGGAACTTTAATTGCTCTGTATAAATTAAAGCTGATGACATGCATTCGTTGAAAATAAGAGAGGAAGAAGTGACAGCGGCTCCGTGGGGAGGCTCGCGTAAGCGTGAGCACGATGGGGAGTGTTTGCTTGTTAAGGGGTCTGCGCACCAGCGCTCAAGACTTTATGGGAGACCGGAATGCACTGTGCATGCGCGGGGAGAGCTCGGAAATCAGTGTGCGATGCTTATACCACCCGTCTGCCCTGGGGCGGCCCTGAGGAACATCTGCCCAGGCTGCTGGAGCACAGCTTGGGCTGAGCACCCATCCTGAGAGCTGTGCTACCCGAGCCTGGGCTGGGGTGGGACCCTCCGGAAAAGGGGCTGATAGGTATGACATTTTCCCTCTTCCAGTCATCAGGGATATCCCCCAATATCCAGGACTTTTCAAATTTTATAGATGCTGGCCTCGCAACAACGTTGGCCACTTCTCTTAGCACCTCGGGGTGGATTCCCTCCGGGCCCATAGATTTATGTGGACTGAGCCCTTGCAAGAAGCTGTAGACCAGCCCTTCCGCCGCTACTGGTGGGTAAACACATGTGGTGGTGTTGCTACTTAATCACACCTTCGGGGTGCGCTGCCTGCCTCCCAAAACCAGGCCGTTGGGCGCTGTGAGTTGTTAGCGCAGGGGGTCAAGTAAGGTTTTGTGCATTCAGAAGGTGTCAGCTTCGTTATGTGGGTCAGGACACGAAGCTTCGTGTTAGGAATGGGAAGCAGGATCAGGATATAGTTACTGCACTATTTCCTTTTTGGCACTGGGTTATTAGAGTGAGACAGAAACGTTTTTCCCCTTTAAGATCTGTGGTCCTCAAGAGGAAAAAAATAAAATAAAATATATATGTATTTCATCTCAACAGGACGTAAATAACCTGTTCACCTGTTGCTGGTTTCCATTGTTGCAAATTTAAGTCTCAGCTTGCCTCTGCAATCTGCTCATGCCTGTGTTTCCGGAACAAGAGGTGTATTAAAGCGGGATAAAGAGCATGCAGTGCTATCTGGCGAAGATAAAGTGCCTAGCAGTGGCGTTTTGACAATAAAGCACGCTTTCTTTGCAGCCAACTGAACTCCACGGGAGTTGAGGTGCCACAGTGGGAGTAGGACTGTCACGGCGCGTCAGTGACAGCACTGCAGCCATGTGCCTTCACGGGGAGTATTGATGGGGTCAGCGAGCAGGGACGCCAGGGGCTTGTGATGGTTAAAAGGAGCAGAGCTGAGGTTCTAGCAACTAAGCTGTTTATTCTTCACATCCGCTTTCTATTTTTAATCATAATTAGGCGTGTGTGTTCTGTTTGTCTATGACATGGGAGTTCATACTCGTCTTCCAAGCCTAAAAATTGCAAGTTTAGTCTCACTTTTAAATACCTCAGGTAGACTTATAGTGGCTTCAAGAGGCCACTTAAAATATTATATGTAATATATATGTGTGTGTGTGCGCGTGGGGGGAAAGGCAGTGGAAGGAATTGCTTTGAAGGAGTTCACAGTATGTTTGGAGTGGGATTATGCATACCAGTGGTTTCCAGCCTTGCTCAGTATGTAGGTACCTACAGTATTTCTAAGGGAGATGTGGCACAGACCTCTGTCTAGCAAATGTAAGCCTGCTTTTCATTATTTACCTTTCACGGGCGTCAAAACAGTCCAGGGACTCCCAGGGAGACGCAGAGCACAGGTTGAAAATCACTGGCGAGGGAGCACTTTAAATGATGCCTTGGAATGAATGAGAGAATACGCTTTTGCAGTAATAACCACAGAGACATAATAACATCCCTCTACTAAAATACAGGCAAAAAATAGGTTTCCAGTGCTCTGAGAGATGTGCATATTTATTCACTGCTTTTGAAATCCTGTTACCTTTCCATCAGTTTTTACATAACGATCGTGGTGAAAAGATTTCCAGTTGTGTGGTGTAGGGTGTGATCATTTAGAGCCGGTTTGGGTCTAAAAAAGAGCTTAAAACCAAAAAGAAAGGTGTAAGGCAGAAGTTTCAAAAGCAGCAGTGTTGCCATCAAAGCTTCAACTACATTACCTTTACACGGTCACTGATCTAGGCCAACGCAGATTTTCCACCGTATGAGTTTTATATTCTCGAAGCGTAAACCATGTTTTACCTTGCTGATGGAAAGCCAAATTTTGAGATAAAGGCAATTAAATGGAAAAAGAAGAGCAGACAGTGTTGCATGCTTGAAGACACGCGTTACTAGGAGCGGGTATGACTGTGTTTGTGAGCATCCCCACAGTTCTGGGTAGGATTGCTGCCTCCTATGCACGCCAACTCAATCCTGAATTTTCAGAAAACCAGAATTTTGCTGTGTCCCAATGTCCTGCAGTGTATGACGTGGTGTCCTGCAGTCACATCATGTGAAGTGCGGTTGCAAGAGTTGTGGGACTCCTCTGTGCATCTGTCGGCTCCAACGTGCAGAGAGAAGAGCAACACCCTAAAAAACACATTGGAGTTACTGTTTGACCCACATTTTCTTTTTTGACTTGTGTTAGTAGCACGTTATCTGGAATAGATGCACGCTGACAGATCTTCTTCCCGCAAGGATAAATTGTATTGCCATTTATTGGGAAAGATCAGTAGAGTATAGCAGAAACTTTCCATAGACTGTTTTGAGACATTTAATGGAAACTTATTTTGGCAAAGCTCTGAAAGCACTCAATAATTTTTGTTATGAGATCCGAGAGCTAAAACACAAACCCCTTGTATCGGAGGCTGGCTCATAAAAGCAAACCTGGTGACAGCAGAGACATCCCGTAGCTGTATAACATATTCACATCACAAGCTAGATTTTCTCAGGGGTTTTCTCAACTCCTGTACCAGAACCTTTTGGGAGCCTGTAAGCTGAGTGAGGATGTAATGCATCTACCAGCAGCTGGTTTCTGTCTCTTCTAAGCCCATCTTTCTTTTTTTTTTTTTTTTTTAAGTTACCGGTCTTATTTTTAAGGCTGTGTTGCATTCTGCTTCATAATGAGGAGCCTTCTTCAAGGTACTGCAGCCCAGTGCAAGTAAGGGAAGTAATTTTAGAATGAGACAGGCTCGTGAAATACCCTAATGCCGCATTGATATCAACACAGTAATTTGGTGTTTGGAGCAAACTTTGTGCTCTCGTTCCTTCAGAAAGTTCCTTCATGAAGGCATAGTAGGTTTGGAAACTTTACTTTTCAGTCGCAGAACTTCCATCCTTGCTTGAACGGCACTGATCCATCTCAAAGAAGGGATTTCCAAAAGCCGGTTCTGATGGCTACCTCCCACTGCAGGCTGTATAATTTGCATGCCGAACTCCTATTCCTACTATGGAAAACCTCCACTTAAATTTTTATAATGCAGACCTTTATTTCTAGTTTTGGGAAGAGGATTGTATTTTTTCCGAGACTGGCCATACAATCCCATGTCTTGCATTCAGCCCTGCAAAATTTATTTCCTAGCCTATGGAAGAAATAGCTTGATTTGTTCAAGCCGGGTAATTCTTTCCAAGTTTGCTGGGGAGGGGGGGTGTGGGATGTGAAGACGAGGGCAACACAAAGCTGCTAAAACACAAAGCTGCTCTGTTCTCCAGAGCTGGTAGCATTTCATCGCTTGCAGCTAGGTGATTTACTGGGCTCCCAAGAGCTGCTGCAGCTCCTCCGTGAAGCATTAGATAGTGATGGGAGACTGGCAAATGCATCAAAGGCTGCCAAACAGACCTACGGCTTTAAAAACTTGCTAGGTGTCATTTTTCCCCGATAAGGTGGCTCTGGTTTTAGTAAAGCTTATCAGAAGTTACTTAACACGGGGAGCAGCTTCGCAACGGAGTGGGAGAGTTGGCAGCGTGACGTACGTATTTGCTCAGAAGGCGACTGTTTTGCAATTTTGGAAACTTTCTGGGATGCAAAGGCCAAAGCCAGATCCTTCCGAAGTTAATGTCATGTTGTGGAAAACTAAGTGTGATTTATTTATGTTTTGCAACTGAGGTTCATAAGTGCCTGCCCTGCATCATTATTTTTTTTTCTGATATTTTTAGTATTCAGTAAAAGTTTTTGAAAGCTTAAAAGTTCAAGCATGCAAATTCTTGGAGTGGTGGATCTCAAATCTTAACATCACTTGCCTTTAATTTCTTCACAGCGTGCTACTCCACCAAGTCTTTCTTTCTTTGAATTTCCACATAAGGAACGGGCTAGAGAAAAACGTGGCACCTCCGCACAGAGTACCAGAAATATGCCAGGATGTGATTTTAATTCTCCTGCTAAAGAAACTTGTCACAGCAAAAAATCGAAGGCAAGGAGATGCCGGGGACACAAAGTGCGGTGGGTTTCTTAGACCGATGAGGCATCCTAGCAGTGTTTGAGTGATGGGCGTACGCAGTGTATGCACTTGCAGGTGAGCAAGGACCATCCTCCTGCAACACCGCTGAGATGCCCCGCAGCAGTAATTCCGGTGCTGGAGTTTTACGCTGGGATGTTCCCAGCTCTGTTCCTCTCCATTTTCTTCCAGAAAACAACAAAAAAACCCACCCCCTCCTGCATCGTGGAGAACGGGACTAAGAGCCATTGTGCTGCTCCCCGCCACACCGTCGGTGCAGGGAGGGCGAGGATGGGGGTGCAGCAGGGCTTGCACACCCGCTCTCGTCCTCTCCTCGCCCACTGGCAGGCAATGGCTTCGCTGCCCAGGGACCCAAACTTGTGCGCAGCAGCAAGTTTCCAAAATGCTGTAATATAGTAAAAGACAAAAGTTGATTATTTCTAGTCAGAGCAGAAAAAAAAAAAAAGACCCACCAGCCCACCATCCCCGAAGCCCAGCATATTACTAAAAAACCTCCACCCGTCAAAATACTCGAGCACAATCTTTTGCAGAAGAAATATTGCAGGGACGGAGGAGCAGATGGGAGCAGGAGTGAATGAGATCAGTTTTACAGTCAGGCTTTCATGTCTCTACATGAATTCTGCTGCATTAGTAAAAAGTGTCTTTTTTTCCCCCCCCCTCAAGACATCTTTGGCAAAGATAAGCGCAGTCCAACCGTCTGCTACAGATAACATTTTTACGTTCTGTGCTGTAGCTTAGGTTGTAGCTGAGGTACCAGCTTTGTGTATAAAAGGGGATGTTTATTCCCCTCTTCACTGAACTGATGGAGCAGTTTCTTTCTGGCAGCTCTTTCTGCAGGGAGTGGAATGCGTTAAAGCAGGTTTGTGGCATTTATGTAAGGGTGGATTTTTTAAAATCCTTATCAGCATGTCATCTTCTCAATTTTCGTATTTGCATGTAGGGGGGTTTTGTGTTTGAGAAAGCGGCGTGGCGTTTTGCCTTCCTTGCTGCTTAGAACAGATCCGCGATGAAGACAAAACCGGTGCCGTCCCTCAAACTTTGGGCACAAAGGAGTTGTAGAATCAAATGTAGCAGCTGCATTCGTCTTCATAATGATTTTAAACTGCCCAAAACTAAACGGCCACAAATTCTGAGAGTATACAAAATATTAATTTGACCTCAGAAGACTGGTACAGGATGATTTATCAGCTTTTGACAAATCTGTATTTTCATTCTTTTCAGGACAGAAAAGAATTTCATTGACCCATGTGTTTCTTTCAGTAGTGTTTTCAAAGACAAGAGATAAATAAGGGGTCCCCAAAGGGCTGCCACAGTTAACAGTTGCTTTACAGGCTTTGGTGCAGCCCGTTGCATGCGTGGGCCTCAAATGCTTTATGCAGAAGCAGAAATGTTTCTTTTAAAGAACCGGAGAAAAGGAAGCAGGAGGAAGTTGAAGAGTTGTTTTGGCGAGGTCAGAGAGACATTAAACCTGTGTGTGGGCCCTATTCTATAACCAATCAAAAGATAAACCCCGTTGTCTCATTTTCTGGGACCTGTGCGAATGGGTGTTATGATGATACAAGACTGGGAGCGTTAGCAGAGGTTTATCCAGTGGAACGTATTTTGGGAGTTCAGATTGCAGAATTCCTGGGCTTGGTACTGAGCCATGGAGCACTTGCTTTGCTGGAGAGGGTGGAAGAGCATGAGGAAGGCTGCCTGCCTTCCAGCTCAGGTTGCACGGCAGAGGTTAAGCGTGCAAATCAAGAGATGGAGAGGCAGCTTTTACAGAGTTTGAACAGCATGTAACGTACCGTAATCGTGCATTTCAAGTACCTTTTAAAATGTTCAAACTTGTTTACATTTCTTCTCAGAACTGAAGTCTGGCATTACAAGCGGCTGAGGTTCCCTATTGCTAAATAAGACCGACTCTAAAAGCACTCCACTTGCTGTAACATGCAACATTTATAGTACCGACGACTAAATTCAGTGTTTTTTCTTCCCAGACTTTTGAAGATAAATTGGGCTCCATCTTCAAAACCTACCCAGGTGCTGTTAAATCACTTTGTGGCTTTTTAGCTGTGCTTTCAAAATGTAATTGTAGTTCTCCTCCTTCCAGAAAAAAGGGCGGTAGAAAATCTATTTACCTCATTTATTGAATTTCACACAGTTAAATTAAGTGAAATAAGAGCTTGATTCAGATCCCATTGGTTTCAATAGCAGTCTTTCCATTGAGTTTTACTCAAGGCTTAAATAAAGATCAGAAGGTGATCCAGAGCTCATTTACATTTAATATGCTCCTCAGCTATTCCTTTTAAACTTAAATATTATTGGAGGCTTTTCAAGCCCAGCAGCGTGTGTTAACTTGCTCGCTTGTGAACATGTGCAAATATCCAAATTTCTGCTGGAAGCCCTATGGAAGTGTTAACCATAGCATTCATTCCCGTGAAGCTAGAGACAAGCTTTTAAAGCTTTTTATCGGCTTTTACTTGTCCTTTGTAGTTAGTTGACAGGACGTTTGCTACGTTAGTACAGATAACTTAACAGGACCTTTAGTGTTTGAAGCAGCAAATATTGTTTATCTTAGTCCTGCGTGCATTTTTGTGTCTTGTTTTAGCCTCGCTCGCGAAGACAGTCTCATTCCTAAGGGGCAGGATGTCTCCCGGGGAATTTGGGGGTATAAATCCTTCTTTCTGTAGCTTTCCAACTTGAATCTGTACAAGGCTGGAACTGGCTATAGTTCCTTGCTATGGACCAGCTTTGGAGGAAGCATCCTGGGGTGATGCAGCCATACGGGCGCAGAGGCTGGATGCAGCACCCACTGTGGTTGCCGGTAACGCTCGCCGTGACTTCAGTGGGCAGAACCGCGCGCAGAAGTAGCCGGGGCTGGTTATTGTGGGGGTGGGCACGCGTAGTTCAAGGCAGTGAGCAAAACTTGCATGCTTGCTGTTGTGTTTTCAGCAGTTCTCCAGGTATACTGCAGTCTCTAGAGACGTCAGTCTAGTCACCTGGCAGAGCTACATACATATGTGTACATGTACCTATATATGTGTATGTGTACATATACATATTTATTGGTAAAAAAAATAAGAATGTGTTCCATTTGTAACAGCAAGCTTTTAGTCTTCAGATGTAAGTGGTTTCTCTTGCGCTTTTTGAGTCAGTGTGTGAGTGCTCACACAGAATTTACACCTCAAGGGATTCAGAAGTACGTGTACGAGCACCACGGCTTACTTCAATATGAGACTTGATTTAATATAAGTAAAGAAAAACATGTGATTTCTTTTCATTGGAAGGCACGAATGAAAATATGCAATTGCAGTGCCTCAAGAAATCCCATGTGGTAAAATGTTCACAGCATATTTTAATGCTTTTAAATCTCGTTTCTCAAATTAACTCATTTTGAAACAATTTTAAACAATTTAGTGCTGATGTAACTAGAAACTGGTCCCACATTTTCATGGGCACACATCTTCAGTTTCTTTTTATTGTGCTATAAAATCCTGCTGCTCCGTAGATGTTGCCAGAACAAACAACAATGAAGAATGTAATTTTTTTAGATCACAGAGCACAAGCTCACGTATCTGTTGCCATCCACTTGTTTTCCCAAATATCCCGGTGTAAATCTTGAGGTGGCACACCCCTGCCACACATGTCTCCCCAGATTAAAGGCTGGGTGACTCATACCCCTTGTCGGAGGTCTCTCGGCCGCTTGCTGCTGCGCTCTGCACAGGCTTTTTACACCACTTGCAGCAACGCAGGGATACAAAATTCACCATGGATGCCAAGAACCATTGCGTTTCTCCAAGCCGTTTCCCAGGGCCTGAACCTCGCGTGGATGAGGCTGCATGACGGCCCTTTTCCTCCTCCAGAGCTCTGCCCGGTGGATGCATACAGCTTTTTTGAGACGGGTGTAGCAGCTGTGCCGGTGCGTGAAGCTGGAGGGCAGGAAGGCTGCAGCCATGGGCTGTTATCCAGAGGCTGTGCCACCTGGTGGGCCCACCCTTGGGGGAGACCATCAGAGGGCATGGAGCCTACTGGGACTGACGCCAGGGGGTCCTTTGTCGCTTGCACGGTCTTGTTTGGGGTTGTCTTCCACGGTACAAGACAAACTTACTTTGGTCAGTATGTGGGTTTCACGCAGCATAAAGACTGCTGTGCTGAAACACAGGCATGGGCAATGCTTCCTCTTGGAGGACCCAGTGTTAAGTGGGATGGCAATACTTCCATCCGGTGTTGCCAGTAGACCACCGACTCTGCCTTTCCCACTGACCTGATTTCCTCCACAGGGGTTTCTGAAGTCTCATTCCTCTCCATAGCACTCGGTGGTGTTGCCCTGTGCTGTACACTGCTTGAATGTCTAAGCTGCAGCAGGTGTTTTGGCTTGAACAGCCACATTTTGCACCTTAAATCATCCTCCTTCAGTCACTCTGCTGTATGTAGGGAACTGCGAGCCTAAAAATAGCAAGCTATGACATGAACTCATCACTTTGCCCATCCTGGTCTTGATAGGTCTGTAGGGCCAAGCTCATTGCCCTGCTGCATCAGGCTCAGATGGAGAAAATTTGAGGGGGGGGACCTCAAAGTCAATGTTGACTACAAATAACATAGTTATGGCCCGGGTTTCTATAAAGATGGTTAAAAAATAGGGGGAGGGTGCCTGTGTGGTTTTCTGTCCAAAATTTATTGTGGTGTGTATAAGATTTAGAAACTGTTATTATTTGTGTATATATGTGTGCATATATTTGCATAGTGGTCGATAGATATGAAGTTATTCTTGGGTTTTCCTCACTAATAAATCATAGGAACAGCTCATTAATTGAGTTCATTGGTGACTGCACTTGCGATAGACCTGTCCATTAACTTTGAGCAACAGCTCAACAGAGAAAGCCCCATGCAAGCTCTTGGTTTCTGTTATAGCAGCCTCCCCAAAGGTTGCCAGTGGGAGGAATAGCCTGGCAGCAGCACCCCGGCTGCTGGTGAGGACATCTTGGGGAGCTTGACTTTCCAGCCATCGCTCTCATTAAATAGCCTGCGAAACTCAAGGCAAAGTCATACTACAGTAGCCATGGGCCTTGTGGTGGGGATATGGGGCTAAAATGCAGCTTGGAGAAGGGCCGAAGCCTGGGTGGAGCATCCCGGTACTGTTGGGAGCGGGAGCTGCGCCCCACAGCACCCGCTTTGCCGGGAGAGGGGAGCCCTCTAGTGCAGAGGCCGCCGCTCTCGGGCATGCCGGGGCACCTCCGGCGATTAATGCCAGCTCCTGCCTCCCCTTCCTCGGCATTTCCCTGCTGATGGCACCCAGCAGCTGCCGCTTTCTCTTGCATCAAGCGAGGAGCTGGTCACCTCTTATGATCCCCGAGTCCTTTTCAGGGCGATTGCATCCCAGCTCCCCATTTTCTGTCTAGTACGTGTTCTGCGGTCTTTGATGTAAGACCTTGCCTTTGGCTATATTTCAAATAAATGTTGTTCAGAGGGCTTATTCTCCTAAATTATGCAAAGCAGTCTGTGCATGTCACCTGTACCTCTTTATAGTTTCAAACCCCGGCAATGTTTGTGTCATCTGCAGGCATCCTCAGCAGTGATTTGATGTCTTCTTACAGACCACTGACAAAGCCATCAGAAAAAAATGGATTTAAACCTGGGTTATTTTTCAGTACCCCACTAGAAACAGCACCTCCAAAGACTGCAATCTATTACTTGCCTTTAGATATTGACCTTTTTCCCAAACTGTAGAAAATTGCAAGGCGACAATTCCCGTTTCTTTGCAATTCTGCTGGTGTTTAACGGAAAATACCGCTATCCCTCCCACAGTTGCACCCTAAGGCATTTAGAGGGGAAAGCTCAAATTCTGGGGTAGCCCATCATGTCATTGTAGTTGCTCCAAATTTACACCGGCTTCCACGAGAGAAGAATTTAATCCCCCACCCAGTTCGCATTGAAGCCAGGGGAAAGATTGATTTCAGCACATCCTGGTCTGGCCTTAATCTGGAGGATTAATGAAGATACATGCTGAATTAAATAATGGCAACAGAGAAGAGAAATAGAAATATTTCTAAATGATATTGGGGAGGAAAAAAAACCACCCTAGGGTATTAATAAAGCTTGAATCCCTTGTTGTCAGAAATGCTCTGACTTCGGAGATGTCTTCATTCAGGAGCAAGTTGGTTTGTTTATAATTATTTATTCTTTCAGGTAAAGACACTCACCAGTAATCGGGCCATCCAGCTGTCACACTGCCTCCATCCATTGCAATTCAGGACCTGACTTTTGCCATCGGGGGGCAGGTCTCCACTCCTAGAGCAGAGCAAGGGAAACTTTAAAATTAGATTTAGCTGGAAAAGTTGCTTTCATCGAGTAAATAGAAATAAGAAATCATCTGGGAAAGCTTTCCCTTAAGGCATATTCTTTTTCTCCACTGTGGCATTAGTTTTGGGACACTTATGCAATTACAGTTTCCAGCTAAGTATTTTGAAGAGCTCTGGCATTGTTTTTTTCCCAGTATGTCTAAAAGTCAGAATTAATCTCAGTAACTGCATTACTCTAAACTACACTGTTTGCGGAGGGACATAGTACAACCACGCGAGGCTATTTTTCACGATGTTTTAAATAATAGCATTTGAATATGTGCAAAAATTATTATCTTCTGTGGCAGCATTTCCAGTGCTCGAATGTTGCTGTCATTAAGCTGAAACGGGACTTTTTAGGCGTTGTATGCATTTGCAACCACTGTTCTCGAGGGAAAACATCTGCCTGCATCTGAGCACTGTTTGTGCTCCTCACCTGTTTTCTAGCTTTTCCTTTCCCTTTCGCAACTCCCCACAGCACATCACAGCAGATTTGGTTTTCTTTTTGCATCGTGTGGACTTTCCTCCCTCTTGAAATTCTTGCTCAGTATGTAAAGCACACTCAACCCAGTAATACAGAAATTTCTCTATCACATCTCTCTCTAGTGTCGAGGAACCGGTTAATGTATGAAGTGTTTCTATTCAAATGGTTAATCACATGTAACGAAATGTCGCTTTCTTTTTCCCACCTCTGATATTTCATACCCTGTTTTCTTTAGGGAAGGCATTGGGTGGTTCTTTCTCTTTCTATCCGAAATTAGGTTAGTCACGACGACAAATGTCCTGTGTGCTCTAATACTTCCTCGTGAGCTTAAATGCCATTATTTTGATCATTTGACAGTACTAGCTGCACTTTTCTGGTTTCCACAGTAGGTTATGTGGATCTATTCCATAGCTGTAAGGGAATGCTTTGAGGTCGGTGAAAAATAAAACCCGATATACAGGACCTGCCCTTGTGGCTGACGTACAGATTTGTTCTTGAATGACACAAGGATCTTCATCTAATTTCTGTGCCCCCGTTAGGTGGAGGTCAGTGGCAGCACTGGTTGTGGGCAGCGCTGATGGTAGGACACCGAGTGCCACCATCTCCCCTGGCCTTCAGAGGCCGCTTTGTTTCTGAACCAAGTGCCTGGGAAGATACCGCTCTTCCATGAAATACCTAAAAAAAAAAATAATCAAAAATGAAATTACTGCCAGTAAGTGAGGAGAGAGGAATATTTATAAATGTGCTGACAGATTGAACAAATATCTCTTGTCTGCAAGTTGTGCGCTGTTGTCAATAATGGCTGGAAAACATGCAGAAAAAAGTATATACATGTATTATGCCAGGGCATATAGAGTTATAAGTGATATATGAAGCATGGAAATGGACTTGCGTGTCTCTGAAATTGCCTTTGCGAGTTACTATTTTGATGTGTCTGTCAGAGCTGCAGGGAGACTAACAGAGGCTAAGCACAGACAGAAACAGCTGATGATTTGGGGATTGGTGATAATTCAGTTTCAAAGCATTCTCCAGGGTTTTTCTCAAGTCTGGGACAAATATGCGTGACAGGATTGGGACTTCAGTAATCAGATTTTCTGGGGAAAAGATGAAAACAGATTTCACTTGTATCAGGGCAATTGCTGCACCACTTTGTTTAATCTGAGCTTGTATGGATTGGGGAGAATACGGTCGCTTAGCGTTACGGCTGGACGGATGCATTCTGTCTCCCTACCGTCACTCGTCGAAAATGCCATTTAGTCACTCCACTTCTTTGGGCCACACAAGAGAAAAAAAAGCCAAGGAGCAGAGGGTTGCAGAGGGTGAGCCTCTTTGCGTCACCTAGAAATACTTCTTTAAGGCCAAGCTTGAGGCAGAGAAGGGGAGCAAGCACGTCTGGGGGCAGAGAGAGGATTTTAGTACCCAGGGCAGCCAACCTTGCACTTCATAAGCACTAAAATTCAGTGAGTTTGCATCTGTCAGTACAGTGTGTATGCTCAGCAAGTTCGCTGATGATACCAAACTGGGTGGAGTGGCTGACACCCCAGAGGGCCATGCTGCCATCCAGTGTGACCTGGACAGGCTGGAGAGCTGGGCAGAGAAGGACCTAATGAGGTTCAACAAGGACAAGTGTAGGGTCGTGCACCCGGGGAGGAAGAATGTCAGGCACCAGTATAGGTTAGGGGTGGACCTGCTGGAAAGCAGCTCTGAAGAAAAGGATCTGGGGATCTTGGTAGACAGTAAATTATCCATGAGCCAGCAATGTGCCCTTGTCGCCAAGAAGGACAACAGAATTCTGGGCTGCATGGGGAAGAGTGTGGCCAGCAGGTCAAGGGAGGTCATTCTCCCCCTCTACTCTGCACTGGTGAGGCCATAACTGGAATACTGTGTCCCATTCTGGGCTCCCCGGTTCAAGAGAGCCAGGGAACTACTGGAGAGAGTCCAGCGTAGGGCAACAAAGATGATTGAGGGATTGGAGCATCTCCCTTATGAGGAAAGGCTGAGAGAGCTGGGACTCTTTAGCCTGGAGAAGAGAAGGCTGAGGGGAGACCTTATTAATGTTTACAAGTATCTAAAGGGGGGGTCTAAGGAGGATGGAGCCAGACTCTTTTCGGTGGTTCCCAGGAATAGGACGAGGGGTAGCGGGCACAAGCTGGAACATAGGAAGTTCCGATGAAATATGAGAAAAAACTTCTTTACGGTGGGGGTGACGGAGCACTGGAACAGGCTGCCCAGGGAGGTTGTGGAGTCCCCTTCTCTGGAGACTTTCAAGACCCACCTGGATGCAGTCCTGAGTAATGTGCTCTAGGCAATCCTGCTTTAGCAGGGGAGTTGGACTAGATCATCTCTGGAGGTCCCTTCCAACTTCGAAAAATTCCATGTTTCCGTGTGCCTCTTTCTTCAACTCTTTGATTGCTGCTGTCTTATGCAGACAGCACCTCACATTTTGGCTCATTTCAGCAATATTCTGCCTTTTTTTTTAGGCTGTCTGTTGAGGTAATAGCGTAACCGATTCAAGATCAACATGCCTTTGGCATTTCGGAAGCGCAGCATGTGTGCTAAGAGCAACATCCCGTAGAAATCAGATGCTTTGCAGTGGTATCCCATGCTGTTGCTCTGCAGACGTTTTGGGTCGCCTCTGCGTCTCAGGGGTGATAGCTGGGGCTGTGGGGTTGCCTCCACATTGCAGGGGTGGTGGCTGGGGCCGTGGGGGTCCGGCGGGACACCCCGGGCTGGGGCAGGAGAAGCCCCATGCTCCCAGCAGGCAGCTCCACTCTCGCGCTGTTGCAGGCGGCGGCCTCCTGGGACATCCTCTCTGCGTCAAAACTTTCCAGACTGGCTGGTTTTTTTTGTTATATTAACATCACAGATAAGAGCAAAGCTTTCGTCTTTTCGGGGTCAGCCCGCGCCCTGAAGTTCAGTTCTGTATCTGAGCTTTTCTGCCGGTCAGGGACATTCTCACCCTGATTTTTCATCGGGAAACTTGTTTTTTTTTTTACTCTCCTTTGTAGCTAAAATGTGCTGCATGTGTAAGTGTAAGTGGGACATGTATTATGTGATGCTTACTACCGTAGCCCCCAACAGTACCACGTAAGGATCCATTCCCACCACTGACTCCTAAACCTGGATAGCGCTGGCTTTGCTACACGTCGAAACAAAAGTATATCAGGAATGTATGTGGCATCAAAATCTGTCCTTTGGAAGGCAAATAGGTCAAGCTCAGTAGAGGTTAAATCATAATATAATCCGTCCACTCAAGCATGCACGTCCCACTTAAAACTCTGTGGAGCGAGGCGAGCACCACATTGCCCGTGCTTTTGCCTCTGGCCAGAATGACATTCACACTGTAGGATTATGGACAGATAATTATAGCATGTATCTTTTCAGAACACTGTTTTCATAAGCAAAGAAATTACAGGAATGGTATTATTCATCAGATGCAAGCAGGCCATTTTCTTTTCTTTCCAAATGTTCTAGTTGGAAAATTATTCAGCACGTTTGCCTGAGTTCAGTGATACTGCTGCAGGGGTTTCACTTGTTTTGCTTGATTTGGGTTTTATTTGCTCAGCATATACTGCGTATGACCCAGGTTCTCATTTGGTAAATACTGCTGTGATGAAGTTCACTTTTTGGATGTACTTAGATCTCTTTGCAGCAAACAGGGATTTGGCCTCGTGTCTCTTTGAGCACACAAAAAATTGTGCATGAAGCATCAGCTTCTATAGGGTGGTCTGACTGATGCTAGCCATATACTGCTGAGATCTTAACAGAAGGAACCCATTTTCTTTTGCTCTCCAGATCTTAACTAACATCTCGTCTACATCTTCTGTTTACTGCCTAGAAGATGTAATGAGCCTGATGGAGGGGGACAAGTGGGTTTGCATGTTTGTGACTTATCTCTGCCTTTGGTAGAGAGCCATCAAAGTGCTCTCTACACACAGAACAGGGGAAGAAAGTAGGTCCTGGAGGGCCAACCTGAAGCCTCTTCAGAGATTGTTATGTCTGGGTTTCCCTCTGCAGCCTCACAAGCTGGCAAGCTCCTTCTCTTGACTATTTGCCCCTGCCTCCTTGCTGGCCTCAGAGCTATTTCCAATGCAGCGGTTCATGGGGCACCGCTGTGAACCAAATAAATCAGTGAGCTTTCCTGAGCTAAAAATACCCTGTGTCCATTTATTTATTTATTGTTCTGCATTATTTGTAGCTTGGATCAACTCTTTGGCATGGTTCACTGAGTGGCCCCATGGGAGAGGGAGAGGGAGAAGCGCAAGAGTAACCATGCCCTCCATCTGCTGCATCAGCCTTGACCTAGTAAGCAGTGAAAAAGTCTGAGTTTCTCAAGACGGCTGAGCCAAGTGCAGAGCTCCGACGCCTGTCTGATCCCAAGGGAAGCACATTCAAATGTGCAGTTTCTCCTAGGGCTTTGTCCGTGAGCTGGACTGTTTATTGCTCAATCCAACTGGTGCCAAGCTGTGTAGGGTCAATCACGGGCATGGGTGGCCAGGAGGATGCCTCCTTCCACCCTTCCTTCGGCTCAGACGTAGCATAAACACTGCAGCATTTGCATCGGGCCTGTCTTGAGTACCAGGGCAGATGTTTGCTGTTAACACGGGAGATGCAGTGAGAGCATCAGGCCATTTGTGGACCCTGAAGACCATAACAGGCTGACTTGCATGTCTTCATTTCTGTGAGCAGTCTAAACTGTACCTGCCCCTGCATTGTGTTTGAGAGCATTTCAAAATCATGCCTTTTTAGAGATCAGATCCAAGATGCCTAAACTGAGCACCCGAGCTGAGGTTTTGAACCACCTGAGAATCTTTTATTACTGGGTTTTTCCTCAGTTGGAGGATAACATTTCTTAACATTCAAGATGACCTCTGGGAGGACTCTGACTTTTCCAATCAGTTCAAAGTCTCTTCACCGCCATCCCCAACAGCAACCCATTTTACAGGGCAGGCCAGCATATGACAAAATTTCTAACATTCTGCCTTCAAAATGCGACCACTCCACAGAATAAGACTCCTCCTGTGACTCTGGTTGGTAATTTGTGGTCCTCATACTTCAGGCTGAAGAAGGCAAATGCCGATTTTAAGCATGAACACATTGGAACGCTTAAGTTTGAAACTGGAACAGAAAATCCTGCTTAGAAATTTCTCATCTGTCCAAAGCAAATGTAAAAAGGGTCATTTTCTACACTTGAGGCTCATGTAGTAATAAGCGACTTAGATGGTGTAATCACAGCCCCTGTTGAACTGTCCCCTTTTACCAGCAGTTGCCACTCTGATCCCAAACACCACAATGTTTATCTAGATGTATAATGAGGAATAACTGAGGAATTCGAGTGAATAGCCTTGCTTTAAACATGAACAAAGAGTATTTAATCTGTTATCACTGTAGCTCCTTAATGGTGATGACTGTACTGAGAAGTAACATATGTTCAGCGAATGGTTTTGACGATTGATGCATGTTTTTATCACTGCTTATTAAGTTATTTTTCCTACTAATAAAACATCAGTTGTCCAGTAAATCTTCAGCAGGTGTTGTCTAGCTCCGAAACTTATTTCCAGCTTTGTCAAGAGTCTTTGTTACTTGCTTTATAGCACCCCACACAATGGTGTTCCAGTTTGTGACTGGGCCTTCTAGGAATTATGGGTCTACAAAAGTATCATTCAACTTACTATTTTCTGCAAGTTAAAAGAATGCAATTCTTTCAGCGTGTTATGGGAAGCCATGAGGTCAGGCTGGGGTTGCATTATAGCAACGATGAGGTAACGGCCACCTTTTGCTCCCACTGAAGAGCAAAGTTGGGCTGACACTTTCCACCTGGAAGGTGTTGAGAAGTTTCTTGCCACGTTGCCTTCTGTATCGTTCTCCTTTCCTCTGTATTAGCATAACTCAGAGGTGTTTCAATTTTAGCTATGCAAGGATAGCTCAGGGAATGACTGGATGAGTACAGAGTTTCTGGGGCTTGTGCGTGGTGTTTTTTTCTTTAGAGCAATTTGCGTTTTGCTCTTTCGCTGCAGTCGAATATAGTGGTGATAACGTCTGTCATTTCCTCTAGGTTTGGTAAAGCAGAGTAATAGAACTTCAGGTGGGGGCTAATTTTTCCATCATGCTGTCATAAATGTTTGTAATCTCAGTGGTGCTCTGTGTGGCATCGCTTCCTTCCCCACCAGCAAAGCAGGCTTAGGTGGATTTGTGTGCCAAAGCTGAATATGCCGGGACATTTCATGAATCTATCATACTCCCAAATATGTCAGAGTGGCAAGAGATGTGTGATCCCTGGAGGTTCAGTTTGCTCTTAAAACCTTGACTTTTAGCTTGAGGGGTCCTGAAGAAAACTCCCTGCTCCCTCCCCCTGAGCTTACAAGGAGACCCACCACCCCCTCAGGGAAATCGCCTTTGGTGATACCTGGTACAACTCTGTGCCTGGGAAACATCACATGTTCCCTACAGTATTGCCATTAAGGTCATGCAAGATAACGGTCTTGTTTCTTATGAATTTGTGCTGACGCTTCACTTATTGTGGTGCTTATAGGTGGGCAACAATTACTTGCTCTTGCTTTCGTTCATGGAGCTTTCTTCTTTCCTCCACAGTTTGTCAAGGGACAAATAACAAGCTGACCCAGCTGGGACATGTGGAAGACCATTTCACCAGCCTGCAGAGGATGTACAACAACTGCGAGGTGGTACTCAGCAACCTAGAGATTACATACGTGGAGCACAATCGTGACCTTTCTTTCCTGAAGGTTAGTGTTCTTGGCCAATGTGGCCTTCCCTGCTAGAGGAATCTTACTGTATTTTTTTAAGTGCAAAGGATCCTATAAAACTCTGCAGTGATCCAAAACCATAGCTAGCTAGTGTCAGAGAAATTGCAGATCACAGCCTCAGCGTACCTGTAGGCTGCAGGATGCGCTCAACCCTACTGTACTAAATCAGGTACTTTGAGAAATAGCTTTTCAAGCATCTGCCAACCTGTGCTGGCTGCCCTGCAGATGGGTTTCTTCTTATTTATATGTATTATTACATCCTTAACTGTTGCCTCGCTCCTCGGAGGGCAACAGGCTTTGTGGTGCTGTTGGGCAAAGCAAAGTGCCAAGTGAGTGGCGACTCACTGATGGCAGATTCCGAAGTGCGGAGGCCCTTACCCTGCCCTCCAAGCTGTGACCCCTTCCCCTGCCGTGGTGGTGAGTGCCTCTCCAGCTTGCGGCACCCGCACCCTGAGCAAGGCAGGCAGGTCCTGTGCGATAACTTCCCACGTGGACCCTTCAAGCGATCTTCAAGATAATCCTCTGCAGTTGACACCCGGGCAACTCCCATCTCAACGTTTGTTTTGTGCACAAACGCATGAGCAACCATGGCAAGCAGAGAGGGGAACGGACAGGGGACAGATGTTAAAACGCAGCCACGGCATGAGGAGGAACGCTGTCTGCCACAGGGACCTCCAGGTTCTCCAGCAGCAGAGGCTGGGCAAGGGGTGCAGCTCTGCTCCCCTGCTGCCGGGCTGCCACCAGTGGCAATAGCGTTGCACCTTAGGTTATATTTATTTTTTTAAAGAAGGTGTTTTAAATGCACTCCTTTTCACATACCTAAACCTCAGATTAGGAGGTTTTTAAAGAAAGAGGCAGGAGAGGAAGAAGTTTTTATAACGTAAGTGTATGTCTGGTATCAAGAGCTCTTGTGCGGTAGCTTTGAATAAACAGGTCAGTCCTCTGGGCTGAGAGGAGTAATCTCTTTGTGGGACCTTTTCTTTTCAGGGAACAAAGAAAGATAAACCCCATTTCATCATAGTAACAAGCAAGAACATCAGAAAAGAGATGGTTCAGACATATGGGTTACAAATGTGATGGTACTGCTATTTTTCTTTCCCAAGCACAACTTGACCGTGGAGCTTAGTGTTCCCAGGAACATAACAGGTCTCTTGAAAACTCACTGGTAGTCTTCATGGAATAGGAAAATAGCCTAAGTGTCAGCCTGAGGTTTTTCATTTATGGTGATTTTTGTAGGAGATAGAAATGCACACATTTCACAGTACAAGGCAGGAATTAATCTACATCCAGGGACAGTGCCTCGCTTGCCTTTTTGTCCTGTAACTATTTATTACCTAAGAGGGAGAAGGTTACCCGATCTTCCTCTCTGCTGAGCATTGGAAGGATCCTCAAGGGAAGGTGCACAGAAGAGAGAGTGTAAAAGCCTCAGTCGGATGGCGTCTCTGCTGCCAATGGTTGGAGGCTCGGAAAATATTCAAGAGAAGCATCACACTTGGTTGCCATATCATACATGCTTGCCCTGTTCCCCTGCAAGTAGTACCCCCTGGTAGCTGCTCTAAGGGCCAATTTATACCTGCTTAGACGGCAAATTTTTACATATAGTCCCTTCTGGTTCTCAGATGTATTTATGTTTTAATGAGATTAAGTGGTTTATTGTTCCTTAAAATTGAAAGATGGCAGATTGGAGGGGTGGGAGGAGGAAAGCGGCTCTGTCAAGAGCAGAAGAATGCTATGGATTAAGCACCTTGTTTTTTCTGTTGTTCTCTCAGACGATACAGGAGGTTGCAGGCTACGTGCTCATCGCGCTCAACATGGTGGATGTCATTCCCCTAGAAAACCTCCAGATCATCCGAGGCAATGTGTTGTATGACAACTCTTATGCCCTGGCAGTTTTATCCAATTACCACATGAATAAAACCCAGGGACTCCAGCAGCTGCCAATGAAACGGCTATCAGGTGAGACGCAGGCAAGAGGTGGAGGCACCTGTAAAGCAAACTTCAACTCGTAGGTTATGGGTATCGAGATCCGATTGAAGATCTCCTCTCAAAGTCACATGCTATCAAATCCTGCTTTAAAAACAAGTAGTTTCCCTAGCTTTCCTGCTAGCCAGCCTTCTTCAAAAGATGAGGAAAGTTCATCGTTTCCCATTGCAGAAACATCCAGAAAATCCAATGCATCAACAGCGTGGTGAGATTTATTTGTGTCCCCCAAAATGGCAAAGAAGTATCCACTCATTATTTTGCATTATTTGATTCCGGCGCATTCCATATGTCAGTGTTTTCTGCTAAATTCCAGTGGGAGCTGCTGATATGTGAGTTAAGGCCTTACACAGTCTCTGGCTGACAGTCTCTGGCTGTGCACACCAGCAGTGCCATCTCTGCTGTGTGCAGTGGCCTCTGGAGGTGGCACCAGGCAGAAAGCCACATGTAGTGGCGTCTTAGTGGCGTCCAACAGCAGCCAACCCTCCAGAACCAGAGCCGGGTGTTAGTTGCACCATCAGGAGCGCTGGTGCCGTGCAGATTGTCCTTTTCTGTCAGCATAGTGTGACTGAGGTGAAGAAATACGTGTTTTATTTCCCTTTCTTTAGATCAGAGACAGAAGACTTGGGCAGCTTGCTTCACTTACCGATTTTTTTCTTTCCATCACAGAAATTCTTAATGGAGGTGTTAAAATCAGCAACAACCCCAAACTGTGCAACATGGACACTGTTCTCTGGAATGACATCATTGACACGAGCAAGCAGCCTCTCAAGGTGCTTGAATTTGCAAGCAACCTGTCTTCTTGTGAGTATTAACTTACCCAAAATGCTATGTGCTCCCCCATTTCAGAGAGAAGAACAAACATCCTGTCTTTCACGCGGTGGGTTTCAGGTCCACCAATTCCTGCACGCGGGGCCACCGAGCCCTGTTCCAAGGGAATTCCTTTCATTTCTTCACCGCTGGCCTAAGATGGAATTTTTCATGGTGGTTAGGTCCTTAACTCATAGCTCAGTGAAGTTTTTGGGAAAGCCGCTCTTGGTTTCAGACAGTATGTGTTCTTCAAAGGCAGCTCAGAGTAACACGCACGCATTTGCTTTCCAGCAATCTTCTGTTTACAATATAAGGCTCTGGTCTAGAAAACGCATGTGGGTACCTTCATGGAGTTACTGTGGGACTTGAAGCCTTTTTAGCTTGAAGGCCCAAGTTGAATGCTGTAAAACTCTGGTGTTTGGGGCTGCGTGGATTACCGCTGCAAAATTAATGATAAACAGCCAGATAAATGTGATGCTGTAGATCAGCAGGGAGATGAGCACATATTCAAAAGTTTGTGTAGGATATGCATAGAGTGTGCTCAAGCTAATCCTTCAGCCTTATGAGTCCCTTGTAAAATCCCCAGTCATTTCACGCAAAAGAGAGTTTATTTTCATTTCTGAGCATTTCATTTCTGGCACTATAATTTGGCAGAAAAACATATTTTCTTCATCTTCTTCCAGTTGCGTAATTGCTTGAGAGCTAATAGCCAACTTCTGTGTTGACATATTTTTCTGCAGAGCCCTAGCGTAATCAAGGAGTTGCAAACCATACAAGTCAGCACAGGATTTTGGCTCTAAACACCACAGAAATGTTAACCTTTAACTTTTCAACTTAAAAAAAAAAAAGAAGTTCTTTGGTCCCACACCAAATCAATCAACTCTTGGACAAGTATTGGCATTTGTTCAGCTATTTGATGGGCAGTGGGGAGGAGGGAGAATCATGTGTTGTTAGCGGGAAGAATCACTCTAGTAGGAAATGCCTCTTAAATGTAGTGAATTCCAGATTAATCGGCTTAGACAGCCATTTATGGTTTTAATAACGATCCCATAATCTAAAATAAGTTGTTTCTCTGGGGCTTTGCTTGTCATTAAGAGAAAGAAAAAGTAAGAGAAGAGTAAGGAGGGAGGGATGGGAAAGAACCCAGCACTGAACCTTCAAGGTCAGGCAAGTTATCCATCTATCCTGCTGCCTCTCCGTCGACTGTCCATCTGCTGCGTAGTCCTACGCCGAGGAGTATTTTTGGCAGAGGGTGGGAGGAGGGTGCGAAGCAGACAAGTCGAATTACTTTGTGGTTGGAGTAGCTGGCAGTTGCCGGCGAATCCAGTTGGGTTTGTTTTCTTTTTAGAACCGCGTTGTTCAGAAACATTGATTTACATGTGGCCTGTAGCGAGCAGCTGGCACATGCCCGGCCGCAAGCCGGCGGTGACTTGCCGTTGCATGCAAACTCCAGCAGAAGGGCCAGCCGGGCAGTAGCTGAGATTCCTGTTCCTGGGAAAAATCTACCTCTTTCGTAAGCCAGACCAGCTGGGTGTTGCACTTGCTTGCTCAGAGGTGTGGAGGACTGCACGTAGGAAATCAGAGATGAAGAAAGGAGAGAGATTTAAGGTCCAGCTCTCAAAATTTTTGAGCACTGGTATATAGGTGCTTCCTCCCCTGATTTATTGAGAAGGAAAGCTCTCAAGTCTTCGTTTTCTGTGACTCACGTAATGTTGTCGTTGTCCATGTTTATAGAATATAATAGCCTGCTCTCGTGTTTTAGGTCCCAAATGCCATCCGAACTGCACAGAAGACCACTGCTGGGGCCCTGGTGAACAGAACTGCCAGACATGTAAGCCTGCAGATTAATTAAGAAATACCTGGTGTGCGCTGACATACTGAATTTCTATCTAACCAAAAACTAACCTGTCAAGTGCGAATCAGTGACACGTGTTTCACACTTGTCCTTCTCTGCATCCTACTACACCGGGTCTCCTGGAAGCCCACCACGGAGGGACGTGGCCTGCTTCCCGCTCTGCAGACACGCAGTGACGGGGAGGACGGCTGTGCCCGCTCCCCCGAGTAGCTCCATCTCTGGAGGGGAAACCTGGAGGGAATTTGACCTGGGTCTGGATTTCCCTGCAGATGTGCTGTTCCTCCAGAGGCAAAAGTCTGCAGCTGCCTCCCGCACTGAAAGCATTTGTCTGTCGCCCACAACTTTCTCCCATCTGCCCTTGAGAACATTTGTTCTTTAAGTTATTTTACCATATAAGAGAGAACGCAGTAGCTGGGTGGTGAGTTGTTCGCCTTCCTGCTATTTCCCGCAGAGCCATTCTGCAGCCCAGTTAACGACACTTTGGATTCATTTCTACTATTAGAAGCAACAACATAGCCTGATTTTCAGTGGCTTTAATTCCTCTTTTTGGAATCCCCATAGGTTTCTTTTGTAGGCACAAAAGATGTCACCTTCATGTGGGTAATCACACTAGATACAGTACTCGGAGGACCTTTGGAAGGCTCTTTTGATTTGTAAATGGAGATATTTGGCATCGTGAGGTTTTTCAGTTTGGTTACCTGTGCTTTACTGTAAAATTTTGCAAGTAGGGTGCTTGCCTGATATTAATAGAGTGACAGAAATGTCCATTTAGAAGTGCTTGGGTTTTTGCAAGGCTTTATTTTTCCTACAGTAAAGGTAGAGGAGGAAGACCGTCTCAATTTGTTTCGCTACTTCATTATTTCCTTTTTCTGTAATAAGTGGGGAAATGCACTGTTTCTGATTCTTTGTTTTGTGTAAAGTTCAGTGGAAAGACTAACGATCTAGACATAACGCAAATGAAAGCAACATCCTATCTTTGATCTTCCATTGCAAATAATCACCTAAACCTCAGTTTCTTGCTCGCAAGCACCAGGTCCAATCTGTACCTTATCTAGAGCTTAAGGAAAAAGGAACGTATGGCTTTTCTCTCTTTATTTAGTATAAGCCTTAGATTTTTTCAGTCAGCTCTGCAGTTTGGCTCTTGAGGTGGACAGTGGCTGTGCACACAAAGCCCTTCCCAGGTCGGTCCCCGCAGTTGATGCCGCGCAGCTGTCCCAGGGGCTTGCGAAACCTCGGGTCTCAGCCCTGCAAGCTTCCAGCATTTACAAACTCGTGCTGCCTTCGGGAGGGACAACTAGGAGTGCATAAACCGAAACTGTTTGCAGGCTCTGGCTCTCCTCTCCAGGCATTTTGAGAATCTGGCCAACTGAAAATGTATCCCACATTTCCATATGTGGGAAAGTTTGGGGTGATGCGTATCTTTCTCCTTCAATGAACGTGGGATATTCTGTAAGAAATATAAACCTTTGCCACGAAATATGTTTCCAGCAGGAAGCCCTAGTCAATAGCTATCAAAGTGATGAGCTGTTTTACTCCCCTGCTGATGCTTATGAAAAAAATGGTATCAAAATGCTGTTCGTGTAGAACAATGTGCCTTTTATTCCCCTGTTCCTAGTTAAACGGAGGAGTTGCTATCAGAGAAGCTAATATATATTGTGGAAATAATCTGTTTCCTTGAAAATATACTGTCTAGCTTACAGGCCTACAAGAAAAATGAAATAATACAGTTTGGATACAAAAGTGTGTAACAGAAAAAGATAGGAAATATGATTTTTTTTTAAAAAAAATCTCTGTTATATACCCTGTAGAGGGCTACATTTCCCAATAATTTTCTGTTAATTAACAACCATCTGTTTTGGACTTACAGGAATTCCTGATGATATTGTAATTCATTTGAACCAACTGCAAAGTTGATAACAGTTACTGTAGTGGGCAGCCCAAATGCTCAGGGTGCTGTAATGCAGCGGATTAGCCATCGGGTTTCTCTGATGTCTAATGCCAGGGTCTGGGGATCAGTAATTTTTTTTGTAGAGAACAAACAATCCCATTTTGGGTTTCTGATACAAACACTTGCTAGCCATTCATTTCTGGGTTGTTTTTTTTTTAATTGTACTGATTATCTTTTTCTCTCCTTTGATATTCAAATGGAGACGATTTCCTGATTCTCAACAAAATGTTGCAGGCCGTTTTTGCTTCCCTGCAAAAAGCTGAATCCGGGCCAGTTCTTCCTCCGGGTTGCTGCACTAGTGCAAACCCTGTGGGAATTGAGTAATGAAGATAAAATTTGGCCACAGGATTGAAGCCTAAAGAAAAATAATACAATATGTGTATGGAATCCGTTTGCTGAGTGGGTCTCCCCTCTCTGCAAATTTCAGAAATATTTTTAGTGCATTGGAGGGATCCTAACACCACACCAACAATGAACGGTTTCCCGTTATAGTAGAGAGTCCTGGCAGTTCTCCTGTCGTGTTGTTTTTCCCAAAGCTAGCACCAAAAATAACAGATTTTCTCAACAAAATGAAGCCAGATCCTGCTCTGTTGCCCAGCTGTAAGATGCAATGACTCCACAGAGTTTTTCTTCGTTTAGGCGTTGATGCCACAGGGACCTGGATGCTCTTTCTAAGCAGGACATGGCTTTCTGGCTAGGACCAGAGTGCTTAGCACCTCTCCAAAGCCAAGATAATTACTGCTGAACACAACCCCATCTTGCCACCACCCACAGCAGCTCTCACTGCTCCCGAGCTTAGACCTTATGTGAGGACAGAATACGCATCCCGTGGGGAAAATCTAGCACAGATCCTGCACCGGACCTTTTCTCCATATTGATCTCGTTGCAGCTTGAACGTGCTTCATTCCTGACGTTTTTCCTTTTTTCTTGTGTCTTCCAGTAACGAAAGTCATCTGTGCCCAGCAGTGCTCTGGCCGGTGCCGGGGAAAGGTGCCCAGCGACTGCTGCCACAACCAGTGTGCTGCGGGGTGCACAGGGCCTCGGGAGAGCGACTGCCTGGTAACGATGTTACACCACCACCATAATTGCTTAAATCCCTGGCATGGCGGGGCAGGCTTTCAGCTGCATGTCCTCTGGCCTTCTTGCATCTGAGAAGGGTTCTGAGAGATGCTGACCTAGAGGGTCCTCCGGGGCTTCCCTGCCCAGGTGGTCGGTGAGAGGAAAGAGGACGTGATCTTTATGGCACCCATAGCTGGTCTTTACTGTCTCTGCAGGTGGACCTTCCTAGCGCATGCCAAACCAGCAGTAGTGCCTTTGAGAGCCCAGTGAGCTCAAAGTCGTTGCAGAGCTGCTACGTGTTTGCTGTAGGGTGACTTCCCTACGTAAGCAGGTCTGCAGATCCTCAGCTGCCACCACAGGGCAGTGATTTCCCGTGCCAGCACAGCTTTACCATGTGCTCTCAGCACTAGTCAGTAATAATCTCAGTTTACCAAAGCAAGAACTTGTAAGGGGAATCAAATATGATGCATCTTCACATTTTTTTGGTGTTTCATTGTAATCCAAACATGAAATCAAAGTTTCCCTGTCTGGTTTTCACTTGCCACAAAAACACCGTGTTTGGGGGACCCTGGGGCAGTGGAGGGAGAAGGAATGAATGGAGGGGTTTTTTAGGGAAAAAAAAACAAACCATTGCTTTTCTGCAAGAGTTTCAGGGGGTTAGTGTATGCTGTGTTTTTAACTCTTCCCCATATTTGCACTATATTTCATTCTGAATTACGTGGCACTTGAGTAACTGCCACAGAAACCATCCAGTCTGGGTTTTGTTCTTGTTACCTGTATTCCTGGTCCCCTTATAAATTGCATGGCTATGATGCCCTTACTGGCTCACAGAGAAGACATTCACTCTCTCTCACCTGGGAAGAAAAGAGGGAAAAAGAGAAGTACGGAAGAAAAGGGGGGAAAAGAAAGTGATTATTAATTTAATGCAGAATTAGGTTGGAAGAACCAACTTGTCCTTCATAAATGCCTGCTAACTTGTTCATCACCTGCAGCCAAATATAATGGCTTCAGTTTAATATTTAGCCAAAAAAGTCAGTAATCAGCAGGAAAGGACTTGATTTGATTTAAGTTATTAAAAAGCGGCCAAGAAAAGTACCGTTTGTCTTGATTTGGTTACTGCTTGTAGGGAAAATTCTTCTAAGGCATGCAGATTTCCTCCTGTTCCCACGTGAATCCCAGCAGCTCTCCACCAGAGTGCCAAAGTTTCTTGTTGAGAAAAAGAAAACCTCATGTTCTCTCTTTTTTTTTTTCAAATATTAAACTCAATTGCCCAACCTGAAGCAACCTTTCAGCTTCAAAACACGAGGGACTGTCCCTGTAGGTTCTTGGGGTTTCCATTAGAACTAAACAGGGAACAGATGGGCCCATCAGAGTGTTATTAAAGAGCTAATGTGAAAACCATTGTCTCTTTTTAAGGAGAAGGTAGTTTAATGGGTGCTGTTCTTCAATAACAGGCATGCCGCAAGTTTCGGGATGATGCTACGTGCAAGGATACGTGTCCCCCGTTGGTCCTCTATAACCCCACCACTTATCAGATGGATGTCAACCCTGATGGAAAATACAGCTTTGGAGCCACTTGTGTGAGGGAATGTCCACGTAAGTTCATTTCAGGTTGCAGCCACAGAGGAGACGGTCGTTGGAGGGAGGTGGGAAGGGACCTGTGTCACCCTTCTGCCTTATGGCCAAGTGCAAGGGCACTTTCTTGTTCTCCTCAGCTTCTGTGGAAACTGGGAACAGGTGAAAAAAAGAGAGAATATCTGGTAAAGAAGACAGCCTCTTCAAACTGACTGCATCCATCACCTTCCCTGAAATTTAACCATTAAATTTTGACTTCTGAAGATTTTTCTCTTGGTAGGAAAATAAAAACATCTTATGAGAATCATCAAAACAACAGCCAAACGAGTCATATGGGATCAATCCTGTGGATTACCAAAGCGTTATGAACTCTTAACTGGTTCTTAATTAGGACTGATAGAAAGTAATTGGTTCAGACACTTCCCCTCAAGGCCTGTGATCCTTGCTTCCTCTACAGATGCTTGCTTTTTCTTTCATGCTATTCCATGTCCATGTTTTTGTAAACCATCGAGACTTACGTGTAAGAGAGGGTTTAGCTTGCAGAACTGATATCCCTTTCTGAGGTTGACCATTGCCCTGCCTGGTCCTTAGCCTGGAAGAGTGAGTCAAGGTGAGGGATCAGAGGTTCCGTGTATTGATCCCAATGATGGCACTGCTGCACAGCCTGACCTTGGCAACGTTGTTTTATCCTTCTGTGACCATTCCCCTCTCTGTAAAATGGTGATAGCATTGTATGTCTGTCTACCTTCAAAGGATGTTTTGAGCATTAATAATTAAAGCCTGTAGTTTGCTAAGTATGGCGAAAGTTCAAACCCTCTTTTTCTTCCTAGTACTGAAGTGCCTGTGCAGCCTCCAACGCGCCCCTCCTATTTCAATGACCTTTGTATCCTTGTTTTTTCCAGACAACTACGTGGTGACAGACCACGGCTCCTGTGTTCGCTCTTGCAATACCGATACTTACGAAGTGGAAGAAAATGGTGTTCGGAAGTGTAAAAAGTGTGATGGGCTATGCAGCAAAGGTATAAAAAGCATGGAATAACCCAGTAAGGCTTTGAGATGATAGGTAACTTATTAGAAAAAGTACATGGAGTTCTGAGCTTAATTAAGTAGAAATTTGATATAAATATCCAGTGATAGTTTGGAGATCTGACAAGTGGTGTGATCAGGAAACATGGCTGTGCAACATGCTCTCCAACTGGGATACACCACAAGTACAGTAGATAAACTATGCATCATGTGCATGTGTATCTTGCACATCAGCCTTCTCCTTGGTTTGTCCTTCCCTGTATCTCATCAAGGGGAATAAAATGAAAATGGGACAAAGAGAGAAGGGCATGTGCCAGAGCCTGTGTGCAGAGGAGCTCGGACCAGAGCTGCACAGCTGGGCAAGCAGGCAGCATTTATCCTGTGGTGCTTTCTGAAAAGCAAAAGCAGGCAAAAGATCTATGAAACTCATCTTACAGTGGTAGGTTTGACCATATGGAAGTGCTTTCTGGACAAATGGCGTCTCCATATTTATTCCCTTCCATGTGATTGGGGTTCACTCTTCTCCCCCCTGACTCTTGTATTTCTTTTTGACAGTGTGCAATGGCATTGGAATAGGTGAACTTAAAGGGATCCTCTCCATCAATGCCACCAACATCGACTCCTTCAAAAACTGTACCAAGATCAATGGAGACGTCAGCATTCTCCCAGTAGCGTTTCTAGGGTGAGTTGCCCATTGGTCATTTAGCACTGGAGGAAAAGGGCTAAGGAGAAATTCAGGCTCAGCCATTCTTTTCCCAATTCCTCATTCTGTGTATTTCAGCGATGCCTTCACGAAGACCCTACCCTTGGACCCCAAGAAGTTGGATGTCTTCAAAACAGTCAAAGAAATATCAGGTCAGCAATGGGTTTTAAGCTGAGATGTTCTCTGATTGGTATCAACAAAAAAAGCCAAGGGAGAGGAGTGAATTTTTTTAAGCACATGAAGAGAAATGCAAGCGAATGGTTTCTGTCTCTGAGCTACCAGGGGTCACTCTTCACAAAGGTGGTCAGCAGGGCTTCGCCAGCGTTACGCCCACATAACCCATACTGCTCTCCCATCCAAGGTGCGTGGTTTGGCCAGACCATCCCTTCTGCTGAACTGTCAGCCCTAGCGAAGAGTAAAAGCAGAGGAGATCCTCAGCCACCCAAGAAGTATGTGGTGATGCAGAGGCGTGCCACTTCGGCTAAAAAAAGCCAAGTGTGTTTCTATTTGTGGAAAACCTTTCAGCAGCTCCTTAGGGAAGCGTGCTCACTGGCTTGCGTCATCCTCGCGGAGACACGCTCTCCAGCCTGAAGAGCTCTTCCTTGGGGTGAATGTGTCTCCACGAGCACAAAGTGGCCAGCGGAACACTCAGCCACCGTCTTGCGCCAAGTATCAATTAAAAGTAATTTTGTTCAGCCCATTAGAAAATGAGCGTAACACCAGAGCTGGGTCTGCAGGCATGACTCCAGTTCCCCTTTTCTTTCTCTCTCTTTTACCTGTCTGGTTCCCTTCAAGGTAGCAATGACTAACCCCAGAGTTTCATACAGCAGCCTGCAATTTCCCAAATTCTCCCATTCCTCCCAAGCGCCTCGGCTGAGTGGGGAAACCTGCTTGCCTTAGCAAATGCACTCTGAGCAGCTATCTATTGTACTCCATTTCTTCTTTCTCTTCAGCTTTCCCGTTCCTTGAGGGCAGCTCACGAATGGGAGGGAGCTATGCCTTTCTCCCACAGCACCAGAGCCCGCAGCCTCTCAGCCAGGGTATCTGCTGGCAAGAGCCATCATCACTGGTGCCTTGGTGTAGCAGGATGCGCAGCTCACCAACACGCTCTTGCACTCCTAAGCCCTCATGGTGGGCTAAGAAGTAAACTGTTTATAAAACAGGGTTTAAAAATATCTCCCTGCTCCCTAAAATGTCATGCTTCTCTTTGAGATTCTTAGATAAGCATAGGGAAAGCACAAGTACCTTCTCCCAGCACAGGAGGAGTTCAAGGAGGAGGTTCTGCTGCCAATGCTGGCTGCGGTTTTATTATTATTATTATTATTATTATTTTTTAATCTTCTTTTCTTCATTTCAGGATTTTTGTTGATTCAGGCCTGGCCCGATAATGCTACTGATCTCTATGCCTTCGAAAATCTGGAGATTATACGAGGCAGAACCAAGCAACAGTAAGTAAATCATGTGCCAGAGCAATTGTAAAAGAAACTCTGTTTGGAGCTGTGTTTGCCTGGGCACACCAAGGTACCACGCGGTGAGACGCAGGTGTCCCCAAACTGATGCAAAATGGGGAAAAGCCTGTGTGGAGCCAAGCACCATCCTCGGAGCAGTAGAGAATGTAGCCCTGGGAGGATCAAACCTGCAGCTCTGTGCTGCGTGTAGAGGGCTGTGCTGAGCCTGCTCGAGGACCGGGCTCTCCCCGCACAGCCTGGAAGAGCAAGCAGGACGGAGAGTTCTCTTCGCAGGCCACAGGGCAAGTCATGATGTGATCAGAAGCACTCTGGGATTTGAGGTAGCTGGGCAGTCGGGGATGGAGACCATGGCCGCCAGGCAGTGCGGACACTGGCAGTGTGTCCAGCGCCTGCCTGGGCTTAACCCCAAGAGGAAGGATGGCTTGGTGGACCAGTGCGAAATAACAGCTACTCTCCCTACAACAATTGTTGGACATCATTTACTTGACAGAGCGCACATGTCCTGCCAGTTTTAGCTTAAAATGCCCTTGCAAACCCAGATATGAGTATTGCAGTTGTTTTATGATAGGTATGTCATGTACCAGGCGTTAAGCTTAGAGTGCGGACCAATGTCTTGCTTGAACAAAATTGTTCGCAGCAACCCAAGTATGAAAACCAAAAGAAAAACGTGATGAGTTAAACCCTGCGTACTAATTCTCTTTCTTCTGTGTTTTTTTTCTCTTTATCCATGTCCATTTTAGTGGCCAGTATTCCCTTGCTGTTGTTAACTTGAAAATACAGTCCTTGGGGCTGCGCTCCCTCAAGGAAATAAGTGACGGAGATGTTGCCATTATGAAGAACAAGAACCTCTGCTATGCTGACACCATGGACTGGCGCAGCCTGTTTGCAACTCAGGGCCAGAAAACAAAGATTATACAGAACAGAAATAAAAATGAGTGTGGTAAGTCAATGCTGCCTTCCCGCCCGCTGTGGAAGCTTGTGCTAAAATGCAAGAGTAATTCAGACAAAGCTTTTTTCTCTCTGTTCCCCTGGCTGCAAAATTCATCAATGATAGTGCTTTAATGAAGGTGGTGCGGGAAAAGTGGGATTTTTTTCCCACCAAGGATCTGGACTTCATGGTGTCCCACAGATGGGAAGGAGCTGCTTTACCACTATGGGCATAGTGAAGCCACTTAGGTTGAAGGACACAGAAGCTGACTCCAAACATTGGACTTTTTTGATAAGGTGGAAGCTGTTGTTCAACCATGCTGCTGTTGACTACAGTGGTCACTTGGCCAAAATCTAACCATATCTCTGCAGAATGTGAATTTGTTGTATTTTGGAAATTGATCATAGAATCACAGAATGGTTTGGGTTGGAAGGGGCCTTCAAAGATGATCTAATCCAACCCCCCTGCCATGAGCAGGGACGTTTTTCATTAGACCAGGTTTCTCAAAGCTCCATCCAACCCGACCTTGAACACATCCAGGGGCGGCGCATCCACAACTTCTCTGGGCAACCTGTTCCAGTGTCTCACCACCCTCAGAGAATTTCTTCCTTATGTCCAATCTAAACTGTTTCAGTTTAAAACCATTGCCCCTTGTCCTGACACTGCAGTCATTAGTAAAAGTCTCTCTTCATCTTTCTTGTGTGCCACCTTTATATATTGAAAATGCCCCAATAAGCTCTCCCTGGAGCCATCTCTTCTCCAGGCTGAACAACCCCAACTCTCTCAGCCTGGTACTGGTTTAACTTTGTTATATGACTGTTAAGCTGTCCCAGAGGAGCTTGTTCTTACTTTGAAAGACCAGAAGTCACTCTTAATTTTGGGCTTCGGCAATTAAGAAAAGTGTGCATATTCCTCTTCCACGTTTCCAGGACCATTCACCTCTGCTTTGGACCAGGTTGGAGAAACTGGCTGGTCAGGATGGAGTCACTTGCAGTGCTGTGTTTGCCCTCTCTCCTGCCTTGAAGTTTATGGCTTTTTTTCTTGTCTCTCTTTGTTTCCCAGCTGCCGCCAGGCATGTTTGTGACCCCCTGTGCTCGGACGTGGGCTGCTGGGGCCCTGGACCCTTCCACTGCTTCTCCTGCAGGTTTTTCGATCGCCAGAAGGAGTGTGTGAAACAGTGCAATATCCTGCAAGGGTAAGGTGTCTGGGGGGCTGCTTGAGGTTTTGGCAATGATTTGGGGGTTTAGAACATGTTATAGCTAGGAAGAAAGGATTTCACCAGCTTTGCAGAGATGTTGTGTGAGCACAGTACCTAAAAAGAGGGAAAAGCCGGGAGCTGAGGTTCCCTGTTCAGCATTGCTTAGGAGTTTGCTCCTGTCATGGTGACTGCCATGAGAACATCACCTCAAGCCTGTGAGGAGACTGTCTGGAGGCCCAAGGAGGCTAAGCCTTACGCTTCTTTCCCCTAAGAAATAAAGGAGCTTAAAGCATGGGTGAAAACCCCAGCTATGCCTGTCACGTCAAGCACATCGGATGAGAGGCAGAGCCAGTTGCAGTCACCAGGATCGCAGTCGGCCCCAAAGCCAGGGTTTTGCTGTTCAGTAGGCTTCCTTACTGCAAAGGGACACCTATATTTGCTCAAACGACCGGCTCACCCTTGCAATTTGCAAAGTTGCAGTCAAGAGAGAACGAGCTTTAATCCGAAAAGCACTGGGAGCAGCAATTTCAGACAAAATTATTGCCTTCGGCTTCGCTCAGGCCAAGGAAAATGTGTCGCTGCCTGTGTGTCAGGACCGCGGCTGGGTTTTTCAGTCAGTTCAGCAGGTGAAGTAGGGGGCAAGGGCACGGCGAGCACCGAAAATTACAGGGATTTTTTAATAAATCTTTCAAAGTTTGACTGTTAAAAATCATGAGTATTAAGCAAATACTTGACAGGGTGCTGATGCCCCTTGGTGTTTGTATTTCTCTAGTAACTTGCAGTTCAGCAGCTGTCTTTTATGTAAGTGAATTCCCTCCAGCAGCTCTTATGACCTGAAGGGCAGATCTGGGCATTTTTTATGTCAAATGATGGGTAGATTTAGTTTAATTAATAACACCATTACTTGTAGTGGAACAGCTTTATTGCTATTGAAACCATCTGTTCCCAACTTTCATATTTTAATGATTCATTGTGTGTTGTGGGGAGGGCATGAATTTAATTATCAGTGCATTGCCGTTTAACTTTCCTAATTATTATTTGGAGCCTTGGAATTGCTTGAGCTGGTTTTGCTGATCTCTTTGCATCACTACCATTTAAAAGCCTTTGGAAATCGTTGCGAATATTCTGTGTGGTTAGCTTAAAAGGGAAAGTAAACTAATTTGTAGTATGCAATCTGGAGTGCCATGTGTTTCACCGTCAACCAAATTTCCCTTGCTCTTACCTCCCCCTGGTTGCGCTGAGCAAGTGCTACTGGTGTAGCCAGGAGGGTCCCCCTGTACCTCCTCCTGTCTCAGTACCATCATCCCAATCTAAACTGGAAAAGACACAAAAGGAGAGATGACCATAATTTATCGGTTGCTAATTGCCCTGGGTTTTAATTATTTCTCTTTTGGTTTTGTTTTTTTTGTTGTTGTTGTTTTTGTTTTGCAGGGAGCCGAGAGAGTTTGAAAGGGACTCCAAGTGCCTGCCCTGCCACCCCGAGTGCCTGGTGCAAAACTCCACCATGTACAACGCAACCTGCACTGGACCTGTAAGAGCAGATTCCGCTTAGCAAACCTGCACCTCCAGCCGTGTATTAATACGTATTTCCCGTGTTGAGATTTCATTTACCCTTCTCCGGGATCAGGCGGAGATGGGTGGATTAGAGGGCAAGATCTGGGGGCAGGGGAACAGAAACAGGAGAGGGATCCTCAGGGTATTATTTCTTTTCCGTGTCACCCGTCATACATGTAATCCACAGCCACAGACGTTGTGGGGCCTTTCTTTTTTTGTCTTTTTGCAGAAGAAAAAATGTAAGGTTTGCTTACGTATGTGATGCTATGGTAATTTGGTGAACATTTCAGGAACATGTGGTTACTGAATGGCCAAGTTGGCATGAACAAATTACATTTCCTTATTCAGAGGGAAAGAACTGTTAAAAACAGTGGATTAAAACAGTAACCTTTTGCCTTTTTGAAAAGCCATGATAAAATTGTGATCAAAACCAGATTATTTACTGGAAAATATTCAGGAAGCAGTTTTTACTTAAAACCATGTTCCCTCCTCTAACTAGGGTACGGTAAATACCTGTGTTAAAGTAATTGCAGGTGTAAATTATGTTCAAAGAAAGGTGATCAAAACAAAACAACTGGATTTTCAAACTTGTTTAAGTATTCCGAACTCATACAAAAGTTCCTTCTACAAAAGTCAGTACAGTGTACTCTGGCTAGTCATCCAGAGTATTCCTCAATTTTGTTCTCCTTTAATTTTGAGAACGCTTGAATGTGTTACAAAACGTCCAGTTTGGCAAAGATGCAAAACGATTTCCTTTTAGTCAGATCAAACTTGTATCTTAATTGTAGAACTCTTAATTCTCATTTGATTTTGGTAATTGCCATCAAATCTCCTGCTTCCGTCACAGATCCTCTTCTGTGCTACTTAACCCAGCTCTTTACGCACCTCTTGCCACCCCCTGCACCCACTGGCTGCAGCGTTCGACCCTTGCCCATCATCATTCTGCAGAGTCACTGCTCAGTAACGTGAAGCATTTCCATCCTCCCTTCTAGCTTAGACCACCATGGCCTAAGGGATGTCATTAACATTATAAGCTCCTCCAGGCGGTGACCACCCCCGTGTTCCGTATTTCCCCAGCGTCTAGTGACCAGTCTCTTACAGTAGCCCTTAGACATTACAGTAATTATAATAATCTTCCCATAGCATGTCTTACTATAGTCCCACTGAAACCGGCACTGTGGATCCGGTCTGGTTTTTCTTCACCGTAGAATTGGACGCAGAACTGCTGGCTTCCCTGCTTTAAAATATTTAGGGCATTCCTGGTGCTGTTATAAATAAATATAAATAATAATGAATAAAACCAGTTCTGCCAGAAAAGGCCAAAGGCAATGCCTTTAAACACAAACTAAGCGCTCTTCAATGTGAAAAACTCTTGGACTCCTTGGGCTGCCTCCGTTACCCCCTGCTTCTTGGAAGCAGAGGAAAGAACCTGTGCTGAGAAATGGGAAAATAATGATCTGAAGCCAGTTCTTCAGGGAGGTGTCCTCAGGTCCACCTCCATCGTTTTAAGTTGTGTGATGGTAGATTGCACCAGGCAGCAGCCCGGCCCTCTGTTTTTGAGCTTACCTCTTATCAAGGTGTCATTAAATTATTCCCTATTTTAAATGTAAAATGCAAACTTTCCAACCAGGCAGAAGGCAGGGAAAAAAAAGCAGCAATGTTGAAACTCAAGGAAAATACTAACTTTAAACATCAGGTACTGCCTTTTGTACAGTCTATCCTACAAGAGCAAATACTTGCAAGAATATCAGGTAACAAGGTAATAAAAGCAGATGATGCTGAAAACTTCTAGCAGTTGAAGGCATTTAGATTTGTTCTCTGAATTTCCTCTTGAATGGGCAGATGTAAGGGCATTATAAACAAGCTGTTTCTCTTTGCAGGGCCCTGACAATTGCATGAAGTGTGCCCATTTTATAGACGGCCCCCACTGTGTGAAATCCTGCCCGGCGGGCGTTCTGGGCGAGAACGACACCCTCGTCTGGAAATACGCCGACGCGAATGCCGTTTGCCAGCTCTGCCATCCAAACTGCACCCGGGGGTAAGTAATACCTCAGGCTGAATGGAAGCAGGGTGGGGGAAAAATAGGCGAACAGCTCGTCCCGAGCTCTTTCCCTTCCTAGTGGTCCCATTTCAAACCACCGAGAAGAAGAAATAGCAGGGAGCGAGAGAGGTCAGGAGTATGGAGGTAATGTAAGCAGAGCACAACGGACTTTGTAAATAAGAAAAGTTCAGTGGCACGCCATCTTTACACAGAAGGCAAAAAAAGGCAAAAAAGCTTTAGGGGGTTTGAAACAGGTTTGTTTGTTGATTTAAATAGGAAAGTTCTTGGAATTTTACAGAACTCATTCACCAGTGATGTGCTTTCTGGTTTTTACCACCTGGTTTAGTGCTGGGTCCTCTGGTTTTGGGAGGAACATCAGTGACATCTGGTGGATGCCAGGCTCCCGGGCCCCATTTTTATTCTGCACCTTTGATTTTTTAGCAGGGAAACCCCAGTGGGGTACCACAGTGATTTTTTTTTTTCTTCTTTGCATATGCTAGCACTTGGTCTGAGTTTAAAGCCTTGTTTGCTTCTTGCATGTGGCTTTATTAATGGGTATCACAGTAAACCCAATCTGTATGGACCATTTTTGTCCTTATTGGGTGGCACGCTTAATCTACCACCTGTAATGAGCTGTGAATTGATCTGTATTTAACCTACATGACAATAAGTAACAACTCTCCTGGTTTCTGACCTGTAAAGGATGCGCAGTAAAGGTTTTAGGGTTTGAGTTGTGGTTGTTGGACTGTGATGCTTTCAGAGCAAGAAAACAGCCCATGTTTGGTGTCTTTGGCCCCTGCCCTGTACCCTGAAGGTTCTTCTGATCCAAAATCCTTCTGTAATATACCCGTAATAAATGTTGCAAGAGAGAAGTCATAACATATTCAGACCAACCATCATCCCATTGTATATTAGCAAATTCAACTGCCAGGTTATTCAAGAGCAGAGTGCCCAGGCCTCCACTTTCATGGAGAAAAGGAGTTGAAGGGTCAAACCAGTAAGTAACGGCCCTTCATAGTGCTTGTAGGGAATTCAGTGCTCTGGTTTTCAGATGGTAGCTGTAACAGCCATATGGGTTTGCCCTGAATTACAGCAATGCCCCATGTTTCATTACAGTCGCAGGCGAGCCTTATAAGGGCTTCCCATCACACGCCTGAGAACAAATGATCTCAGTTGAGGAGGGATATTAATAACTTTGCTCTTCCTTAATGAACCTCAGTAGTCCCTACTGATAAAAACTGGACACGGTGATCCAATATCCCTCTTCTAACTGGCCACGTGGAAATGTGGCTGATTTGTGGAGCAGCGTAATGGGTGACCACATCTGAACAAGGCTTTCCACTGTGTGAGATCAAACACAAGACTCAAATGAATGCAAACTTGGAGAACATAATCTGCCAGACGTGGATGTAACGACAAGCCATGTGGTGGCTCTTTGTGCACAAGCAAGTCCCCAGAGCAGACTTCATCAGAAAAGTCAGTTCCTGCCTGGCTTTAGCAGTGGATGGGTGTACCACAGGAGTCTGGCAGGTGATGGGGGTAGAGTAAGGAGATGTTTTTTAAAATTAAGGATACCCAACATATGGCTCAGTGTATTTGGCCCTGTGTTATTAAGACAGAACATAAAAACTAGTATCAATTTCATCTCTTACGTGAAAGAACTGGGCTCACTTTGCCACAGTTATATTGTGGAGATGCTCAATGGCCCTGTTCGAGTTGCTGCCCAAATGTGGCAGAAGAAATAGGCTGTATCCCTCAAGAGCTCAAGAGAGCTAGAAGAAGGTAGTGTTACTATTTTTGCTTTACAGATGGGACATCTGAGGCCAATGGCATTGATGGGTAGGGAGCCAGTGTGAGAGGCATAATCTGGGAATGTGCAGTCTGGCACAGCGTTGTCCCCATGAAGGCAATCAATCAGTAATGCCACTTACTTCTCTTCACGCCTTTCCCTCGTTGTGCTGCGGGAAAGGGATCTGTTCAGCAGTGGGTGGAAAACATCTGTCTCGCAAAGTTTTTGCATCCTTAGAAACCACAGTCTCAGCGATTTCTGCATGACAAGAAACAACAACTTTATTTCTGTCCCTGTTCAATTTCACAGCTAGAGACCACAAAAATCTTATCAGCATGATTAAGTGCGCTGACTTCAGTAGTCATGCAAGAAAGGGTTTCCAGGATTTGGTTCTATTTTCCTTATTTGAAGAAGCTGCAAGTTAAGAGGACTTCACTTTCCAAATGAGCTTTGTCATGAATTTGGGACTTTCCTTTAGGTGTGCTTACTGGTAGTGCATTGCTTCCTTTGTACCGCTGTGAAGAGTCTTGGCTAGTCTCATTTTCTATGCCGAGTCATTTGTTCAGTCTTCATTAGAAAACAGAAGGGAGGTAGCTTTCCCCTGCTTAGCCCAAAAGACCCTTTGTCTCCCATTTCCCCTGTAACCTCTCAGGGATTTTGTACCCCACCTTCCTTTTGCTCTGCCTCCAGTACAGCTGCGAAAATACACTGCGACAAAGACATCCCAAAAGTCCTGGATTACCCCATTCGTACCTCCAGCAAACTCATGATACACACCAGCTTAATTAATCTGCTCACCATTGAAGGATTTGGTTTTCTCTAGCCACTCTCCCAGAGCACAGGAATTAAATTCAGCCACAGGCCCTGGGGTGGGAGAGCAAGGAGGAGAGAAGGCACCACTGTAATTAATAACTCTGGCTGACACGTCCTGCCTCCGCAGTGGCTACGAACGCCACTTGTCTTGCCAGTATTCCTGTTAAATACCAGGGAATGTTGGGGGTGGGGGTGGTCAGAAGGCACCAAGGGGGTCCGAGAAGGAACAGCACAGCACAAATGCGATGCCTTTGTCACACTCTGAAGGTTAATGAGAAAGAAAGGGCAGAGGAAAGTTCTTGTAAGGCATTAAAAAGCCCAATGGTTTTCCATTTCTTCTATGGCTGTGAAGTAACTTAAGGTATTATAGTGTGAGTTCTCTCTGAAAGGCCATAAATCATAGCAACCTGGCTGTATTATATCAAAGTAAGAACTATGGGTGGAGGAGAAAGTTGTTAAAATCTTGATGGATTTGGGAAATAAATAGCTGTGTCTGCACTGGGACGAGTAATATTTACTTAGACAGATGAAATACTGAGTTCAGGATGCAGTAGTTTTCAGGGACTGCACTAATTTTCCAATAACTAGAGAAGTAGTTCAGAGACTACAACTGCTGCTAAATTCTACCTTCTACCATAAGATCTTGAGGCAGTTCATAACACAAGGTCACGTTTCTCAGTTTCTGTGAGCAGAAGAAAAACGATTCAGGAATGGAAAAAGCGATTGTTTAGATTCCATAAAACCTGGGTTACTTATGTTGGGTGTCATCATAAAATTCCACATTAAGAAATATGTTTATATTTAGTCCTGGGTGGATATTTGTCATAGGCTTTGTTTCTCCTTTGACTTGTGAAATGAATCAGAAAATCATGTGGGGTTTGAAAAGCACAAGCTGATCCGTCATTTTCTTCCCAAACACCTTTTTACTATATCCCACTAGACTTGATATTGATGGATTTGTGTGGGAAATAATGTTAAAAAAGGGGACAGATGAAAATCTGCACTTCTCCTGCTACTTCTGTACTTTCCCTAAACCAGAAAGCTCCTTCTCAGGCTTTCTGGTGTAGGGAAAATAACTGATCAGTCATTCCTCAGGCTGTAGATACTGTCCCCTCAGCCAATTTTCTCTGCTGGTAGGAACCACATGGAGGATTGCCATCATAAAACAGCATGGCAAGCCATAATTTTTAGGAAGAGATAACTTGAGGGACCACAGTCACGTTCTGAAATAAAGTGAGGTCTTTTAATTTCACATCCTTAGCGGGGGAAGCTGCACGTGCTTTGTTGCATTAGCACGTAGAAATTCATATCCAAGTGGTAGAGCGTGGTAGAATGACGTCTTGGGTCCCAGATCCCTTTTCTGTTGAGCACTGGAAGAGAGAAGCCCAGTGCAAAGCGTGGTACGTCTTCTGTGAGCGTAAGCAAGCTGGTGGTTCTGCTCTGCACGTGCGGCCTCTCTCTGCTTAGTTACACAACTGAGCAAACAAACCGAGCCGTAGGCAGACAGGGAACACTAACTAATAAAGCTGGGCGCCTGGGATCCGGGAACCGGTATGCACAGCACTTCCAGCGTGTCCAGGACACCAGGATGCACATTCTTGCATGGGAGCCCAGTGAACTTACAAGACCTTCCACATGCTGGGTCTTGGAGCACTGTGTTGGCCCAGAGACAAGTGAAATACACGAGGGAAGATCAGAGTAATGAAAACAAACAAACAAACAAAAACCCAATAAAATGAGTAGTTGCTTCACCTCTTCCTCCCCCAGACCTAGATGAAGTTATGAGATAAGACCTGCAACTCCACCTGCCATTTTGAGTTTTTTCTGGTTCCTCCTCTTGGCAAGCGGGAATTCAGAGCAGTTTTCCTGACACAGGCTCACTCCTTACCCCCTACTTGACCTCCTCTGGAGTTGTTTTGGGATGATGCATTTTCTTTAAGTCAGCGCAGGGAGCGGATACCACAAACTGGACTTTTCTCCTTGCTGTGCTCTGTTTTTCAGAGGTGATGTAACCCTCTCTGTAATGCTCTCCTTCCTCGGCAGACACCACAAAGACCACAATTCCCATGAAGAGCGTACATCTTGTAGCCCAGCAGCACTTAGGGAATGCACCGTGCCTCTCACGCCCGTTAGACCAAGTGAATGTAGTCGCTGTGTTTTCATCCGTGTTTTTTTTTTTGCATCAGGCTGCCAAAATGAATTTCAGGCATTTTAAACTCAAATGGAGGGTGAATGACTTGCTAGTAGAGTTTCTGGCTCTCTGAATAACTGTCATACCTGTTTACATTACCAGTGACTTAAGATCTTAGATTCTGAAAGAAAAATGTCATGGACACACACTAACAGACTACAGCCAAAGGGAGTGCTGTCAAATCCTGTTTTCTGGTGGGAGTGTGTATCTGCTACCCAAGTTTTCCAATGCAATAGAAAGTCTGGAAATTGGAATCTTTTACTTATTGGGAAACAAGGATTATGGAGGAGGCTCTGCAGCAACATGTTTCCATGTGGCTTTCTGCCCTTGAGCAGGGGAGAAACTACTTCTGTCCTCCTCCACTGTCAGCTAACACAGATGTCCACAGAGAGCCAGAGAATCCACGTCCATTTGAACTTTGCGTACCTGTGTCCCTCCCATTCTACCACACGACAGAAAGTAATTTTAAAATATTCTTTATACTGAGCATAACTGTGCCTCTAGATAAAAGATTTTGGAACGAGGCCATTGAGTGATATTTAATAGAGTGTTTAACTATTATAAATTCCTATGTTAATACTTGGACTGCTCTGAAACACAAACTTTTCAATCAGTAGCACTCCTCTTAGTTGGAATTATAGGAGTGTGTATGCCAGAGCTAATATGTTTGTAACGTTCATTTGTTTTTACAGGTGCAAAGGGCCAGGTCTTGAAGGCTGTCCAAATGGGTGAGTATTTCATTTGCTACAATTAACGACAGAGCTGAAAAGAATGCATGCGTGTTTACATTTCCATGCTGGACACTGCAAGGCTGGGACTAAAGTCTTCAGCTCTGTACAGGGAAGTGGCAGATTAGAGCAGGCTCTGGCCTATAAAAATGATTTAAAGAACTGAGAAATATTCCTTCCGGCACAAGACTCCAAAACCTTGTTCTGCTTAGTTTATTTGTCAAGGTGAGACCTGGGATCTGTTACTTGAGAACAAAAGGAGGATCTGGAAAAAGAAAGGATTAAGGGCTAGTAGCAGAGAGAGATATGCTTAGGGTTGATACAGGTACCTGAAATTACGGGGCATTCATCCCGAGGAGGTCTTTTCCAGCCCTGTGATCTGTACATCTCCAGTCGCTCTGTGCACAGATGGACGTTCTTTCTTCACACTAGATCTTACGTTGCACAGTTTGACCTCCTGACTTCCTCAAGGTCACACAACAAGCAAACAGGCTCGCCTGACGAAGAGAGAGGGATTTAGTTTCTGGCCACAAAGTCATGCTATGGCAAGACAAATTCAGCCTGGAAGTACTGTTAAAAAGTGACTGTGTTTAAGAGTAATCCCTGGGGCAACTTAGAAAGAGCTGTGATGGATCTCTAAGTACAGACTGAAAAACAGCCTTGGAAAACAGGTTTTTCTTCTCAACTTAAATTTGAAATGACCCAGGCTCTAAGAAACAGACAGAAATCTGTATGTACAACATGGATGGTTCACACATTACCTGGACTCAGACATTTTGTACTTGGGGAGGAGGGCTAATGACTTGAAGTACACCACGACCTTTAGAGCATGGCCCCCCACATAATGCTGAGACATCAGCTTCATTGCTGGTATCACAACTGCGTATGCCTTTTTGGTATCACCTTCTCTCCATGTGCTTTGTGTGTCTGATCACATTCATGCTACCCATGGCTGGTATACAGAGGCATCACAGATTTGATGCTGATGTGCTCCGTGGGTTTGTCAGAGGGAGGAAAAATACCCTTGCTTAAGCCACGAGGGTCAGGTGCAGTTGGAAGTTTGAGAGAAAAATGAAGACTTTGAGCAGGTAACACCCCAATTATCACTGAGCACTGGAAGAGAAAAACTCAAATGAGGAATGGGATATAGGAGAGCGTTTTCAACATCCTCTCCACCTGCCTCCCTGGACGGATTATCAACATACCTTCCACTGTATACATACAAAGTTGTCAGTACCTCTTCTGTGTGGAGAGCCTTTTCTTTTCCCTCCTGCTTTAAAATAACCATTGTATACAAGCGAGCCCATCCCTGCAAGGCTCAGTTCCTGCCACATACCACAGGAGCAGTTTTAAAGGAGTGCTTTGATTTATTAAAGGGGGCTTTGCAAATATGAGACAAAAGCAGAAACCCAGCAAAGCAAATGGCACAAAAATGGTACGTGCAGAAGGCTGTGCAGAAACAATCAGCTGAAGAAGGAAGAGATGGCTGAACAGTGGAGCAGAAACTTTCACTGCCAAGCATAGTAAAAGTCAGAGTGGTCTCCTATCAACTCAGTTCTTTTGATCCTTCACTTTTTCTTAAAGAATAAAACCAATAAATACAACCACTGGATGAAGAACTTAAAAATGCATATGCCCAAGATACCTGAAATGTCAAATAGGCTTAAGTGGATGTTCAGAGAATGTGTTTGATCAAAACATAAGGCTTTGTGCAGTCTCTGTAGGGTTTGTTTTTTAAATCTTACATTTAGGCATTTTTTTCTCTTAATGTATCCCCTCCTGTCTTGCAGCTCCAAAATCCCGTCTATCGCGGCTGGCGTCGTCGGAGGTCTCCTGTGCCTGGTGGTGGTCGGCTTGGGCATCGGCCTTTACTTGCGGAGGCGCCACATCGTCAGAAAGCGGACCCTGCGCCGGCTGCTGCAGGAAAGAGAGGTGAGCACTGACACCACGGCTACAACACCAACTGCTTTATTTGGGGCAATGGGTGCCAGCTTCCTCCTACCAAAGAATTAAAGCACCGTACATCTGCCTTCTAACTCAACAAGCCTTTGGGTTGGCCAACACGGCATCTGCCACACTAGTCGGAAAAGAGGCAGCGTGCTCCTAACACCTTCTCACTTAATCTCAAGTCTTATCCCTCTGGATGTAATTTTCAAAAAGCTTTCAAAAGCTTTAGGGGATTTAGAAGTCTAAATCCCAATGAAAATCATTGAGATTGTCTACCCAGAAAAAAACTATGCCTTCGGGGTGAGGTGCGATGTGTTTGGTGATCCATACCACCTTGCCATGTAGACCCTCAGCCTTGAATCATTTGTCCCTCCAGACAAGCCTTGAGTCTGCTCTGACAAGTTGGATGTTTTTGAAAATTTCACCCACTTGACCAGGCATATGTCTGATCCTGAGGAAGAAAACTAAAGAGAGAAAGGAGAGGGAGGGAAAGGAATTGAGGAAGTGTTTGCCTCTTGTCTTTGGTTTGTTTTTAGCACAAAAAACCCACAAAGCCATCAAAGTGAATGGTTCACCTTCTCGGGCGTGAACAAGGTTTCTAGCTTGCTTTTTATTTTCTGTGTGGTTTTGTGTGTGTTACGGCATCACCCTCTGGGTACCTCACACATAAAATAGCAAAATTCATTATCCTGGATTAAAGCTCCTCTTTTGTGATTAGCCCCCTTCTCTTTCTAGTCCAGTCTTAGTAAATAATTAGAAAATTGTATTTAGCATTTTAGCATTCTGCTAAAAGCCCAGTTGCAGCTTTCTTCTGTGCTCGCTGGCTTTACACACTCAGTTGCTAAAATCCTTAAAAAAAAGCTGTCCTGCTTTTTAATGCGCTACCTAACAGTATTTTACATACCACTGCATTCTACACTTGTGATAGTAGGGTTCAGTTTGTGCTCAGCTCATGCTGTACCCCCTGGATTCTTCAAAATGAGGATATTTCATGACAACAGAAAGGTTGCTGGCCCGCTGAAATCAAATTGTATCTAGCTAAATAGGGTTTTATTCAAAGAAAGGGAAAAAGAAAAATCACTAAGGGAAAAAGCTTACTTATGCATCAAAAAAGCATTAAGCATCTCTGTTTGGAGGGTATTACTGCCGTTTGCAATAAAGCTTAGATCAGTTTTTGAAAACATCAATAGTCAGTTCAACATCACCTTTTGTACCACGGGAATTCCATCCAGTTAAACATGAGCAGACTCGAAAGGTTGCAGGTGATTCTTGCCCAGTATTTAAAATATTTTTATAATTCATTCACAAGTTCAAAAAAAAAAAAAATCTTCTTTAGGATCTGTAGTAATTGCACTGTTCTTCGTGCCATGTGTTTTAAGGCTTTGAAGTCAAAGCCTCCGTTTGAACGGTAGTATTCCTTCATTCTCCTTCAAAATGGCAGCCGTCAGCCTGTGATTGATTTTACCTCTGAAATTTGGAGCGACTCTAGGTATTTATTGCTGCAGGTCAAAGTGGGCCTGTCCTCCTGTAAACGTCACGTGGAATAAAATGTTCATTATTTTAAAGAAAGGATTTATTTGCTTCCCCAAAGCGTGCTGCTTGCTGGCCTCCTAGACTGTATATCCTTCTAATATCTTCTTCTCTCTGCACCAGCTTGTTGAACCACTGACACCCAGCGGGGAGGCACCGAACCAGGCTCATCTGAGAATTTTAAAGGAAACAGAATTTAAAAAGGTCAAAGTTTTAGGCTCTGGCGCTTTTGGCACAGTTTATAAGGTAAGATCACCGTGCTTCTCTTCCCCTTTTCATCTTGCTGCCTCATGCAGAAGCCACCCAAACAAAGCATGAACTGGGAGCTGCGATCATTGTGTAGATTCTTTTTTTAACTAGATTCTATAGCGTGTATATATTGAATGGTAGAGAGATGACTCAATCGTCATTAGTTGAGTTATGAATCAGGTAACATGGGAAGTTTTATATAAGATGATGCCAATGCCATACTGCTGAACCTGGGGGACAAAGATCTCTACTTAAAAACTGCCACAGCCAAATACACCCAGCTAGGAACTGTAGGGGGCACAAACCCCATTGTCCTCTGAAAATGTGCACCTGCATTGCTGGTACTTCAGCAGAGCGTCCTTGTAGCACCACGCCATTCACCTGCTGCCTAAATGCCCTCGTGACACTGTAGGTGACTGCACTGAACCAGTCAGACACAAACCTACGTGCCACTGCATGCGTTTAGGACCGGGTTATTTTACAGGATAGATCCCATCCCATTTTCATGAGAAAATCCCAGTTCTTTTCATCCCATGATTTATAAATCAGAATTGGCAAGGTTTTGCACATGCAGTTGCCGTGATGCGCTAATTAGTTAGATTTCCATCCGCACAAGTTGCTCTTTATGCATCTCTTGGGCTATTTATACAGGGGCGGTGATGAACATGCCTTTTCAAAAAAGTACGGTAGAGGTGACTGAAAGAGAAGTACCGCTCACTGCATTAACAGGATTTTGTCAACACCTGCAAGACACGTTTTTTGCAAATTTTTGTTGTCTGCCACGTCTTCCCATTGCTCAGAATATTTAAGTCTACTCAGAAGATGTAAGACGCATATGTAATGGTGAGAATTAACCTGTTAGATAAGAGACTGAGTAACTATTTGTACTTCTTTTTGGTAGGGACTTTGGATCCCAGAAGGGGAGAAGGTTAAAATTCCGGTTGCTATTAAAGAATTGAGAGAGGCTACATCGCCAAAAGCCAACAAGGAAATACTTGATGTAAGTTTTCGTCTTTGTTTTGCCAGGTTGTCTGTGGTCTGCGGATTTTCTTCTGTAACAACCGAAGAGATTTTAGGATTTTGGGTGGGAAGAAATATTTTGCACTCCAAATTGCTTTCTCCATATGGAAGTACTGGCCTTTGCATCCCAGCCTGTGAAGCGCTCGTGTCTCCTATGAACCCCGTGCTCATAGTCCAAATACTGGTGTTATACTTGGCGGGTAGCACCTAAGGAGAGATTACAACCATACATTTACAGCTAATTCTGTTTTCTTTATTCTGGTGTTTCAGGCCTTAGCCTGTGGCATTCATTGCCATTATGGCCGTACGACTGAACTCAATAACAACGTATCTAATGATTTTTGAATCCTGATATTGCAGATTGTCATAAGCTAGTTGCTCGGTTACATGGGATTAAATTAACTGTAAATCCAAAAGAAAAAAAAATCCCAGCTGTCTGGGTTCTCTGCCATGAACAGCAAGAAATTATCTTGCTTCCCAAAAGAGGCATGGGAATTTTATTCTCTTGCTTGGATATAGCTCATTACTTCAGAAAACAGGGAAAAGGGCTATGGGACACGGTTTCAGGAGTTTATAGATGTGTGAGTTGACAATGGGTGAGACGGAGCCTGAAGTAGAAATTTCCCTGAACTTGGAATAGCTAAAAATCTGAACTCTGTCACTAGATCCGAAGCCACGTAACATATAGCACCGAGAATATATATCTATATGCAAGGAAAGGAAAATGCTGAGCGCGGAGACAAGCACTCAGATGTTCAGTATACGTTCAGTTCAGCTTTCGCGTGCTGTGGTTCAGTCCTCAGCAACAAGAAACGAGTGGGGGCTGGCCATGTCCTGTTCGGCTCTTTGAGCGCTGAGTTGGAGCCTGCCGGGTCGCTCTGGAGGACTGGTCAGTCCGGGGGCGTTCCAAGCCACACAGTGAGTTTGGTACAGATGAAGTCTTTAAGCTTCTCCTTCCTATACCCGCATAAGCGTGCCTCTAGAAAGCGTAGGTTGGAAGCTTGGATTTGGCAGGGGCTCATCTATCGAGTGCTTGTTTGCAGGGACGAGGTGCATGTCCCTGGTACGTCCCAAATGGACCTGTGAAGTGCAGGTCCGCAGCTTGGGACAGCCTGTTTGCGTGGAAGTGATGGTGGTGTTAATCGACCGCACAAATCTTTCAGCCATGGGGAAAACTGTGGAGTTTTTTTAATTTTGGTACGAACTGAACCATTTTAGCAGCAAATTTATTTTAAAAGAAAAACAAATAAATCCAGCTTCGGCCAGCAAATGACACCTCAGGTCGGAAGGCCATCTCAAATGGTTCAAGCTGGCGAAGATCTTAACAAAAAGCCAAGTGTCATGGTGAGAAGTGTCAGGATGAATGGCTGTGAACAAACCACCGCCTGTGCTACTGATGATAATAAACCACACCGGATTTTTCCAATCACCCTGAATAAACAGTGTTATTCGGTTACATTACTCTCCTTCAACAGTGTGCATGTTATGTACCATGTGATTTGATACGGGTATTGCAGCAATGCAAAAGAACAGGTGGTCCATCTCAGAAACCATACCTGAAGCAATATCCATCCTGATTTTCGTTTAGTTAGACTCCAGACCAGTCTCAGCGCCTTCCCCATGCCCCTGACCCGTGTGGCCCCAGTCCCTGCCCCTCGCCTGCCTGCGGGCAGGCTGCGGTCCCTCCCTTCGCTGGCGTTCCCCGCATTGAGGAGCTGGCAGAGATGCTTCTCAACTGCCTGCCCTGACCTCTGCCCCTCATTTGCCTCTTCACAGTGATAAGGAGCGTAACACAATCTTCACAAAGGACGCTTTGGACTTAACTGTATTCCTGTATACTGAAGGAAGAGTTAATGATTAAGCCTACAGTACTGCATCCTGCCTTCAGCAGATCAAGATAGTCGCAGGAAGGGGCAGTAGATATAGGGACTGTGCACTCTTCAGTGATATTAAAGTACTTTCTCTTTTCAAAGAAGTTTCCGTAGCTTATCCCGTTATCTTTTCTTTTCCTTTCAATTAGGAAGCTTAACAAAAAGATCTGGCTTTTTTCAGTCCTGTTCACTTTTTAGATTATTTGGTTGGTGGAATTCATTCTATATTTAGGAAGAAAATACAAAAATACAAAAGCAGTGAAAGAAGTCAGAGGGATAACTCCAAAAGCTCCTCTCAAAACAGATTTTTGCTACACAACCAACTTTTCAAGGTCACTGAAACCTCAGAGATAATAATGTCCAATTAAAGATGATTTATCTTACAGAAACACGTTAGGTATAGAACAAGCGCAGCAGCTTTAGCTCATATAATCCAGGCGAGCTCTCCCTGGCTTTATTAGGGTAGGGCTAATTCAGAAGATTGTTGTTGAATACCAAGCATACTTGGAGCAGGTCAGAGCGTACCGCAGAGATTTCCAAGATAAACAGTTGAAACAAAGGCCCACTTTAATGTCTTGGGCTACTTAGAGGGACCCACGGCCGCACAATAGCTCCCTTCTGCTCCCTGCCAGGAGATGGTGGCCTATTTTACTTTGCAGTATCCAATGTAACAGGCAGCGTCAATGCCTGGCTGCTCTCCGAAGGCTGTGTGGCCCATACGCCCACCCTGCTCCTTCAGCATCCCAGTTCTCAGCCCCCAGGTCAGCCCCGCGCGGGCTGTGCGGCAGATGGGCAGCGAGAACTGCTCCGACTCTGCAGATTTTTTTTCTCCCCTGGCTGAAATGAATACAATATGTATCTGAATCCCAACAGGAAGCAAGGCAAGGAACAGACACCCTTCATTGGTACGACAGCTCAGTTTTGGAAGCTTAGGGAGATGAGTGTGTTTTGGTCGCTGTTTACATCTGAGCATCGTGTAACAGGTTTGCAAGCTTCTCTAAAAAAATGGTGCCACAAATATCTATGTAATTGACCAGCAGATTATATCCTTGCTTTATCTTTCCTCGAGCTAGCCCACAGAATCAGTGCTATCCATGATGGAGGGTTGTTTTTCAATGACCTGCTCATATCCTGCATTACGTTGAGGAGCACTTACCCAGTTCTGCTAGAGATCTTCTTTAACCTGGCTGCCTGGAGGCCACTTTCATCCCAGGGGTCCAAAACAAGGATACCAAATGCAGAATTAGCACAGAAGAAGAAGCTGCATTACATCATGTTTTGCTAGGCTGGCACGTCAAACAACAATACCAAGGCCAGAAAGTATTGCTTAAGATTTGGGGTTGCTTATTTCTTTAACGTCATTGCTTTAATAACTTTGTTTAATAATAGTTCTTACCAGCTACACAGCTATGTGACATCTGTGGAAAGCTTGTTAGCTGATGAGTAAAGAGCTATGGTATTTCTTTTCTTAAGCTTTTAGAAAGTGCAGATTTGCCCCTTTCCGTGCCACAAGAGTGTCTTCACTATGATTTTAGGCTTTGGGGGGCTGCTTGCCTAATGCTGAATTGCCAAGGGATGACGAGTTGGTGTCACTCCAGGTGCTGAGTTAAGATGCTGACCTCAAAGCTCACTGCATGGAAAAATGCCCATTTATTTCCTGTTGTGTTGGTTTTCAATCAAATGGCTTTAAAAATGTCTAAAAATGACATACTGTAAATCAGACACAAAGTTAGTTAAAGAAAGCAAACAACTTCAGCTCTAATTTTTTTCCCCAGTTCGAATCCATTCTTTGAGCTGGCCTTCACTGTGGATGGCAATATAAATACAGATCTCAAATTTCAATCTATAAGTAGTTTTTGCACACAAAACCCATCAAGTCAGGGTTTTTTACCCTGTGGCCGTGTTAAAGGATGTGTTCCGTGTGTTTGGAGTGTACTGCACCAGCCTCTGAAGTTGCCTCTCCATTCCTACAGAAGAGCGAAGGAAGAAGAGGTACCCTGGGCACCTTTGATAGGTACCTAAAGCTACATAGGCTGAGCCCAGGCTTGAAAGAAGAGTTTTTCACGTATTTATGAAACTCAAACCCAAAATTCCAGTTGACCAAAGGGTTTATTATGCTTGGGCTCCCACATTATAAGTACCTTCCTGGTATTATTTACATTGCTGTATGGGTCTAAAAGAGCTTTTGCAGTTGGGGAAAATAGTTTCATCAGTGTTGCTTAAAGTAATACATGTATTCAAGCTTCTAAAGAGGTAAACTAATTATTAACCTCTTTGGTTTGACACTGACTGAAGAACAATATGTTCGAGAAGAAGGTGGTCTCTTAAAAAGTCAAACTGTCAGTCACATCCTAGGTGACAACTTTTGACTTTCTGGGTTAGTACAAAACTTGTCAGAGGGGCAGAAGTTTCAAAAATACTGTTTTCCAATTAGTTTTGTGAAAAGATCTTTGGAGGAAAAAAAGCCATATGACACATGTTCACAAGATGTGTTGGACTTGCAATTAGGTGCTCAAAATGATGATATCCCATCAGCTTCCAGCTGATGTGCAATTTATTTATTCCTCCTAGGTCTGTAAGTTTTGTCCCCAGGATTTTATGTCCAGTGTTTTCTTGGTGTACCAGTAGTGAAAGACTGACTCTTCTGCGGCATCTCAATGATGCTTCAGTATTTAAAATCTGGACCTTCCAGCAAGTGGAAAATACTTGGTTCACTGAGTGGGAAATACAAGTGTTTCGTATGCAGTAGAGGGCACAGAGTTTGCAAATAGTATTTTAGCAACCTCTTGAACGACCAACTTATTTTATACTGCCTCCAAACATTTCTGTCATGCCAAAGGGAGCGTTTCACGTTGCCTTTTTTTTCCTTTCTTCTCAGGAAGCTTACGTGATGGCTAGTGTTGACAATCCTCATGTGTGCCGCTTGTTGGGAATCTGCCTCACTTCTACTGTTCAGCTCATCACACAGCTGATGCCTTACGGCTGCCTCCTTGATTACATCCGAGAGCACAAGGACAACATCGGCTCCCAGTACCTTCTCAACTGGTGTGTGCAGATTGCAAAGGTAAGCAGACTGGCGCACCTCCAGATCAGCTAAAACTCAGAGATCTGACAGCGCATAATGTATTTATTTACTTACCTGTCTCTGTAAATCTTTCTGTTTCACCACATGGTTCCTAGATACCTTATACGTGACAGTAAGAGGTTACTTTGTCTTAAACAATTTACCATTTTCAAGCTGCTGAGCAGATCTTAACTATTCTTCAAAATGCTCCCAGACACCCTAATATTATCACCGAGACATTTATGTCCAAACCAAGCGCCCAGTAATGAATTGATAATGTGATGCAATGAAGCTGTGGTAGGGAAGGGAGTAAAATTTGGCAATTCCCATACCAAAATGCCGCTTCCATCAGTGGATGTCTTTAGGCTGTGCCATGGGGCAAACAGTGATGTTGTTGAATACACCTTCTCGCACGCCTCGGAGAATTTCAGGCTGAAATTGCCGAGGCCTGGGGATCGAAACTGCTGATTCATAAGCACCAGGTCAGTTCTAGCACAGGCTGGCTGTGACCGAAAGACATTCAGGCACCCCAGGGCTGTTCTGTGATTTATATACACTGAGTTGGTGCCTGTAATCTAACTGCAGTGGCCGTAGTGCCAAATAAAAGACTCGTCACACTTGGCACTGTTCGCCGATGAGAAGAGAAGCAAAGGTGACTGAAGTACAGCCTCTAGCCCTTAGCAGCAATATGCTGTGTTTGAAAGATGGTTTGCCATTTGCAAGCATGGAAGAATGGAGCAAAACCAGCCAAAAAAACAAAACAAAACAAAAAAAATTACAGATTGTTGGAGATTTGTCGTATGAGATGGCAGCATCCGCAAAGCCCAGCTGCTTTAATGCCGCTTATTTCAGGAATGCCGGTCTGCAAGCTAACCACACACTTAACAGCCTTATCGCTCCCTCGAGACCTTGTATACATCCCAGGCTTGCCCGGCCGTGGTTTGCTTTCAGGAAACATGCTGAGGATCTCAGAAATGTATCCACCAAAAAGTATACAGAGCGCATTTTTCATCTTGGTGTGTGTACTTTTTTACGGCGTGCTTCACAGCAAGTGAATTATAATTTATGCGTCCAGCCGGGATGTGAACTGCCTTTTTTTGACTTTTTTGCTCTCTTGTTTAAAATCAATTACTGCTCTGTCCTGGTTTCAGTCCCTTTGGAGGATGAGCTGGAGGCCACATTTCCCTCCTCCTCCTCGTTAATTTTTAAGGTGGCAAAATCAGTCCCCAAGTTGATCTTTGGGGCTTCGCTTGCCCGAAAGGTTGCCATTCACAATTGTTAGCTTCTGTTTGATTTTTTTCATGTCGGTTCAACGTTCACCCATAGCAACCTCTACCCTCTCCAGTGCTGCCTGACCTTCAGCGTACTCCTTTGTGCTGCTCTGCACTGAAGTTCTCCTCAAAGCGCTTGTAAATCACACGTACGGCTTTTTCCCACCAATGTGTCTGATGTTACTGCTCTGATAAAGTCGTGCCAGATTTTTGGACATTCTCTGACTCATTAAAAATGTACATTTGGAGGGGGGGTAAAAACTGAAACAAATATATTTATGTCTGGTAACTAACCAGTGGGAGGCAAGTTTCCTGGGAAGCTTATTTTTCTTTCCGTTTTCACAGCTTTGAAATAAGTTTTCTTTGCGTTTTTTACAAACATTATTTTGCACTGAGGTATGGAGTCCTGTCTTTCAGTCAAGATGTTGTGACAGAGCGTAGACGCTCCATGTGCAGAAACACTGAGAAGTAACTCTTTGAACACATTGGTCTCACACTTAATGATGAAAAATGGCTTAAATCCCAGGCCTGCACACAATTATAGATCTGCTGAACTTTCTAGACGAGCAGTTCAACGTCTTTGGTGTACGGTAATGCACGTGCACAAGTCTTTTAGCTATGAGTATCCTAAATAGCTTAGTGTGAAACTGATATTCTGCCTTTCAGCAGCTTTGTGTCTTAATAAGT